>NW_025767141.1:132723-682723 GCF_003918875.1 Haliotis rubra
CATTCGTTTGTCGCTTTGCGCTTCATCGCTGCTGAGACCACCCTGGATGTTTTTGTTTCGTTTCGTGGGACAGTGTGACATATTCAACATTGCTATCATCTACCGCAAATTCAAAGGATGTGGGCGTAAGCTGCTGGTGAAATTCAAGACCACGACTTACAAAATGGATGGCCAAGTCGTACCATACTTTGTACCGGAGGATAACAGGATTGGATGCCGAATGCAGATAAGTGCTAATTTTCATCAGATCACTTGTTTCAATGATTGATTTATGTTGTGTGGGACGTGACAAGCCATGTTGTACATTGTACTTTAATTTAGCATCAAGCATATCATTTGCAGACTTAAACTGCTTAGTCTTAAAATGTCAATATCTCTCCCGATATCATTTAAGTGTCTTTTCAGGGCAGAACGAACATTTTTTAAAGTGTTCTTGTGATACTCGGCAGCATGTGCAGCCGGCATATTTTCACATCTTGTTTCCTGGTTTTTAGGCTGTGCCTCAGTGTAGAAAAATCTCAACTTTGTGTTAAGTTCCTCTGGTGTAATTGTTGAAAAATCCAGATCTCCCCTCGCTGTCGAACGACCAATCTAAATAAACAGAACGAAAACAATATCTAGAAACCTGACTATGACAGACCCAACTATGTAAACTTTGAACTAGGTAACTTTATAGCAAATCATTTTTCTCGGTTAGATCTACATAATTTAATCTCATTCTGATAATTGTTCCATTTTTAAAAATACAACTTTGTGCTGATGAACTGTCTTTCGTTTTGAGAAAATATACGTAGGATGGAATTTGAAAATAATATTTATATGAATTGTGTATATTTACCTTGGAATAGTTTAACACCCCATTTTGTGTTTCTTTTTGTGGATGTAGATTGTCTGTAGTCGTCCATTCGAAGTAAATCATTATTTGATAAACGTTTGAAACGATGTGTTTGGGATGGCTTATCATCGACTTGCATTGCACACGTCATCTCGTGATTTGCCGATGTTTTTGTAGATCTGGTTGATGCTGTTATCTCTAACAAACTTTCAATTTCTTCCAGGTCTAAATCATCCGGAAAATCAATGTTATCCGTGCTAAGAGTTGCAACGTTTCCGGTAGATTGATCTTCGAAAATCGACTCAAAGTTCCCCAGATCAAAACTTCCGTACTTGGAATCGGCCATCTTGTTGGAATGTAAACAAGACAAGTTGCAGACGACCGTTCGCTGACTGCACGTGGTAACCACAGTAACCAGTCAAATAATGTATTATGACAAACACTTTTTTATTAAATAAACACTTTATTAACGTTCACGGATAATTTTGAGTTGTTTGTTTATATTAACCACAATCTATCACTTCAATGTTTATCCAAAGTTCATTAAGGTACCCGAGTGCAAGGGAATTCCCTCGCTGTGTAAAGGTATTCCCCGACATTCCTCAGGTCCGAAAGTAGTCCGGTTCGGTGGGCGTGGCTTATTTTTTTAGATTCATTGGGAAATGAAATCAAAAGAAATGTTCCCAGTTAACCAATCAGATTGCCAGAATTTTAATGAACACAATAAAAATTTAATTATATTAAAATATATTGAGAGCATCTAAAATGATTTGAAACATTAACAATATAACTGAAGTAATAAAACCGATTATTCGACAGTTGTTTATATGACGAACTAACCAGTCTGTGTTCCCGAGTCTTCCGATGTTGACACCTAGTGGTCAAGATGTTAAAACTGTAATCTATTATAGCTACCTCGTTGTTCTGTTCTCATCATCATTGAATTGGTCAAAAGCATGTCAAACTATCTCCCTGAAAGATAGTAAAGTAATTTTCTCCAAGTATACATTATTTCGTAAGAATAAGCATAATTCCTTCGCAGTTGCTTGTACATATTTTCATAGTAAAGTCATGCCTGTATTACTTACTATATGGTTCAGAAATTTTGGGGGCTAGGTATTATGGATGCATAGAAATGGTACAAACTACATACTTCAAATTATTTCTAAATGTTGGCAAGTATGCATCTAGAATTACTCGACTTTAAAATCATTATTACAGCCTGAACTATACCTTACAGCACTAAGTGACAAGACCTTGATTCGTGCATTCTGTAAATTACGTATTGCATCATAGTTGCATTCGTTTAAAGTTCATATATTGTGACAAAAACAGACTAATGAAAACATTCCGGTATGCACAAGTTGTAACCAAGGAGTTTCGAAGATCAGTGCCGTGTATTTTTGTATGTGAAAGGTATGCGGATCTCCCATCCGCGAACAATTAAAATATTTACATCGTATCAGTTACAAAAGTCTATCTGTTCTCAATACAAAATATATCCATAACTTCTGTCGCAATTTTCATGAAACTGTGTTTTCCTCATGATGAAGATGTGCATATATTTATGTTCTTCCTGTCAAGTGGTACGGCTATGTCGCCACAATCAATTTTACTTTGGGCCACATGGCCAAAATACCGAATTAATGAATTGAATCCAATCAAGTAGTGTGCCTCCGTTTCGAGTGATTCATCTTTTTCATCTTCACTGGAAGTTTGTCTTGCATGATGTAAATTCGGCTCGTATTGGTACGGTCTACAGGTAAAAAATGACATCGGGAACATGTTTTATTGCCTCAGAATCCATGGTCACAGTCAAGATGTCAAATATAACGAAGAGGAAGCCATCGTCAATGGGCACATTTGACGTCATGTCACGTGATATCCTCCTCTGCTCATTAACTGTCGGGTGATTCCGTAATAGGCGGAATATCGAGGGCGTTTTTCGTTTTTATTGCGATTTTACAAACTTTTTGTGAAATTTTAATAACGGAAGATGACTTTTAGGATGCTTTTTTCCATATATTAAAAACGAAATTACGTTAGTATTCTCCTTAAATCGCAATTGTAGCATAATGCTCCGAATCGACAGTCCTCTGGAAGAAACAATTTAGCTGACAAACAATAGGCAAATAGGTTAAATAGATTAGTAGAACACTATGTATAGTGAACTAGACTATGCCCTTTGTTTGCAATACAAGTATACGCTCTATACGGATCAGCCTTTGATCTACCATTGACAATATGTATTCCATAACTGCAACAAAGATTAAAAAGTTCCTTGCCATAATCTCGGAGTCTCTTGAAGAATGTAGACTATCGAATGTATCAATTATGTCATCTAACTCTGGAATATTGTCTGCTTTATCAGGAATGATATAATCTGCTAGGCAACCTGTCCTGGCACTGAGGTCGCCACAAATGATGATATGTGTGTCATTATAATGACCTTTGAGATCTAAGATAGCCCTATCGAGGTATTCAACACCCTTCTTATCTCTAGTATCAGTCACAACAGAGGAGGCCTCAGAATGAATGTAAACAATGTCTTGCATCCAAAGTAAGAAAAATGCAGTCACTGTATGTTGTTATAACCTTCTTCACACCATCATGCAAATCAATCTTAATCATAACACGGACTCCACCTCTATTATTGTAATCTCTCAAGTTTGGAAAATTTGGAAAATTGTTCTGTACGAACTCCTGTTTACATTGCCTCAAACCTCTCGAAATCCAATAATATAACATTGTGGACAGTATTCAACAAGACCAGGCTTGGACAGTTTTGTCTGTAGTACCCGTGTGTTCCATGTGAAAAGGGAAATAACTTCAGCATGGTGAGCCCGGCCCCTATCCTAGGTCAGTGTGGAGACTTCATCGTGACGACTGCTACCTCTCCTAGAGAAAACAGCTTTATCCTCCTGACTGTTCCAGCTCACAACCTCTCCGTCATCAAAGATTAGTTTATCAAATCTAAGTTTTGATCTTCGACCCTTTTCTCTTTCAGAATCCATTATAGTTTTCAGGGTTTATTTCGTATGAGTCGAACTCTAAGGGAAAAGTCCTCTGAGATGTAAATACCTGTATCCTTGAGTGATCGTGCATTTCACAGAATCTCACGTTTCACTTTGTAATCCAGCAACTTAATGATAAAGGATTTACCACGATTAACTCTGTGCGCTCTCTCAATAGTAATAGAAGAGTCGTCAGTGTCCATCTACCAATGTAGTACCTTCCGCACTGAATCTTCACAGTCACTCCAGGTTTCATTAGATTTAGACTAAGTGATACCTTTGAACAGAAGATTGTTTCTCCTACCTTGGTTGTCCAGGTAGTCTCACTTGCCTGAGAGATCTGAAACGTTAGTTTTCAGAGTACAGCTTTCTTCTTCAGGTTTAGCACATTTTGCAGATAAATCGTTCACTGACTTCTTAATTCTACCAAAAGAATCTGAGAGTTCATCAAATCGTCCCGAGAGATCCTTTTGCACATTATCAACTTTAGTATTTATCTTGTGTAGTTCCTCCATGAGTCTCTCGAACTCAGACTTACTACCGGGATCACTATTGCTTGTGTCCGCTAGTTTAAGTTGTTTCTGACGCGTGTCAAGGCCTGGGTTGGGCTCAACACCAGCACGTAACACTAGCTCAGTAATCAAAGTCATCGGCACTGAGTACTTGAAGCCAGTGTTGTTGTTGTTAACTGTTGACATTGTATGAGCGCTTCTTCCGATTAACCCGAACGTGATCGAGTGACGAATTGAGAAACACAACATGTCATGCTCACTTGTCAAATTATGTAGTTGCGTGGGTGTATATTCACTCAAAATGTTCAGTTAATACGTCATGGAATTCAATACATGAGTTTGCGAGACAGTTACCTAGAGTCCCGACCGTCGACATAACCATGAAGCACGCCATACCTGTCATGGTGGTCCATTTTGAGTACGGGTTATATGGACAGACTTTTTCGACTTGTTTTAGGCCTTTAGAGTGGGGGAATACCCCTGTCCTGGCCCTCAACTGTTCTAGGATGTCTCCCATCTTCTTTGAACACAATGAATGATTTATTTTCAGAAGGTAATGGCCAAGTGTCTGAAGCTTTCCAGGGTTTCATGGCCGTGCAGCAAAATATGGAAGAAAAGGCCTATATGCAAGATGTATTTATGACGTTTTGACAATACTTAACCCAGTTGGGAAACTGTAGGTAGGTACTTCTGTGTAGTGACTATCCCGCATTCATTGATCTCCAAGGATTTGTTCCATACACTGCATGGCAAAGTGTACTCAGAGCACACGGAAATTCTCGGTATGGGCGTCGTATAAACTCAGGTAATGAAAACCAGAATAGTGGATTTTGTAGAACTGACGGGATTGACGTCTGAATAACGTCTTACGGCATTCCGATGCTACATTTCTCCTTCAGTGTGTCATGGAGACGCTTATCGCCTTGTTTCGACAGGTACCTCGCCAAAGAATTATAAAAAAGGTAACTAGACACAAACACAGTTTCATGTTTATTGGTCTTATAGAACACTTCAAAGGATGTGTTGGGTGTAAGGTAGGGTGTGGTGTTGGGTGTAGGGTCTAGGGTCTAGGGTGTAGGGTCTAGGGTCTAGGGTGTGGGGTAGGGTGTGAGGTGTTGAGTGTGCGTCGACCTGGCAGAAGAAAGGTTATTTGAGTCATTTTGTAATATTTAAATCCCATGTAAGATTAGATATTGGCAATGAATTAGAAATCAGGGCCTAGATTTTCGAAGTTCCCTTAGCGCTACGATAGTCGTAAGTGCCATACATTAACATTACCTTACGACTGTCTTAGCGCTAACAGAGCTTCGAAAATCTAGGCTCGGGATTTCAACACATTAATACAATCTTACGGTTTTATTGAGGTTATAATCTGATGCGAGGAAAGGCTGCATTATTTGGAATAAAAACATTCTCTATAATTTCTGGGAATATTATATATTATATATCTTTTCAAATCATTTACATCGTTAACATGCTGGCTTTAGTTTGTTATGCACACTGTATTCTGTACACTCGGAGATCATCTGTATCAGTGTTATAAGTATACCATAAAATTAGAATTACTGGATTTGGTAGAACTGAAAATCCAACCTTTGTCTCTTTTCTCAGGTTGCGTATACGGACATCGCCTTTAGTACAAGGAAACGCTCACCCATATATTTCCGTCGGTCTGACTAAACCACCATGTTTGTCCTGGCAAGACAATTGCAAGGGGCAACGAACACCTGACTGCAAGGACGATAATGCTTTGTTAATAAAGTGGTACATGCTGTTTGGAAGAGTCGAATATCACGTTGATGAGTCGAATATTTAATCGGGTGAACCCATTATCGCCTGGTTTGGTCGATTATCATGAAGCGGCGGGGTGACTATCACGCGAATGAATCGAATACCTAAATCGGGTGAAACGAATATGACGTGTATGGTCTTATATGCTGTTGGATGAATGGAAAATCATGTTCCACTCACAGTTACTTTCATTCTTCTGCTTTGAAGGGATAACATGTGTCAATACTCAACAATGGCCTCTTTCTATTTTGCCAGTGTTTGTAGATCATGACGTTATAAGCACAAACTTCTCCTCCCTCTCTCTTCTTTCTCTTCTCCCCTTTTCTTCTTCTCCACTTTCTACTCATCTTTTCTTTCTCTTCCTCCTTCTACCCCTCCTCTTTTCTCCCTCCTCCTCATCTTCTCCACCGCCCTCTCCTTCTTCTATTGAGCAAGTAACCCCGGCTATTGAAACGAGGAAGTAAGGAGCAGTCCTAAAATATGTCTCCTGGACAATCAAAGTCAAGCGAACATGCCAAACTAAAAGCCCAGTCTCACTGGAAAAAGTCGATTGGATTGAACCAAAAAAATTGTAGACTTGATGAAAAAGAATTACCTATTAACACACTGCTCACTCATGAGGTATTGGTGACCTACTCTTCGCTGGATTTCCTATCAGCATTTTTGCAAGTGCTGTAATAAATACGTGCCATCTGCTGAGTACTATAGAAACACATTTTTAAGCTGATAGTAAGACAGTTGCAATCTGTTGGTGTACAATGACAAGCCTAGGTACTAGCAGTAAGGAAACGCCAGGTTTAAAGCTGGTCCACGTTCCAAGGTTGAGATGACAAGGGCATATTCTGAAAAGTTCCGTTACATATCATTTCTAAGAATAGTACTTACATTTACTAAGAGTGTGCTTACCATTGTTGGGACCAGTGGTGTGATGAAGGGTTTATTTATTTATTCTCAGTCGCACAGAAAAGATCAATACTATTACGGATAAATCCAAATATATTTTTCATATGTGTATGTATGTGTGTACATATGTGTATGTATGTTTGTATGTATGTATGTATGTATGTATGTATGTATGTATGTATGTATGTATGTATGTATGTATGTATGTATGTATGTATGTATGTATGTATGTATGTATGTATGTATGTATGTATGTATGTATGTATGTATGTATGTATGTATGTATGTATGTATGTATGTATGTATGTATGTATGTATGTATGTGTATATGTATGTATGTATGTATGTATATATGTATGTGTCTGTCTGTCTGTCAGTATGTCTGTCTGTCTGAATGTATGTATGTATATATGTATGTGTCTGTCGGTCTGTCTGTATGTCAGTATGTCTGTCTGTCTGTCTGTCTCAATGTGTGTATGTATATGTGTGTTAGTAGGCATGTATGTATGTATGTATGTGTATGTGTGTGTATGTATATGTGTGTATGTATATATATATGTAGGCATGTAAACACACAACACAAACAAGAAGATATAGAGGAGGAGGAGGAAGAAGAAGAAGAAGAACAACAACAACAAAACACCCCAAAATCACTGCCAGGAAACTATGGTACGAAGGTAACCACTTACAGCTTCCCCAATGAGAACAAAACTCTTGCTATTACCAACAGTTTTATTGATGTTTCTACATCACAGGTGAATGCAGATTCTGCTTATGCACACTTGATGTCCGCTGGCATCATTTTGTCCACCTCGTCACACTGGCGTTTGTCCACAGGACTCACCCTGTTCTTAGGGTCACCGCAGTAGGTGTTCTTGAAACGCTGTGGACAGGAGAGTGAGTGAGTGAAATGGATATCCAGTGTTATTTGGGTAGTAATCAAATGTATAATACATACATATTATAATGTTATCAAATCTGAAAGTCACACAGGTTATCAGCGTTTAATAAGAGATTCCAACCCACGACTAAAGGGATAAAGCAGAGTGAGTGGATATTGCTTTACGCCACTTTAAGAACAGTCACGTTCACCCGGGACGGGGTAGACGAACAGATGGCTTTTCACAAAGGAAGTGGACCGATGTGGTGAGTGAGCACTTCAACTTTTGGCCCGTGGGAAAGTTTTCGATATGGACGTTTGTGTTCATAAAATTTGTGACAGTATCAGGCATCATGAAAATACAGCTCTAGTACTGGAGAGGGATGTTGACAGGAAGCGTGAGCATCACTCTGGTTTTAATGGACTACATGTAATGACTTCCGATATCAATTCATAATAACTAGATTTGTAAATTAACTGAACTTTGTTTGAAGTATTCACGATATCGAATAGCAAGACTTGTCTGTTTAGATACTTACAGTGTACTGCATCATTAGGAAGTCGGAATCGCTAATATCTGAAAAGAGATACAAATGTAAGAGAATGCTGTTGTACGTTTTAATCCCAGTAATAATTCCATCCTTCCTTTTCTCTACAGAAATGTTATTGTGATTAGCATCCCATGATTCAAATGTCAATGTCCCCCGCTGGATCATCAACATCGTCACGAGGCAAGGAGGTTGACTGAGTGTTAAAGTGGAAACTAGACATTTATAGTCAGTCATCATCTTGTCTCGGGTACATCAAACCACCAACATCTTCCTGAGGCAAGGAGGTTGACTGAGTGTTAAAGTGGAAACTAGACATTTATAGTCAGTCATCATCTTGTCTCGGGTACATCAAACCACCAACATTTGTCTGAGGCAAGGAGGTTGACTGAGTGTTAAAGTGGAAACTAGACATTTATAGTCAGTCATCATCTTGACTCGGGTACATCAAACCACCAACATCTTCCTGAGGCAAGGAGGTTGACTGAGTGTTAAAGTGGAAACTAGACATTTATAGTCAGTCATCATCTTGTCTCGGGTACATCAAACCACCAACATCTTCCTGAGGCAAGGAGGTTGACTGACTGTTAAAGTGGAAACTAGACATTTATAGTCAGTCATCATCTTGTCTCGGGTACATCAAACCACCAACATCTTCCTGAGGCAAGGAGGTTGACTGAGTGTTAAAGTGGAAACTAGACATTTATAGTCAGTCATCATCTTGTCTCGGGTACATCAAACCACCAACATCTTCCTGAGGCAAGGAGGTTGACTGCTGTGTTTAAAGTGGAAACTAGACATTTATAGTCAGTCATCATCTTGTCTCGGATACATCAAACCACCAACATCTTCTGAGGCAAGGAGGTTGACTGAGTGTTAAAGTGGAAACTAGACATTTATAGTCAGTCATCATCTTGTCTCGGATACATCAAACCACCAACATCTGTCTGAGGCAAGGAGGTTGACTGAGTGTTAAAGTGGAAACTAGACATTTATAGTCAGTCATCATCTTGTCTCGGGTACATCAAACCACCAACATCTTCCTGAGGCAAGGAGGTTGACTGAGTGTTAAAGTGGAAACTAGACATTTATAGTCAGTCATCATCTTGTCTCGGGTACATCAAACCACCAACATCTTCCTGAGGCAAGGAGGTTGACTGAGTGTTAAAGTGGAAACTAGACATTTATAGTCAGTCATCATCTTGTCTCGGGTACATCAAACCACCAACATCTGTCTGAGGCAAGGAGGTTGACTGAGTGTTAAAGTGGAAACTAGACATTTATAGTCAGTCATCATCTTGTCTCGGGTACATCAAACCACCAACATCTTCCTGAGGCAAGGAGGTTGACTGAGTGTTAAAGTGGAAACTAGACATTTATAGTCAGTCATCATCTTGTCTCGGGTACATCAAACCACCAACATCTTCCTGAGGCAAGGAGGTTGACTGAGTGTTAAAGTGGAAACTAGACATTTATAGTCAGTCATCATCTTGTCTCGGATACATCAAACCACCAACATCTTCTGAGGCAAGGAGGTTGACTGAGTGTTAAAGTGGAAACTAGACATTTATAGTCAGTCATCATCTTGTCTCGGGTACATCAAACCACCAACATCTTCCTGAGGCAAGGAGGTTGACTGAGTGTTAAAGTGGAAACTAGACATTTATAGTCAGTCATCATCTTGTCTCGGATACATCAAACCACCAACATCTTCCTGAGGCAAGGAGGTTGACTGAGTGTTAAAGTGGAAACTAGACATTTATAGTCAGTCATCATCTTGTCTCGGGTACATCAAACCACCAACATCTTCCTGAGGCAAGGAGGTTGACTGAGTGTTAAAGTGGAAACTAGACATTTATAGTCAGTCATCATCTTGTCTCGGATACATCAAACCACCAACATCTGTCTGAGGCAAGGAGGTTGACTGAGTGTTAAAGTGGAAACTAGACATTTATAGTCAGTCATCATCTTGTCTCGGATACATCAAACCACCAACATCTTCCTGAGGCAAGGAGGTTGACTGAGTGTTAAAGTGGAAACTAGACATTTATAGTCAGTCATCATCTTGTCTCGGGTACATCAAACCACCAACATCTTCTGAGGCAAGGAGGTTGACTGAGTGTTAAAGTGGAAACTAGACATTTATAGTCAGTCATCATCTTGTCTCGGGTACATCAAACCACCAACATCTTCCTGAGGCAAGGAGGTTGACTGAGTGTTAAAGTGGAAACTAGACATTTATAGTCAGTCATCATCTTGTCTCGGGTACATCAAACCACCAACATCTGTCTGAGGCAAGGAGGTTGACTGAGTGTTAAAGTGGAAACTAGACATTTATAGTCAGTCATCATCTTGTCTCGGGTACATCAAACCACCAACATCTTTCTGAGGCAAGGAGGTTGACTGAGTGTTAAAGTGGAAACTAGACATTTATAGTCAGTCATCATCTTGTCTCGGATACATCAAACCACCAACATCTGTCTGAGGCAAGGAGGTTGACTGAGTGTTAAAGTGGAAACTAGACATTTATAGCCAGTCATCATCTTGTCTCGGGTACATCAAACCACCAACATCTGTCTGAGGCAAGGAGGTTGACTGAGTGTTAAAGTGGAAACTAGACATTTATAGTCAGTCATCATCTTGTCTCGGGTACATCAAACCACCAACATCTGTCTGAGGCAAGGAGGTTGACTGAGTGTTAAAGTGGAAACTAGACATTTATAGTCAGTCATCATCTTGTCTCGGATACATCAAACCACCAACATCTTCCTGAGGCAAGGAGGTTGACTGACTGTTAAAGTGGAAACTAGACATTTATAGCCAGTCATCATCTTGTCTCGGGTACATCAAACCACCAACATCTTTCTGAGGCAAGGAGGTTGACTGACTGTTAAAGTGGAAACTAGACATTTATCGTCAGTTATCTCGGGAAGTGAACTACAAACGGAAGGATACACATTTTGAAAATATATCTTACTGAATGAAGTCGCCTGCCACACGCCTTTTGGCTGCCGCCAAAAGATGTGGCCATGTATCTGCCGTACTCTTCGGAGTAGCCGTACCGACACGAGAACCTGGTCACGAACTCCCATTGTTTACTGACACAAAGGTCATCTGTAGGTTAAAACGAAAAATATAATGTTTTTCACAAAAACGTATGCCACAGTTGTTTGGTTCTTCAAGTTCTCTTATCACCATCAAGATCACCGCTGCCATCAGCATTAGCATCAAACCTTACATTCTTAAGATTATCAAATATGAAATAAAGACATGTTATAATAGATACATGAAATACTGATATTAAATCTGTTCTTGAGCTATCAAGATGCGCTAAAAGGTTAATCTTTACAACGCAAGATCTTATGAAAATGAAATGAAACGCAAAATCGAACTCAGTATATTTTGAAAACAGATTCGCAAACGGTACATTATCAAATCGTTTGTTGTATTTGGTCATAGATGAAATACAAATCTTGTCATACCCCTTTTCAGGATGTTATTTTATGTTATGTTATCTTTGAAAATCTCTGGACTGGTCTGATTATTTTCATTTTCTTTGTACAACCTGTTGAGAACCTGAGGAATATGATATTTAAGATGTGACAATATTTTTAGCCGAACTATATAATGAAATACTATGAAAATGCACGTTGTCTGTCTCAACGAAAGACTATATATTGACCAGTAAATCATGTCTTCCTCTAAAGGCGGGATTCATTCACAAGGTCTGTACAATTTGAGAAAGTATAGCGATATCTTTACCAAACACAAAATGTAGAAGTAACGGTAAACATGTTATCAGACTTATTTCAGACGTTTCGAGGAATGTTTTCCTGATTATTTGACATGAGTGAGTGAGTGAGTGAATGAAGTTTTACTCCAGAAATGAACTTCACACATTGTACCCATGTGGGGAGTCGAATCGGACGAGCGACAGCTTTGACTTTGGCTATCCCTGCCTCTATTTAACACGAGCTTTCATAATATATTAGACGGTACAAAGTAAATGTCAACACATCAACATGGTTAGATATCAGCCTCAAATGACTTCACCATTGTTTCATATTTTTGCCATCTTTGGTTCTTGATCACGTCATAAGTCACGTCATATCCGGTAACATTCTCACTTTCCGGAGGGCTAAAAGATACACTGATATACAGTTATTTTACGGAGTGATTTTATTCAAAGGGGTCCCCTTCCCCCCATCCTTTCCCTTTCGGTTTCCGTCGGTGGCTAAACGAAACTTACCGTCGTAGTTGTAATTCAGAAGATCTTTGCCGATGTCACTGCCGTCCACTCTGCCGTCATCGTTGACGTCGTTGTCTTTCACAGCAGCACAGAATTTCCCCAACAGCATATCAGGGGGGTTGCAGGGCACGCTTCAAGAAACGACAGTTAGTGAAAGAATGAATGAGTCAAACTAGGTTTCTGGGGTTCTAACTTGGGGATGTTTAGTACACTCTTCAAAAAAAGAAACGGATATGTGTTTCCAGCAGTTCATTTCGATATATTTTGACAGCAATCCTCATTAAGACAATTCCTGTGTTTGAATCCCGTTACTCATGTCGTGGGTGTATTTCGCGCATGCGTATCCCAAAACGTGTTTGTAAGTGTTGGCCATAAAAAAGGAAAACGATACATGAAAATGCATGCAGAAAACGTTTTCCACGTAATGCACGTGCAACGTGTTGAACAGTAAAGACATCGACTATAAAAGGCCAAACCAAATTCATTATTTCGTCACGAAATTTACGACGTAAACGATGATAACAAATGCCGAGATTGAATGCTACTGACCGAAATATCGCCATTGGACGTTTGGAAGAAGGGAGTCTTAGTCTGCACTTGCAAGATGCTTCAACATCAACAACAGCACCATATCTCGATTATGACATCGGTTTACCCGCTTCAATTTGCCCCAAGATCGTCCATAAAGTGGAAGATCAAGAGTGACCACTCCTGCTCAGGACGCATTCACCCGGGTGTTTCACCTACGTCACCGATTTGAATTTCCGACCAAACCATCAGAAATCGTCTGAGAGAAGTGGGAATTCGAGCCAAATCAAAAGCTGGACCTGTCCTGACACGTCTATGCTGACAACGACGTGTCTAATAACTGGGCATCACATGGAACGCGTTTGGTTCAGCGATGAATTGCGTTTCCATCTGCAATGACGGGATGGGGGACCATGTGTCTATCGACGTCAACACGAACGTTTTGCCCCGAACTGCGTTCGACAGGTGGACAGCTTTGGTGGAGAAAGCGTCCTGGTGTAAGGAGCCATGTCCTACACGGGTAAATCAGAGCTAGTGGTAGTTCATGGCAATCTTACAGCAAATCGCTACATCGACCAAATCCTGCCACCTCATCTCCTCCCTCTTTTTAACAACAAGAGGGGGCTGTTTCAACACAACAACGCTCGACCCCACACAGTTCGTGTGCAAACGTCATTGTCCTTCCCTGGCCTTCCAAATCGCCTGACCTGAACCCGAACGAGCATCTATCAGACGAACTTGACCGACGCGTCCGTAAACGTCACTATCGTCCTCAGACACATGACGAGCGGATACTTTAACCATTAGACTACCCCACCGCTCCCAATAGTGAGTGAGTGAGTGAGTGAGTGAATGAGTGAGTTTTAAGCCGCTTTTAGCAATATTCCAGCAATATCACGGCTTCACTCATTGTACCCATGTGGGTAATCGAACCCGGATCATCGGCGTGACGAGCGAACGCCTTAACCACTAGGCAACCCTACCCCCCTCCCCTACACCTACCCCTACAACCACCACCACCACCACCACCCCATCCATCCCCACCACCCCACCCTACCCCGTAGTAGAGGTAGTAGTAGTAATAGTAGTATAGTTACAACGTATTTACAACAGTTTGCAAATCAGAATTACGGTCCTGGTGAAAGTCTTAATATACCTGGCGGCATCAAAGGTCCCACAGAAGAGAATGGCGAACGCGGCAAGTCGAAGCATTCTGAAAAAGAAAAACAGACTCAGGTGATGACGGTTGAATTTGCCAACAGAATTTCAAAATATCAAATTGTCACTGAGCATGCGATACACGACAAAGTAGTGGATGATGACACGAACACCAGTCAAATCAGTACACACTACATCTATCTGGAAGCTTAATTAGCAGGCAATAGTGAGGGTGGCCCTAAACTTTATATACCCTAAGTCTGAAAACGAAAAGAGTCATTACTCAGCACTGATGAATAAAGACCAAGTTGAATAGTGTAGTAAAATTCGGAAAAGTACGAACCTGTCTCAGTGCACTGGAAAACGACTCTAAATGTGGCCAGATCTGTCCCCGACTATTCAGCAGCAGTGTGTGTCTTAGCTCCGCCCCATGGGGAGGCTGACGCAAGGAGCTTTGGCAAGTGAGGGTGTCGACGAGGGGTACCCATGCTTCGTAAACTGAATTTTATAATCGTCTTCGTTTGTGGATACTGCAAGTGAATGGTACACTATTATCAATCTTAAGTAATTTTTTTCTGATTTGAAATGGAACATTCAAGATGCTCAAGGTAACTGAACAGGTAAAGTGAGTGCACGTGCGTGCATGTGTGTGTGCGTGTGTGTGCGCGTGCGTGCGTGTGCGTGTGTGTGTGTGTGATATCGTCTAAATCCAAAGTTACCAACCAGCAAGACCTTATGAAGCAAGTTCACTTTGAAACAACATTTATCTGTATTGCTGCAGGATTTCCTCTATGACTGTATGGTTGTCTGAATGTGACTGAGTGGTCGTCTGTAGGAGTACACACGTGACTGCATGGTTGTCTTTAGTACTACACATTCAACTGAAACGTTATCTGTGGGAATACACATGTGACTGAATAGTTTTCTGTAGGAGTACACAACTGAATGGTTGTCTGTAGGAGTCTGTAACTGAACGGATACACATGTAACTGACTGAATGTCTTTAGGAGTACACACGTTTGAATGGTTGTCAGTAGGAGTACACATGTGACAGAATGGTTGTCTGAAGGAGTACACATGTGACTGAATGGTTGTGTGTAGGAGTACACATGTGACTGAATGGTTGTCTGTAGGAGTACACATGTGACTGAATGGTTGTCTGTAGGAGTACACTTGTAACTGAATGGTTGTCTGTAGGAATACAGGTGTGACTGAAGGGTCTCTGTAGGAGTACACATGTGACTGAATAGGTCTCTGTAGGAGTACACATGTGACTGTATGATTGTCTATAGGAATACACAGGACACTGTATGGTTGTCTGTAGGAGTACACATGTGACTGAGTGGTTGTGTGTAGGAGTACACATGTGAATGAGTGGTTGTCAGAAGGAGTACACATGTGACTAAATGGTTGTCTGTAGGAGTACACATGTAACTGAGTGGTTGTCTGTAGAAGTACAAATGTCACTGAATGGTTGTCTGTAGGAGTACACATATGACTGAATGGTTGTCTGTAGGAGTACACATGTAACTGAATGGTTGTCTGTAGGAGTACACATGTCACTGAATGGTTGTCTGTAGGAGTACACATGTGACTGAATGGTTGTCTCTAGGAGTACACATGTAACTGAATGGTTGTCTGTAGGAGTACACATGTGACTGAATGGTTGTCTGTAGGAGTACACATGTGACTGAATGGTTGTCTGTAGGAGTACACATGTGACTGAATGGTTGTCTGTAGGAGTACACATGTGACTGAATGGTTGTCTGTAGGAGTACACATGTAACTGAATGGTTGTCTGTAGGAGTACACGTGTAACTGAATGGTTGTCTGTATGAGTACACATGTGACTGAATGGTTGTCTGTAGGAGTACACATGTGACTGAATGGTTGTCTGTAGGAGTACACATGTAACTGAGTAGTTGTCTGTAGAAGTACATATGTGACAAAATGGGAGTCTGTAGGAAGTACACATGTGACAGAATGGTTGTCTGTAGGAGTACACATGTGACTGAATGGTTGTCTGTAGGAGTACACATGTGACTGAATGGTTGTCTGTAGGAGTACACTTGTGACTGAATGGTTGTCTGTAGGAGTACACATGTGACTGAATGGTTGTCTGTAGGAGTACACATGTGACTGAATGGTTGTCTGTAGGAGTACACATGTGACTGAATGGTTATCTCTAGGAGTACACGTGTCACTGAGTGGTTGTCTGTAGGAGTACACATGTGACTGAATGGTTGTCTGTAGGAGTACACATGTGACTGAATGGTTGTCTGTAGGAGTACAATGTAACTGAATGGTTGTCTGTAGAAGTACATATGTGACAAAATGGGAGTCTGTAGGAATACACATGTGACAGAATGGTTGTCTGTAGGAGTACATATGTGACAAAATGGGAGTCTGTAGGAGTACGAGTGTGACTGAATGGTTGTCTGTAGGAGTACACATGTAACTGAGTGGTTGTCTTTAGAAATACAAATGTCACTGAATGGTTGTCTGTAGGAGTACACATGTAACTGAATGGTTGTCTGTAGGAGTACACATGTGACTGAATGGTTGTCTGTAGGAGTACACATGTGACTGAATGGTTGTCTGTAGGAGTACACATGTGACTGAATGGTTGTCTGTAGGAGTACACATGTGACTGAATGGTTGTCTGTAGGAGTACACATGTGACTGAATGGTTGTCTGTAGGAGTACACATGTGACTGAATGGTTGTCTGTAGGAGTACACATGTGACTGAATGGTTGTCTGTAGGAGTACACATGTGACTGAATGGTTGTCTGTAGGAGTACACATGTGACTGAATGGTTGTCTGTAGGAGTACACATGTGACTGAATGGTTGTCTGTAGGAGTACACATGTGACTGAATGGTTTTCTGTAGGAGTACACATGTGACTGAATGGTTGTCTGTAGGAGTACACATGTGACTGAATGGTTGTCTGTAGGAATACACATGTGACTGAATGGTTGTCTGTAGGAGTACACATGTGACTGAATGGTTGTCTGTAGGAGTACACATGTGACTGAATGGTTGTCTGTAGGAGTACACATGTGACTGAATGGTTGTCTGTAGGAGTACACATGTGACTGAATGGTTGTCTGTAGGAGTACACATGTGACTGAATGGTTGTCTGTAGGAGTACACATGTGACTGAATGGTTGTCTGTAGGAGTACACATGTGACTGAATGGTTGTCTGTAGGAGTACACATGTGACTGAATGGTTGTCTGTAGGAGTACACATGTGACTGAATGGTTGTCTGTAGGAGTACACATGTGACTGAATGGTTGTCTGTAGGAGTACACATGTGACTGAATGGTTGTCTGTAGGACTACACATGTGACTGAATGGTTGTCTGTAGGAGTACACATGTGACTGAATGGTTGTCTGTAGGAGTACACATGTGACTGAATGGTTGTCTGTAGGAGTACACATGTGACTGAATGGTTGTCTGTAGGAGTACACATGTGACTGAATGGTTGTCTGTAGGAGTACACATGTGACTGAATGGTTGTCTGTAGGAGTACACATGTGACTGAATGGTTGTCTGTAGGAGTACACATGTGACTGAATGGTTGTCTGTAGGAGTACACATGTGACTGAATGGTTGTCTGTAGGAGTACACATGTGACTGAATGGTTGTCTGTAGGAGTACACATGTGACTGAATGGTTGTCTGTAGGAGTACACATGTGACTGAATGGTTGTCTGTAGGAGTACACATGTGACTGAATGGTTGTCTGTAGGAGTACACATGTGACTGAATGGTTGTCTGTAGGAGTACACATGTGACTGAATGGTTGTCTGTAGGAGTACACATGTGACTGAATGGTTGTCTGTAGGAGTACACATGTGACTGAATGGGTCACTGTAGGTTGTCTGTAGGAGTACACATGTGACTGAATGGTTGTCTGTAGGAGTACACATGACTGACTGAATGGTTGTCTGTAGGAGTACACATGTGACTGAATGGTTGTCTGTAGGAGTACACATGTGACTGAATGGTTGTCTGTAGGAGTACACATGTGACTGAATGGTTGTCTGTAGGAGTACACATGTGACTGAATGGTTGTCTGTAGGAGTACACATGTGACTGAATGGTTGTCTGTAGGAGTACACATGTGACTGAATGGTTGTCTGTAGGAGTACACATGTGACTGAATGGTTGTCTGTAGGAGTACACATGTGACTGAATGGTTGTCTGTAGGAGTACACATGTGACTGAATGGTTGTCTGTAGGAATTACACATGTGACTGAATGGTTGTCTGTAGGAGTACACATGTGACTGAATGGTTGTCTGTAGGAGTACACATGTGACTGAATGGTTGTCTGTAGGAGTACACACATGTGACTGAATGGTTGTCTGTAGGAGTACACATGTGACTGAATGGTTGTCTGTAGGAGTACACATGTGACTGAATGGTTGTCTGTAGGAGTACACATGTGACTGAATGGTTGTCTGTAGGAGTACACATGTGACTGAATGGTTGTCTGTAGGAGTACACATGTGACTGAATGGTTGTCTGTAGGAATACACATGTGACTGAATGGTTGTCTGTAGGAGTACACATGTGACTGAATGGTTGTCTGTAGGAGTACACATGTGACATGTCTTTAGGAATACACATGTGACTGAATGGTTGTCTGTAGGAGTACACATGTGACTGAATGGTTGTCTGTAGGAGTACACATGTGACTGAATGGTTGTCTGTAGGAGTACACATGTGACTGAATGGTTGTCTGTAGGAGTACACATGTGACTGAATGGTTGTCTGTAGGAGTACACATGTGACTGAATGGTTGTCTGTAGGAGTACACATGTGACTGAATGGTTGTCTGTAGGAGTACACATGTGACTGAATGGTTGTCTGTAGGAGTACACATGTGACTGAATGGTTGTCTGTAGGAGTACACATGTGACTGAATGGTTGTCTGTAGGAGTACACATGTGACTGAATGGTTGTCTGTAGGAGTACACATGTGACTGAATGGTTGTCTGTAGGAGTAGTACACATGTGACTGAATGGTTGTCTGTAGGAGTACACATGTGACTGAATGGTTGTCTGTAGGAGTACACATGTGACTGACTGAATGGTTGTCTGTAGGAGTACACATGTGACTGAATGGTTGTCTGTAGGAGTGTGACTGAATGGTTGTCTGTAGGAAGTACACACATGTGACTGAATGGTTGTCTGTAGGAGTACACATGTGACTGAATGGTTGTCTGTAGGAGTACACTGTGACTGAATGGTTGTCTGTAGGAGTACACATGTGACTGAATGGTTGTCTGTAGGAGTACACATGTGACTGAATGGTTGTCTGTAGGAGTACACATGTGACTGAATGGTTGTCTGTAGGAGTACACATGTGACTGAATGGTTGTCTGTAGGAGTACACATGTGACTGAATGGTTGTCTGTAGGAGTACACATGTGACTGAATGGTTGTCTGTAGGAGTACACATGTGACTGAATGGTTGTCTGTAGGAGTACACATGTGACTGAATGGTTGTCTGTAGGAGTACACATGTGACTGAATGGTTGTCTGTAGGAGTACACATGTGACTGAATGGTTGTCTGTAGGAGTACACATGTGACTGAATGGTTGTCTGTAGGAGTACACATGTGACTGAATGGTTGTCTGTAGGAGTACACATGTGACTGAATGGTTGTCTGTAGGAGTACACATGTGACTGAATGGTTGTCTGTGTAGGAGTACACATGTGACTGAATGGTTGTCTGTAGGAGTACACATGTGACTGAATGGTTGTCTGTAGGAGTACACAATGTGACTGAATGGTTGTCTGTAGGAGTACACATGTGACTGAATGGTTGTCTGTAGGAGTACACATGTGACTGAATGGTTGTCTGTAGGAGTACACATGTGACTGAATGGTTGTCTGTAGGAGTACACATGTGACTGAATGGTTGTCTGTAGGAGTACACATGTGACTGAATGGTTGTCTGTAGGAGTACACATGTGACTGAATGGTTGTCTGTAGGAGTACACATGTGACTGAATGGTTGTCTGTAGGAGTACACATGTGACTGAATGGTTGTCTGTAGGAGTACACATGTGACTGAATGGTTGTCTGTAGGAGTACACATGTGACTGAATGGTTGTCTGTAGGAGTACACATGTGACTGAATGGTTGTCTGTAGGAGTACACATGTGACTGAATGGTTGTCTGTAGGAGTACACATGTGACTGAATGGTTGTCTGTAGGAGTACACATGTGACTGAATGGTTGTCTGTAGGAGTACACATGTGACTGAATGGTTGTCTGTAGGAGTACACATGTGACTGAATGGTTGTCTGTAGGAGTACACATGTGACTGAATGGTTGTCTGTAGGAGTACACATGTGACTGAATGGTTGTCTGTAGGAGTACACATGTGACTGAATGGTTGTCTGTAGGAGTACACATGTGACTGAATGGTTGTCTGTAGGAGTACACATGTGACTGAATGGTTGTCTGTAGGAGTACACATGTGACTGAATGGTTGTCTGTAGGAGTACACATGTGACTGAATGGTTGTCTGTAGGAGTACACATGTGACTGAATGGTTGTCTGTAGGAGTACACATGTGACTGAATGGTTGTCTGTAGGACACATGTACACATGTGACTGAATGGTTGTCTGTAGGAGGACACACATGTGACTGAATGGTTGTCTGTAGGAGTACATGTGACTGAATGGTTGTCTGTAGGATACACATTGTGGTTGTCTGTAGGAGTACACATGTGACTGAATGGTTGTCTGTAGGAGTACACATGTGACTGAATGGTTGTCTGTAGGAGTACACATGTGACTGAATGGTTGTCTGTAGGAGTACACATGTGACTGAATGGTTGTCTGTAGGAGTACATGTGACTGACTGAATGGTTGAATGGTTGTCTGTAGGAGTACACATGTGACTGAATGTGGTTGAATGGTTGTCTGTAGGAGTACACATGTGACTGAATGGTTGTCTGTAGGAGTACACATGTGACTGAATGGTTGTCTGTAGGAGTACACATGTGACTGAATGGTTGTCTGTAGGAGTACACATGTGACTGAATGGTTGTCTGTAGGAGTACACATGTGACTGAATGGTTGTCTGTAGGAGTACACATGTGACTGAATGGTTGTCTGTAGGAGTACACATGTGACTGAATGGTTGTCTGTAGGAGTACACATGTGACTGAATGGTTGTCTGTAGGAGTACACATCTGACAATGGTTGTCTCTGTAGGAGTACACATGTGACTGAATGGTTGTCTGTAGGAGTACACATGTGACTGAATGGTTGTCTGTAGGAGTACACATGTGACTGAATGGTTGTCTGTAGGAGTACACATGTGACTGAATGGTTGTTTCTGTAGGAGTACACATGTGACTGAATGGTTGTCTGTAGGAGTACACATGTGACTGAATGGTTGTCTGTAGGAGTACACATGTGACTGAATGGTTGTCTGTAGGAGTACACATGTGACTGAATGGTTGTCTGTAGGAGTACACATGTGACTGAATGGTTGTCTGTAGGAGTACACATGTGACTGAATGGTTGTCTGTAGTAGGAGTACACATGTGACTGAATGGTTGTCTGTAGGAGTACACATGTGACTGAATGGTTGTCTGTAGGAGTACACATGTGACTGAATGGTTGTCTGTAGGAGTACACATGTGACTGAATGGTTGTAGGAGTACACATGTGACTGAATGGTTGTCTGTAGGAGTACTGACATGTGACTGAATGGTTGTCTGTAGGAGTACACATGTGACTGAATGGTTGTCTGTAGGAGTACACATGTGACTGAATGGTTGTCTGTAGGAGTACACATGTGACTGAATGGTTGTCTGTAGGAGTACACATGTGACTGAATGGTTGTCTGTAGGAGTACACATGTGACTGAATGGTTGTCTGTAGGAGTACACATGTGACTGAATGGTTGTCTGTAGGAGTACACATGTGACTGAATGGTTGTCTGTAGGAGTACACATGTGACTGAATGGTTGTCTGTAGGAGTACACATGTGACTGAATGGTTGTCTGTAGGAGTACACATGTGACTGAATGGTTGTCTGTAGGAGTACACATGTGACTGAATGGTTGTCTGTAGGAGTACACATGTGACTGAATGGTTGTCTGTAGGAGTACACATGTGACTGAATGGTTGTCTGTAGGAGTACACATGTGACTGAATGGTTGTCTGTAGGAGTACACATGTGACTGAATGGTTGTCTGTAGGAGTACACATGTGACTGAATGGTTGTCTGTAGGAGTACACATGTGACTGACTCTGAACACATGGAATTTGTCTGTAGGAGTACACATGTGACTGAATGGTTGTCTGTAGGAGTACACATGTGACTGAATGGTTGTCTGTTGTGAATGGTTGTCTGTAGGGTTGTACACATGTGACTGAATGGTTGTCTGTAGGAGTACACATGTGACTGAATGGTTGTCTGTAGGAGTACACATGTGACTGAATGGTTGTCTGTAGGAGTACACATGTGACTGAATGGTTGTCTGTAGGAGTACACATGTGACTGAATGGTTGTCTGTAGGAGTACACATGTGACTGAATGGTTGTCTGTAGGAGTACACATGTGACTGAATGGTTGTCTGTAGGAGTCTGTGACTGAATGGTTGTCTGTAGGAGTACACATGTGACTGAATGGTTGTCTGTAGGAGTACACATGTGACTGAATGGTTGTCTGAATGGTTGGTTGTCTGTAGGAGTACACATGTGACTGAATGGTTGTCTGTAGGAGTACACATGTGACTGAATGGTTGTCTGTAGGAGTACACATGTGACTGAATGGTTGTCTGTAGGAGTACACATGTGACTGAATGGTTGTCTGTAGGAGTACACATGTGACTGAATGGTTGTCTGTAGGAGTACACATGTGACTGAATGGTTGTCTGTAGGAGTACACATGTGACTGAATGGTTGTCTGTAGGAGTACACATGTGACTGAATGGTTGTCTGTAGGAGTACACATGTGACTGAATGGTTGTCTGTAGGAGTACACATGTGACTGAATGGTTGTCTGTAGGAGTACACATGTGACTGAATGGTTGTCTGTAGGAGTACACATGTGACTGAATGGTTGTCTGTAGGAGTACACATGTGACTGAATGGTTGTCTGTAGGAGTACACACACATGTGACTGAATGGAATGGTTGTCTGTAGGAGTACACATGTGACTGAATGGTTGTCTGTAGGAGTACACATGTGACTGAATGGTTGTCTGTAGGAGTACACATGTGACTGAATGGTTGTCTGTAGGAGTACACATGTGACTGAATGGTTGTCTGTAGGAGTACACATGTGACTGAATGGTTGTCTGTAGGAATACACATGTGACTGAATGGTTGTCTGTAGGAGTACACATGTGACTGAATGGTTGTCTGTAGGAGTACACATGTGACTGAATGGTTGTCTGTAGGAGTACACATGTGACTGAATGGTTGTCTGTGTAGGAGTACATGTGACTGAATGGTTGTCTGTAGGAGTACACATGTGACTGAATGGTTGTCTGTAGGAGTACACATGTGACTGAATGGTTGTCTGTAGGAGTACACATGTGACTGAATGGTTGTCTGTAGGAGTACACATGTGACTGAATGGTTGTCTGTAGGAGTACACATGTGACTGAATGGTTGTCTGTAGGAGTACACATGTGACTGAATGGTTGTCTGTAGGAGTACACATGTGACTGAATGGTTGTCTGTAGGAGTACACATGTGACTGAATGGTTGTCTGTAGGAGTACACATGTGACTGAATGGTTGTCTGTAGGAGTACACATGTGACTGAATGGTTGTCTGTAGGAGTACACATGTGACTGAATGGTTGTCTGTAGGAGTACACATGTGACTGAATGGTTGTCTGTAGGAGTACACATGTGACTGAATGGTTGTCTGTAGGAGTACACATGTGACTGAATGGTTGTCTGTAGGAGTACACATGTGACTGAATGGTTGTCTGTAGGAGTACACATGTGACTGAATGGTTGTCTGTAGGAGTACACATGTGACTGAATGGTTGTCTGTAGGAGTACACATGAGTGATTGTCTTTAGGAGTACACATGTGACTGAATGGTTGTCTGTAGGAGTACACATGTGACTGAATGGTTGTCTGTAGGAGTACACATGTGACTGAATGGTTGTCTGTAGGAGTACACATGTGACTGAATGGTTGTCTGTAGGAGTACACATGTGACTGAATGGTTGTCTGTAGGAGTACACATGTGACTGAATGGTTGTCTGTAGGAGTACACATGTGACTGAATGGTTGTCTGTAGGAGTACACATGTGACTGAATGGTTGTCTGTATGGAGTAGGAGTACATGTGACTGAATGGTTGTCTGTAGGAGTACATGTGACTGAATGGTTGTCTGTAGGAGTACACATGTGACTGAATGGTTGTCTGTAGGAGTACACATGTGACTGAATGGTTGTCTGTAGGAGTACACATGTGACTGAATGGTTGTCTGTAGGAGTACACATGTGACTGAATGGTTGTCTGTGTAGGAGTACACATGTGACTGAATGGTTGTCTGTAGGAGCACACATGTAGACTGAATGGTTGTCTGTAGGAGTACACATGTGACTGAATGGTTGTCTGTAGGAGTACACATGTGACTGAATGGTTGTCTGTAGGAGTACACATGTGACTGAATGGTTGTCTGTAGGAGTACACATGTGACTGAATGGTTGTCTGTAGGAGTACACATGTGACTGAATGGTTGTCTGTAGGAGTACACATGTGACTGAATGGTTGTCTGTAGGAGTACACATGTGACTGAATGGTTGTCTGTAGGAGTACACATGTGACTGAATGGTTGTCTGTAGGAGTACACATGTGACTGAATGGTTGTCTGTAGGAGTACACATGTGACTGAATGGTTGTCTGTAGGAGTACACATGTGACTGAATGGTTGTCTGTAGGAGTACACATGTGACTGAATGGTTGTCTCTGTAGGAGCACACATGTGACTGAATGGTTGTCTGTAGGAGTACACATGTGACTGAATGGTTGTCTGTAGGAGTACACATGTGACTGAATGGTTGTCTGTAGGAGTACACATGTGACTGAATGGTTGTCTGTAGGAGTACACATGTGACTGAATGGTTGTCTGTAGGAGTACACATGTGACTGAATGGTTGTCTGTAGGAGTACACATGTGACTGAATGGTTGTCTGTAGGAGTACACACATGTAACTGAATGGTTGTCTGTAGGAGTACACATGTGACTGAATGGTTGTCTGTAGGAGTACACATGTGACTGAATGGTTGTCTGTAGGAGTACACATGTGACTGAATGGTTGTCTGTAGGAGTACACATGTGACTGAATGGTTGTCTGTAGGAGTACACATGTGACTGAATGGTTGTCTGTAGGAGTACACATGTGACTGAATGGTTGTCTGTAGGAGTACACATGTGACTGAATGGTTGTCTGTAGGAGTACACATGTGACTGAATGGTTGTCTGTAGGAGTACACATGTGACTGAATGGTTGTCTGTAGGAGTACACATGTGACTGAATGGTTGTCTGTAGGAGTACACATGTGACTGAATGGTTGTCTGTAGGAGTACACATGTGACTGAATGGTTGTCTGTAGGAGTACACATGTGACTGAATGGTTGTCTGTAGGAGTACACATGTGACTGAATGGTTGTCTGTAGGAGTACACATGTGACTGAATGGTTGTCTGTAGGAGTACACATGTGACTGAATGGTTGTCTGTAGGAGTACACATGTGACTGAATGGTTGTCTGTAGGAGTACACATGTGACTGAATGGTTGTCTGTAGGAGTACACATGTGACTGAATGGTTGTCTGTAGGAGTACACATGTGACTGAATGGTTGTCTGTAGGAGTACACATGTGACTGAATGGTTGTCTGTAGGAGTACACATGTGACTGAATGGTTGTCTGTAGGAGTACACATGTGACTGAATGGTTGTCTGTAGGAGTACACATGTGACTGAATGGTTGTCTGTAGAAGTACACATGTGACTGAATGGTTGTCTGTAGGAGTACACATGTGACTGAATGGTTGTCTGTAGGAGTACACATGTGACTGAATGGTTGTCTGTAGGAGTACACATGTGACTGAATGGTTGTCTGTAGGAGTACACATGTGACTGAATGGTTGTCTGTAGGAGTACACATGTGACTGAATGGTTGTCTGTAGGAGTACACATGTGACTGAATGGTTGTCTGTAGGAGTACACATGTGACTGAATGGTTGTCTGTAGAAGTACACATGTGACTGAATGGTTGTCTGTAGGAGTACACATGTGACTGAATGGTTGTCTGTAGGAGTACACATGTGACTGAATGGTTGTCTGTAGGAGTACACATGTGACTGAATGGTTGTATGTAGGATTACACATGTGACTGAATGGTTGTCTGTAGGAGTACACATGTGACTGAATGGTTGTCTGTAGGAGTACACATGTGACTGAATGGTTGTCTGTAGGAGTACACATGTCACTGAATGGTTGTCTGTAGGAGTACACATGTGACTGAATGGTTGTCTGTAGGAGTGCACATGTGACTGAATGGTTGTCTGTAGGAGTACACATGTGACTGAATGGTTGTCTGTAGGAGTACACATGTGACTGAATGGTTGTCTGTAGGAGTACACATGTGACTGAATGGTTGTCTGTAGGAGTACACATGTGACTGAATGGTTGTCTGTAGGAGTACACATGTGACTGAATGGTTGTCTGTAGAAGTACACATGTAACTGAATGGTTGTCTGTAGGAGAACACATGTGACTGAATGGTTGTCTGTAGGAGTACACATGTGACTGAATGGTTGTCTGTAGGAGTACACATGTGACTGAATGGTTGTCTGTAGGAGTACACATGTGACTGAATGGTTGTTTGTAGGAGTACACATGTGACTGAATGGTTGTCTGTAGGAGTACACATGTGACTGAATGGTTGTCTGTAGGAGTACACATGTGACTGAATGGTTGTCTGTAGGAGTACACATGTGACTGAATGGTTGTCTGTAGGAGTACACATGTGACTGAATGGTTGTCTGTAGGAGTACACATGTGACTGAATGGTTGTCTGTAGAAGTACATATGCATCTGAATAATTCTATGTAGGAATACACATGTGACTGAATGGTTGTCTGTAGGAGTACACATGTAACTGAATGGTTGTCTGTAGGAGTACACATGTGACTGAATGGTTGTCTGTAGGAGTACACATGTGACTGAATGGTTGTCTGTAGGAGTACACATGTATCTGAATGGTTGTATGTAGGAGTACACATGTGACTGAATGGTTGTCTGTAGGAGTACACATGTAACTGAATGGTTGTCTGTAGGAGTACACATGTGACTGAATGGGTCTCTGTAGGAGTACACATGTGACTGAAATGGACTCTGTAGGAGTACACATGTAGGTCAATGGGTCTCTGTAGAAGTACACATGTGACTGAATGGTTGTCTGTAGGAGTACACATGTAACTGAATGGTTGTCTGTAGGAGTACACATGTGACTGAATGGTTGTCTGTATGAGTACACATGTGACTGAATGGTTGTTTGTAGGAGTACACTTGTGACTGAATGGTTGTCTGTAGGAGTACACATGTGACTGAATGGTTGTCTGTAGGAGTACACATGTGACTGAATGGTTGTCTGTAGGAGTACACATGTGACTGAATGGTTGTCTGTAGGAGTACACATGTGACTGAATGGTTGTCTGTAGGAGTACACATGTGACTGAATGGTTGTCTGTAGGAGTACACATGTAGCTGAATGGTTGTCTGTAGGAGTACACATGTGACTGAATGGTTGTCTGTAGGAGTACACATGTGACTGAATGGTTGTCTGTAGGAGTACACAAGTAACTGAATGGTTGTCTGTAGGAGTACACATGTGACTGAATGGGTCTCTGTATGAGTACACATGTAGCTCAATGGGTATCTGTAGGAGTACACATGTGACTGAGTGGTTCTCTGTAGGAGTACACATGTAACTGAATGGTTGTGTGTAGAAGTACATATGTAACTGAATGGTTGTCTGTAGAAGTACATATGTAACTGACTGGTTGTCTGTAGGAGTACACATGTGACTGAATGGGTCTCTGTAGGAGTACACATGTAACTGAATGGTTGTCTGTAGGAATACACATGTGACTGAATGGTTGTCTGTAGGAGTACACATATGGCTGAATGGTTATCTGTATGAATACACGTGTGACTGAATGGGTCTCTGTAGGAGTACACATGTGACTGAAATGGACTCTGTAGGAGTACACATGTAGCTCAATGGGTCTCTGTAGAAGTATACATGTGACTGCATGGTTGTCTGTAGGAGTAAAATGTAACTGAATGGTTGTATGTAGGAGTACACATGTTACTGAATGGTTGTCTGTAGAAATACACATGTAACTGAATAGTTGTCTGTAGGAATACACGTGTGACTGACTGGTTGTCTGTAGGAGTGCACATGTGACTGAATGGTTGTCTGTAGGAGTACACATGTAACTGAATGGTTGTTTGTAGGAGTACACATGTAACTGAATGGTTGTCTGTATGTAGGAGTACACATGTAACTGACTGAATGGTTGTCTGTAGGAGTACACATGTAACTGAATGGTTGTCTGTAGGAGTACACATGTGACTGAATGGTTGTCTGTAGGAGTACACATGTAACTGAATGGTTGTCTGTAGGAGTACACATGTAACTGAATGGTTGTCTGTAGAAGTACACATGTGACTGAATGGTTGTCTGTAGGAGTACACATGTGACTGAATGGTTGTCTGTAGGAGTACACATGTGACTGAATGGTTGTCTGTAGGAGTACACATGTGACTGAATGGTTGTCTGTAGGAGTACACATGTGACTGAATGGTTGTCTGTAGGAGTACACATGTGACTGAATGGTTGTCTGTAGGAGTACACATGTGACTGAATGGTTGTCTGTAGGAGTACACATGTGACTGAATGGTTGTCTGTAGGAGTACACATGTGACTGAATGGTTGTCTGTAGGAGTACACATGTGACTGAATGGTTGTCTGTAGGAGTACACATGTGACTGAATGGTTGTCTGTAGGAGTACACATGTGACTGAATGGTTGTCTGTAGAAGGGTCTCTGTAGGAGTACACATGTGAACTGAATGGTTGTCTGTAGGAGTACACATGTAACTGAATGGTTGTCTGTAGGAGTACACATGTGACTGAATGGTTGTCTGTAGGAGTACACATGTAACTGAATGGTTGTCTGTAGGAGTACACATGTGACTGAATGGTTGTCTGTAGGAGTACACATGTGACTGAATGGTTGTCTGTAGGAATACACATGTGACTGAATGGGTCTCTGTATGAGTACACATGTACCTCAATGGGTGTCTGTAGGAGTACACATGTCTCTGCATGGTTGTCTTTAGGAGTAAATGTAACTCAATGGTTGTCTGTAGGAGTGCACATGTGACAGAATGGGTGTCTGTATGAGTACACATGTGACTTAATGGGTCTCTGTAGGAGTACTCAAGTAACTGAATTGTTGTCTGTAGGAGTACACATGTGACTGAATGGATCTCTGTAGGAGTACACATGTGACTGAATGGTTGTCTGTAGGTGTACACAAGTGACTGAATGGTTGTCTGAAGAAGTACATATGTAACTGAATGGTTGTCTGTAGAAGAACATATGTAACTGAATGGTTGTCTGTAGGAGTACACATGTGACTGAATGGGTCTCTGTAGGAGTACACATGTAAGTGAATGGTTGTCTGTAGAAGTACATATGTATCTGAATGGTTGTCTGTAGGAGTACACATGTGACTGAATGGTTGTCTGTAGGAGTACATGTGACTGAATGGTTGTCTGTAGGAGTACACATGTGACTGAATGGTTGTCTGTATGAGTACACTTGTGACTGCATGGTTGTCTGTAGGAGTACACACGTGACTGAATGGTTGTTTGTAGGAGTACACGTGTAACTAAGTGGTTGTCGGTATGAGTACACATGTAAATGATTGGGTCTCTGTATGAGTAAACATGTAAATGGTTGGGTCTCTGTATGAGTACACATGTAACTGAATGGTTGTGTATTCGAGCACAGATGTAACTGAATGTTTGGATGCATTTTTGAACAACGGGTTTGTCAGTTTGGATATGTGGGTACTGTTATGTGTGCATGTGTGTAAAAGGTGTGAAACGTATGCGTGAAGACAAGTGATGCAATAATGACTAATATTGCATTACAATCGTCTCACAATAAAGCAGTTCAAAATCTAGCATGACTGTCCCTGACTGTTCCAGATAGTGCATATTAACGTGTGTTGCACATAGTGATACCGACGGAAGGTTCTTGACCAATCTGTCGTGTTTTCCACAGGTGACACACCTGTCGCGTCACGACATTCATTCATGCCGCTAAACACGCCATGTTTCATATTAACTCACAGCACGTTAAGTTTATAAATATACGCTGATAGGGAGATGGTTCCAGTTTTCACGTGCTCTGAATATCTTGTAGATTAAAACTAATCAGCGCGGTAAGATCCAGATTAACATCTGCTCATGTTTTCAAGGTTGAGGTGACTTATTAAAAAAGCGCTATGAATAAGATATGCCTTCACAAAAGAGTACATCGTCATATGAGCGAAATATTCTCAAGTACGACGTAAAACCCAATTTCACCTCACAAAGAGTACAAGTAACTTTGCTTAGTACAGTATGTTAATTGACTTTATGATTATGTTACTACACATGGTACACACACGCGTTATGAAAAGTTGAAAAGAGGAATGGTCAATTAGCATGTAATACAAATAGATACCTTCAAAAACAACGAAAGCTAAAACAAATGTATTTTTTCTTTACCGTTGAATAGATGCATGTTGAATACGTACACACTGCTACTGTTCTGTATCGATTATAAACCTTGGACTTTCAACGTCAATACCCGTGAAGGTCAGGGTTAGAATGTACCTTCAGTGAGTGAGTGAATATTTAACGTCAAATCGGCAATATGAATGTACCTTCAGTAACCCATGCTTGTCGGAAGGGCCGACTAAAGGGATCGGGTGGTAAGGTTCGCTGGCTTGGTTGACACATGTCATCAGTTCCCAATTGCGCAGATCGATGTTCATGATGTTGATCACTGGATTGTCTGGTCCAGACTCGATTATTTTCAGACCGCCGCCATATAGCTGGAATATTGCAGAGTGCGGTGTAAAACTCCACTCACTCACTTCCTTCAACGTCAAAATGACCTGATCAAATTTCGGCTGTCTTTTTGGAAATAGAGCTGACATTTCTTGAAATAATAGCCAAATCATTCAACTCACTTTGAACAGAACATGATTAAATAACGTAGATTTTATTAATGACGTGCATAATTTCTCAGAATCGCGTGTCTCCATGCAATATAACAGAAATGTTGCTAAATAGGACAGAAAATCATTCTCACTAAAGATCACCTCTACAGACGGTACACAAATGAATTTCAAGCTATTGCCTGACTAACACGGCAGATAGTTCAGGCATTAAATATTGCAAATACGTACAGGTGTACGTCCTGTCTAGAGCCCCACTTTGATTGACAGGTTGCGTTTGCTGACTCAGCAAACAATTGAAATTAGTGATTTACTCTAAGACACAAAGCCACCCGACGAAACTGTGCAGTTGAGCGGTAGAAGAGACGAGAGTGAACTACAAGGTAAGCTGCGCGCCATAGTGTAAATGTAAAAGGAACATATCTCTAGTAAAATTATTATTGAATATTATCCAACACAAAATACTAATTAATGTGAGTTGTACAGATTCTGAATTTCATATTGATTGTTCATGTCCTGTATATTTAATGCTGGAGTCGATGGTTGCCCTAGATTTGGATGTTCATGTCCTGTATAATTTAAGCTGGAGTCGATGGTTGCCCTACATTTGGTATGGTTTGTCCTGTATAATTAACTGGAGTCGATGGTTGCCCTACATTTGACATGTTCTTGTTTTGTGCAGAACCCGCAGGAGCCTATCGTTGCGATTACGCAAAGCTGTTGAAGACGCGGTATGACATCAGCAGTGGCGTCGCAGGCCGCCTCTTTAGCACTGTAGACGTCAACACAGACTTCAAGGTCACCGCTGCGGACGAGGACGAGGCTGCATTCAAGTCGCTCGATAAGAATGGTTAGTAGTGGAGGAAGGATATACGGTACCTTGCATAGGTTGACTGTGTTGCACAAGATTATACAACCCAAAAGCATTCAGCCCCTGCTTTTGGCAGTCATGTTGTTTAAAGATTTTTGCACTGGATTGTCTCGTCCTTACTCGTTTATCTACACGAAGCTGTTATATTTTGGATTGTCGCATTAATAAAACAAATAAACAAACACAACGATGAGAAGTCACAACATAATGAATGATTTTTATCTGAAGGTAATGGCAAAGTGTCTGTGTGTGAAGTTTTCGAGGGGTTCATGGATGCGCTGCAAGATGCGGAGGAAAAGGCCTACTTGCAAGCGGTATTTATGACGTTTCAACAATATTTAACCCAGTTGGGAAACAGTAGCTATGTATCAGATGTTTGATATGCATTTAGAAGTTGGTAGGGTAATACAAGACACTTGGTATGGATGTGCAACTTCTTTACTATTTACACATGACGTTTTTGGGCTGATACTTGCCCCTTCATCAGGTGAATGACAGTGAATAGTTACAGAGGTATATATATACATTGTGTTCTGGAAGCCACAGAGTTGTTTCTACAAAGGTATGAGTAGTATGTACATGAAGCCACAGGGTTGTTTTTACAATAGATTAGTGAGGGAATTAAGCTGAATTAAGGTATACATAAAGTTTGTACAACGTGTTTACATAGAGTTAATGACCATAGATTGAAGCCAGTTAAGGGTGTACAGTGACAGAATTGGGATGTACAATGATAGAACAAGGATAGAAATTGGAATGTACAATAGTAGGCGACTGTGATGAACAGCATGTTAGGTAAACACCATTGTTGCAAGGAAATCAGTTAATGCACCAGGCATTGGGAAGGAAGACACCCTGGTCCCTCTTCATCTCAGGTTTAGACCGTTTGATGTGGATAGCTTCCATTAATTTCCGTTTATGCCAATTGCTAATGTGGTCAGGATTCAACGGCTAAGGGTGTTCTATGAGGTGAAATTGGTGGGGGGGGTGATGGGGGGGTAGGGTATAAACATACAGGGTCATTCATTTACAACCTCCAAAACATGGGGGGTGGGGTCTGATCGAAAGGGTAAGTAGGGTATTCTCGCCCATGGGCGAGCGAGTTCTGGTAATGCTCCAAAACATGACTTCTGAGCGAAATTAAACATTCTCGCCCATGGGCCAACATATTTTTCGCCCATGGGCGATTTTTAATATCGCCCTAAAGTTACGAATTAAGTCAAAATGAGTTGAAATTTGCCCATGATGCTTATAAACATGCACTCATTCATTTTACAACCTCCAAAACATGACCTCTGATCGAAATTAAACATTCCGCCCCCTGCCCTTAAATTGCCCTTTTCGAATTGTGCCCTGCCCTGCCCTGCCCTGCCCTGCCCTGCCCTGCCCTGCCCTGCCCTGCCCTGCCCTGCCCTGCCCTGCCCTGCCCTGCCCTGCCCTGCCCTGCCCTGCCATACAAACCTTGTGAAGAAACCTGGAAAAAAATAAAGGAACACTTGTCCTTTCTTGTGATCTCTTATTTTTTTCCCTCAGTATATTTGGGAATGAAACATATCAATATTACATTTATATCTTTCTAAATTGTTTATATCGTTAATTTGTCGATATAAGTTGGTTTTGTACACTGTATTCTGTGCACACGGTATCAGTGTTATTAGTCAGTCAAAAAACAGAATTACTGGATTTTGTAGAACTGAAAGCCCAACCTTTGTCTCTATTTTCAGGTAACGTATGCGGACATCCGCTTCAAGTACAGGAAACGTGGACCCATATTTTTCCCTGGGTCCAACTAAACAACCATGTTTGTCCTGGTAGCAAGACATGGGGCAACGATCACCTGACTGCATGGACGATAATACTTTGTTAATAAAATGGTACATGCTGTTTGGAAGAGTCAAATATCATGTTGATGAGTCAAATAATCATTTTTATTGGGCGCATATCATGAAGAGGTGTGCCGAATATTACGTGGATGAATTGAATATCTAAATCGGGTGAAACGAATATGACGTGGATGGTCTTATATACTGTTGGATGAACCGAAATCATGTTCCTCCATTCTTCTACTTTCTCAATTAAGAAAGCCGCAATTAAGTGAAAACCTGGTGTCAGTGAAAAAAGACTCACTTAGACTGAACAAAGAATTTCAAAAGACTTAACAAAAAAGCTACTTGGCTCGCAAGAAAGAAAAGGAATTACTTGACCTGGTTAGGGAAGTTCTGGTTATTCACCGTTATAAAATCTAAAACCTGAGCCAATATAATTAGCTCAATAACACCACTTAGTCAGTACAAGATCAAAACCGCCCATTTAATGCCTGCTACAAGTAAGAGTACGACCCATAACGGTCCAGCAATGGCTGACGATGATTAGGGTTGAGAAAAAACACCAAGGGGAGCTAGCGGCCAGCGCTGACGAGCAGGGGCCCCTAAATGCCAGCTAGGATTAACCAGAATTGTGTTGGCTAAACTAAGGAAAACAGGATTAGAAAACTAACTATTAAACGATAGGGTAACATAAGCTACCCAAAGGTAACTAGAAACATTTACAACCAAATGTGTACATTAAGGTGTCAAGCCCCTTGATACCGGGTCTGCTAACACACAATAAGTCAGGTGAACGCCCACACATGTGGTATTGATGAACAACTCTTCGTAGGAATTCCTGTCACCACTTTTGCACGTTCTGTAATAAATGCGCGCCATCTGCTGAGTACACACATTTTTAAGTTGATAGTAAGACAGTTGCAGTCCCTTGGTGTCCTAAATGACTTACAGTTTCAAGAAGGTACAAGGACAAGCTTAAGTATTAGCAGCAAGGAAAGGCCATCTTGGATCTAAAATTAATCATTTGAGGGCAGATATAGCAACAAACGTTAAACTGCGAGTGTTTTCGACAATTTCTAGCCCTCAAATATACTTCAAACACCAGTAGGTCAGAAACCAACAGTCCGATTTCGAACAAAATGTGCGTGCATTTCACCTACTCACCATTTGCAAAAATACAGCTTCTTCGACAACAGAGGGACAAGTAAAATTATATTTTTCTCACTATAGCTCTTATCTTCATCGGTTCTCTTCGGTGCACAATGACAATTGACAGTGTGTATATATGTGGTTTGCTGATCATTTGTTACTCTATGGGGCACGTTAAAAGCATTACCGTTTGGTGCTTAGATACAGTCCTTTTTCTTATAGATAAGCATTAATTGAGCTCGCTTAAAGAAGCACCATGAAAATCCTCCAACAACGCCTCCACTCGCCGGCTTTCCAAGAGTAAGAAAACAGTGTAATGAATATTGATACGAACTATAGATATACAGCGCACGAGCGCCTGATGTCAACATTACGACTTATATAGCTGCCGTTGAAATATTAATATAAGCTGAAATGGCTCAGTGTCTACTGACAGGTAAATGTTGACCACGATTTGTCAAGTACCTCTATCAGCAAGCAATGCGACACCTTTCAGTCACGAACCTTCTGATTGTTTTACCATTTCAATCTCACGTGACGGGTAATCGGTCTCAATCTCCATAACAGTTATGGAGGCGGACTGTAGTGATGTGTCATCGGTGTCGACTAAAGCTGTTGACAATGGTGGTTGAGTTCGTGCCATTTGTCAACGGGCAAATAGAATTACCTCCCTTAAATTTATCAAACTGGCATCTTAAATGAAGAAACAATAAATAGTTCCTACATTTTGTTAGGCTGTTATTAGGCATTTGAATTACTTCGTTGAAGGATACTTTCAACCACAATTTCTAACCAGAGTTAATATCTCAAACACCTATTTGCTGATGAAATAGCTAAATATTTCATTGAAACAGAAATAGTTGTTATTAATTTTGTTGGTCAATTTTACGCCACTTGAACCACCAAGGAAAATGCAGTGAATGAATATTATTTGCACTGACGTTCTATATCTGATTGGACTGGGTCGATGTTTCTGCTGGTGGACCATCTAGTTTCCTAGATTCATCAGAAGCTCAGTAGAAATTCAAGTATGCTGAGTCAACAAGGTCCTTGGTAATATTTCTATATGTTCTGGAAATTAGATCACTGGAAACGGTTGTTCTGTTGTTTGAGATCGACTTACGTTTCAATTCGTATGATGTGAAGCATAGTGAACCTTGCACCTTTTTCAGCAAAAGGGTACCACATTTTCTGCTTTCCTGACAGTTGAACAGGTTGTTCTGCCTTGAGATTCCTTTTTCCCCGACACACCAAATGCTATTCTTAGATCCAGATCCAAGAATGTAAGCTTTGCCATAAAATGATCTAAACTCACAGGACGCCCAGTACTTCCATTGGAAAAGTTTTCAGATAGCAGCATTGATTTGTCCAAACTAGCGGTGATGCCATCTATTCAGTTAAAACAAATGAAAGAGTTGCAATTAAACGTACAACCATTATTCTTGTTCCACTAAAGTTCCAATAAAAGCAGCATCTGTTTCTTAAGCCACAAGTGCCATTATCAATACCATACTGCACAATATTTTGTATCTAACCTTGGACCATAAGAATTCAAAGTTAACGAATGAAGCATTTCCCATTACTGGCAGTGATTGATCCATATTAACTGTACACATAACTCCTTTCAACAACCACGTGACAGATACAACTGGCTAGATTGTATTTAAGCCAACGACCGAAATCGTTGCTTGCAACAATATTTTTATGTTACCGTTGTGTCGAACTTAAGATTTGTGTGGACGAGAATGTGCCGTATTCTTTTGTTATTCATATATTTTCTGTTTCTCAAACTCTGGATAACTCGAAGTATTTACATTGTTCTCTTCAACTGCGACACAACTGTGTTTGACTGAATGTACAGATGTGGGCTACGAGAGTGTAAAGAAATGCTTATAAAATGTACTGAGGGGGGAAAAATTAGGGATCGTATGAAAGCACAAGTGTTCCTTTCTTTTTTCCCAGGTTTCTTCACAAGCTTTGTATCGCACAACTTGTGAAGAAACCTGGAAAAAATAAAGGAATACTTGTGCTTTCACGCAATCCCTTATTTTTTTCCTCAATATATATCTCATCAGGAAAAACATGCTAAACATGGTAGTTCCCCTAAACCACCACTTTTCACTCCGCTCTGGTCATACTCATCAGGAGGTTTGTGATTCGATTCCCCTCAAACTGTATGGTTCATTCTTGTATTCGATTTTAGAAACACCCACTCCAAACGACTTACCAGGAAAGCATTGCATTAGGGATGAGGTCTTGGTATGAACGACTGTATCTTAGGTCTGAAGTCTATGCAAAGAATCGTGCTGTTCGATGCCCCAGAGGTCATGGAGCGTCAGCGTATTCAATGTAAACAACTACTGAGGTGTTTGCTGTAACCTGTAAACATACTGAGCAGTGGAACACGCCCTAGGTGTATGTCAACCAAACGCTTTAAATAGACTGCATTCTCAATCCTCTAAACGACCTATATTAACTATGGTACAAAATCAATAACTATCTGGCTGAATGTAAAGTCAGTTTACCCTGTCCTAATTTGATTGCGACACTCTTTGAAGATAAAGTTTTCGTGTTTCGTATAGAGGTTTCCCATTACTTGTTTCAAGAATGGTGAGTGAATGTATGTCTGTGTGTCTGTATGTATGTATGTGTGTGTTTGTGTGCATGGATGCATGTGTGTGTCTTTGTGAAAGTTCAATGTGTGTGTGTGTATGTGTGTGTGTGTGCGCGCGCGTGCGTGTGGTGCAACAACCAAGAGAACGTGTTTATCTCTTTCCCCCTTCCTTCTTGACCGCGCATCCGACATTTACATATTTTGTGATGCATGCGCTCGGTCCTGCTTAGCCTTTAAGCACATGTCTACGCTTAAATTGCGAATAACATGAAAACAACTAACTGCTATGTTGTTGCGAATTGTCACAAGAAGCTAATTGCACATTAATTGTTCTTTCGGTTATTCATAATGTCAAGATCAAAGTGTCTTCATACACTCAACAAAATGTCAGTGTGGTTTTTTTTTTTTTTTTTTTTTTTTAGGTGTGTGTGTGTGTTGTTTTTGTAATAAACAGAAATAGCGACACTTCCTTATAAGCCTATATCGCTGCTTGGTATCACACAATTATATGTTACACGATACCGACAAATAACAAATAATGTGTCTTGGAAAATTTTCGCTACTGAATCTCCATTATGTTTAAGCGATACTTTCACGTTCAGTGTGTATGGATGTCAGCATTGTACATCTCTGTACGCCTACTGGTATGTTGTATAAGTGTGACTATCTGATTGACCTTTATTGGAGGAATTATGATCAACCAGGGCGGTCGGGTAGCCTAGTGGTTAATAGGGCTGCGCAATATAACCGGTTTACCGGTATTTACCGGTTCAGACATGAAAACGATACGTATTGCGATACGCTGATCGAAAACCGGTATTTTGACATGCATTCGGAAAACTTCGTAACACTCGGAAATCTTCGGATATTTCCGTTTTTTTAATTGTTCTTTTCCCTGTTTCATTAGTGCCAAATGTTACTTACATTTTTATTTTGTCATGATTAAAAGCTTTTATGAAAGGTTAATCAATCATAGTGAGTTTGTTGTGTTTTTGCTTTATAATCAAGCATTAACTCGATTATAAGTAGTTTTTGTTAAAAAAATAATCCTTGCAATATATTGCAATACATATCGCAATATATGCTTCCGCATCGCAATATATCGCAATATGAAAATTCTCTGCAATACCCACCCCTAGTGGTTAAGGAGTTCGCTTGTCACGCCGAAGACCCGGGTTTGATTCTCCATTTGGCCACAATGTGTCCCCCCGCCGTGACTTTGCGGGAATATTGCTAGAAGCGGTGTAAAACTAAACTCACTTACCAGTGACTATCGTTTTATCCCGGTTTGGGGAATACTGGAATAACCCTACCTCCTGGCTGCCTTATCGCCCGTCAGTCATCACCATACAAAAAGTACCTAAACAAAACAAAAACCAAACAAGAAGAGGAAGAAGAAGAACAACAACAAAACACCCAAAGATCACAGCTGGGAGTCCAGGGTACGATGTTAACCATTTACAGTTTCCCCAATGACAACAAAACTCTTGCTATTACCAACAGTTGTATTGCCGTTTCTACATCACAGGCGAATGTAATTAGGACACTTGATGTCCTCTGGCTTCAGTTTGTCCACCTCGTCACACTGGCGTTTGTCAAGGGGACTCACCCTGTTCTTCGTGTCACCGCAGTAGGGGTTCTTGAAACGCTGTGGACAGGAGAGTGAGTGAAATGGACATCCAGTGTTGTTTGGGTAGCATACACTAAACGCCAAAAGAAACGGACGGGGGTACCTATCTTAAGCTGGCGTTGTGATGCGTGGACGTCCACTGCTTCGTCTGTCTACGGTGATCCCAGTCTGTCTGAAGCCCTGAATAATATGTCTTATAACCGTGATACGGTGGCATCCGTAGGCGTTGGCAACAGCATTGTATGTCGACCCCATCTGCACCATCCCAATGGCTCTTTCTCTCCATTCAGCTGTTAATCGTGGCATATTTCTCGTCATTGTGTATCAGATCATGTCTTCTAGGCTCTCTTTATAATCTATAGAATCATTCTGCATGTGAAATGGATGTAAATACTCTTTGAATATTGCTGCGTTTGGGCGACTGATATTGCTATGTGTAAAATGGAAATGGAAAAATGTTACTTTGCAAGCAAAAATGTTAACAAAGATAATTTTAGATATTCCTAAACATATTTTCACAATATCAAAGACAGGGTTTTTTTTGTTTTCACTAATGCAAATCAGCAAAAAATTGAACTCTTTTGAAAAAGATGCATTTCACCCAAACATGAATACATTTGAGAAATTTTTTTTCGTGATTTGCATAAAGCTGTGTTGTTAAGCTTTCTTGTGAACTAAAACCTTCTAAAATATCTTTGATAGTTTTTCAGTAATTCATAAAGGTAGGAGGGTAACGTTTCTTTTGGCGTCTAGTGTATTGTGTGATATCACTTCGTTCAGTGTTTATTATGTAATTAAATCTGAAAGTTAGAACTCAGGTTTAACGGACCACATGTAATGACTTCCAATATCAGTTCATTATAACTATTCCTGGATTTGTAACTTAACTTGGTTTGTTCGAGATGTATTTACGATATCGACCTTCGTTATGTCAAGACTGTTTTTTTACTTACCGTGTATTGCATCATTAAAAAGTCGGCATTGGTCATATCTGAAAAGAAAGAAAATGTAAGAGAATGTTGGTATACGTTTTTACTCATTTACAATTCCATTCAGCCTTTTCACTATAGAAATGTCATTGTGAGAAGAATTGATTCCATGATTAAGTAATTCTTTAAACGGTACACCAAGTGTCCCCCGCTGGATCCACCAACATCTTCTTGAGGCAAGAAGGTTAACTGACTGTTAAAGTGGAAACTGGACTTTTATGGCCAGTTATCTCCCTTGCCTCGGGAAAGTGAACCATTAACGGGAGGACACAAATTTTGAAAGTTTCTCTTACTGAATGCACCGAAGTCGTCTGCCGTCGCACGGCCATCTCCGTTGACGTCAAAAAATCTGTACATGTATCTGCCGTACTCTTCGGAAAAGCCGTACCGACACGACCACCTTGTCACGACCTCCCACAAGTCCGTGACACAAAGGTCTTCTGTGGGTTAAAATGAAAAATATTATGTTTTTCACAAAAACGTATGTCACAGTTGTGTGGTTCTTCGGCTTTTCTTTATCAGCACCAATATCACCTCCGCGATCATCATGAGCATCAATCTGAGGATTATCAAGTATAAAATGCACACAAATATGTTATAATGGATGGATTATAACCCCTACATTTAATTTACATTTGAAGCATTTCTTGACACGTCTTTCACCGCGAACCGGAAAAGCGAAGAAATCAACCACTTTCCACGTCTTTACAACATTATCAATTGAATTCATTTTACTTATTGTGCATTTTTAGGCTAAATGAGGTTTTGTAGACGTTGTGTCAAGACTGTAGCTTCTGTCAATATATACAAACTGCAAATAAAATATTATGTGTCATAACCAAATGATAAAGGGGTTATAAGCCATGACTATTCAGCTTATAAGACAAATCGATTTCATGAACATTTACGTCTTCATATATCAAAATCTTACAAAGTTTCAGACTCAACCGAGATCTACTGTCTATTACATTTTTACACTAAGTCTTATTTTATGGAGTGATTTCAATCAAAGGAGTTCCCCTACCCCTATATTATCCCTTTTTTCCATATGGGTCGGTGGCTAAATTTACCGTCATAGTTGTAAGGCAGGGTATCGATGGCGACGTCATTGCCGTCTACTATGCCGTCATCGTTGACGTCGTTGTCCAGTAGAGTAGCACAGAATTTCCCCACCAGCTCCTCTGGAGGATTGCAGTGGTTAAACAGGTAAAAAAAGGACCTTCAAGAAGAGACAGATAGTGAATGAATGAGAGAGCCAAAATGGTTTTCTGGGGTTCTAATTTTGGGGATGTTTATTATGAAATAAAATTGTTGAGATTTGTTTTGGTTTTTTGCTTATTTAACACTGCACTCGCAAATATTCCAGCTATATTTCGGTGGTCTGTAAACAATCCAGCACCGATCTACGCACTTGGGATGCGATGACATATGTCTACCATGTCAGCGAGCCTGACCACCCGATGCTGAAGACCAATTCTAACCCAGAGCTACACTGGTGAGTAGTAGTAGTAGTAGTAGTAGTAGTAGTAGTAGTAGTAGTAGTAGTAGTAGTAGTAGTATGGTTGCAAAATACAGATAGTTTACAAATCAGATTTACGGTTTTAGTGAAAGTTTTGATATACCTGGAGAAACCACAGGTCCCATAGAAGAGGAGGATAAACACGGTAAGTTGGAGGGCAAGCATTCTGCAAATGAAAACCAGACTCAGGTGAAGGTTGAATTTGCCTTCAGTATTTCAAAATCTCTCTGGTGTTATTGCGCATGCGATAAACAACAAAGTAGTGGTTTATGACACGAACACCAGTCAAATCCCTCCAACTTCCATTCAAACTCTTAAATGTAGAACGCAAAGATATTCTCAATAATTTTACCGAACGCGATTATGTTGTGGAATTTATTGCACGATGGATCTGTTAATGCTATTTCCCTGAATCAATTTAAAACCATGATAAACCCAACAGAAACTCGCAATTACTTTGATTTAAATTTTGGAACTTAGATTTTGTCAAACCATCCATTGTCGCCTCAAGCTCGGCTTTGGTGATCTAAACGCAGACAGATATAATCGACATATATCGGAAACATCTAAGTGTTCATGTGGTCATTATAATGAAGACGTTATTCACAACCTTTTTACGGAACTATCAAAATTTAAGAACAATTGTGTAACGAAATAAAATATTATACAGCACAATAACTTCTTAATTCACTTACTATGTAGTGTATATGATATATCGTGTAACTCGGTATATGTGCATACTTGAACTCTTCCACAAGAATGAATTATGTAATTAGCTGAATAAATATTGTATGAACCTGGTACAGCTATAATTGTTTATAAGTGTTGGTGGAACAGTCTACCTGCTGGAGGGGAGAGAGCTAGTAATTAAAAAAACACTCGACAGGAACAGGTTGGGTATTGGACGGGTAGCCAAACTGGGAGTAGTCATAATTGGAATGAACCAAATCAGTACACACTACATCTATCAGGAAGCATATTCAGCGGACAGTAAGGGTGGCAACTTTATATGCCCTACGACTGAAGAAGAAAACAGTAATTAATCAGCACTGATGAATAAAGACCTAGTTAAATGTTGTTGTAAAATTCAGAAAAGTACGAACCTGTCTGAATGTGCTGGATAACGACTCGAGATGTGGCCAGATCTGTCTCCGACTGTTCAGTATGTGCTATAGCTCCGCCCCATGGGGAGGCGGACGCAAGGAGCTTTGGCAAGTGAGGGTGCCGACGAGGGGTGTCCAACTGAATTTTATAATCGTCTCCATTTGTGGATACTACAAGGGAATGGTACAGGTAACAATATAATCAATCTATTGTAAGATATTTTTGTGTGACTTGAAATGGAATACGGAAGATGCTCACAAGCGCTCACAATATTAATCCCTGTATGACCTGACCAAACACCCGCTGCACAGCTGGAATATTGCTTAGGGCGACATAAATCCACAATGCAATATAAAACATGAACGGGCTCTTGTCCAGTGAACGTTTGTGGAATCGATTGCAGATGTAGAACTTTTAACCCTTGACAATACATCATAAAACAGAAGTTGACCCGTTGCGCGTAAGTTGAGTTTAATTACTTGTACATCGGTAAATTTCTGCTCGTCGTGGACACATCTGTATATCTGTGTGTAGTAGGCTTTAAGTACATACATAGTCGGAGGAAACGAGATTGAATTTCCTGTCGCTGCCGTGACAGAAACTGTTAATAGAAAAAAATATAGCACGAGCAGCGACGCGGGCTCCTTGGCTTTAATACAATCTAGCCATTTGTACCTGTCACGTAGATATTGAAAGTAGTAATGGCTACAGTAATATCTGTCAGCTATCACTGTCAGTAATGGGAAATGCGTCATTCATTAGCTTTGAATTCTTATGGTCCTGGGTTAGATACAAGGGATTGTGTCCTATGGTTTGGATAATGACACTTGTGGCTTTGGAAAGTGACTACAACCAAATGATGAGAATTGTTTACTGTGATTTACATTATATGGATTAAAACGTAAGTCTATCTCAAACAACAAAACAAACATTTCCAGTAATGTATTTTCAACAACATATAGAAAGATTACCAAGGGCCTTATTGACTCAGCATGCTTACATTGCTACCGAGTTCATGATGAATCTAGAAAACTTCAGTCCACCAGCAGACACATCGAAACGTGTGTTTATATAGAGTTAACTCAGTCCTGCCTCTCTTATGAGGCGGGGTAGCCACTGACTTGTAGTGCAGTAGCTGACTATGACTTCTTATTATCATATAATATGTGCTGGTGGCACTGGCAATACTCATGCTAAATTGAGATGATCTCATGGATCAGTGTCAAAGTCAATGTCAGTGAATCATAACAAGCACTTAACATGTGATGTCACCAATCTATGAATCCTTTGAAGAAGTAATTAGCAAGTAAATAAATGTCAATCCTATTTCGCCTTGGCAGGCCACCTCTCGCCCATGTGTTCACTGATGCAATCTCTTTGGAAATTACATTGTCGGTTTAGAGAGAGTCAATTTGCATCAAAAACATGTTTTTTGACCGGATTTGAGTGTTGGAATTCAGAATAGAGGGATGTCGGATTAGAGGGAGTTTCTTATATGATATTATGTAGGGACAAATTCAAGACTTGAATATACATGTCGGTTTACAGGGAATGTCGGATTAGAGAGAATCCACTGTAACTCTATTTGCCCGCTTGACAACAGGCGCGAACCCAACCGTCACTATCCACAGCTGTTGTCGGGAGAAGCGATGGTGCGAGACAGTCATGACATAACATTACGTCATTACCGAGAACGCCCACCTTCGATCGCATTCTCTGCCGACAGAGGTGCCTGACAAGTCATGATCAACATTAAGGTGTTAGTAGATACTGCTCTTGAGCCATACTAACGCTTCCATCAGCTATCTCAGTTACATCTGACAATCGTGAACATGACCAAACGGTGATACTTTTAACATGCACCATTGAACAGAAAATGATCAGCAAACATTTGAGATACATACTGCAAATTTCCATTGTGCTGTCTAGAGAACCGATGAAGATAGCAACTACAGTGAGGAAAATAAAATTTCACTTGTTCCTCTGTTGTCTTTGGAGATACGTTACTGAATGGGTAGCTATAATCGGCCTTAGCAGCCAACATGCACAGGTATATTTTTGTCGAAATCGGACGGTTGGTCTCATAGTTACGGGTGTTTGAACTGTATTTAAAGGCTAGAAACTGTTGAAAACGGAGCAAGAACACGTTTTTGACACGCGAGCGGACCTTCCAAATACAGCCGGGGTCGCAGGGGTCATGTACATTTTAAAACGTTCCCGAGAAGAAATAGATCCCTCTTTGACAGGCCGTAGTTCCGTTGTCCTTGGGTCTACAGTCAAAACAATTAGTGTTCTGGAATTGCCAGTGCTTCAACTATCAGATGCACACACACATGGCATACGGACCAGCGGAAATGCCTACCCGTCAAAAACGTGAAATTTCCTTCAATCCAATATGGCGGCAAAACGGTGCCTCTTAGCCCCATGGGTCCTGCAGTTGAAATTGAAGGTAATCCAGACCTGCTCCAGAAATTTGGTAGTCATTGGACTTGTAGTTTCGGAGATTATTGCTTTGGAAATTGAATATTTTAAATTAATTTTGAATTATCTGCCCTTTGTTATTGGGCCTAGAGCCTTGAGATTTTTGCAGAAACAACTTCAGCACTGTCGGCACCTTGGTGAATGTTTTCAAGCGATTCTGTCGAGCGGTGTTTTTTGTACGAGTGGTACAAAATACGGCGGAATAATTAATAATAATAAACACATTAACGATTACAATAGGTCTCCTGTTTGGCATGAAGGAGCCCTAAATATCTGTAAAATATAAAAATCGAAAATAGAGATAAACGTATTTTTTACTGTTTGAATAGATGCAGTGTTTAATAATCTAATGCGTCTTAATTTTTACCAACTACTATCACATGGTTCGAATAATATTAATTGTAATATTAATATTAAACCATTATATTACACTCAAAGCAGTTGAACCAAATTAACTCACTACGTGTTAAATTCACGTAGAATTTATTAATGACATGCACAGTGGGGTAGCCTAGTGGTTAAAGCGTTGGCTCGTCACGCCGAAGACCCGGGTTCGATTCCCCACATGGGCACAATGTGTTAAGCCCATTTCTGGTGTCCCCCGCCGTGATATTGCTGGAATATTGCTAAAAGCGGCGTAAAACTAAACTCAGTCAGACAGTCAGTCACTACATGTTAAATTCACGCATAATTTATTAATGACATGCACATTTTCTTATAATCTCATGTCACCTCCAATATATAGGAATGTTGCTTAATAGGACGCAGGAACCACACAAGATCACCACTACAGACGGTACACTTAACGAATGTCACTAGTTAGTCCAGCTGTACAAGGTATTGCCTGACTACCACGGCATTAAATATTGCAAATACGTACAGGAGTGAGTCCTGTCTAGAGCCCCACTTTAAGTGAAAGGGTGACTCGGCAAGTAATTGCAATTAGTTTTTTGCTCCGAGAAACAAAACCACCCGGCGAAGTTGTGTAGCTAGCGGTAGATGAGTCGAGAGTGAATTTCAAGATAAGCTGTTCGCGATAGTCTTAATGTAGAAGGACCACTTCTCGTGTAAACGCCTTATTGAATGTACGAAAGTGTCCTATGACCGAGGATAGTAATGTACGTAACGCCGGGAGCAGGCAATGTGCCTTGATGCGAGCGCCTTAATTAAGCGGACATTGTGAGTTCTACATAATTTCGTATGTTTTGCTGTTGATGTCTGTTGGTTGACTTTTTCTCTTTTCTGGTAAAAGACCCTCTTTATAAATGGTTTGAGACCCCATTTTGTGCATGTACGGGAAAGTTATGTAAAGATTCGTTAAATTATCCATATCATCAACACTTTAACAGTACGAATTTGCTAGTTGCCGAAAACGGGGGTTCCCGTTTTGCCGGACGCTTTTGTTATAGATAAAAATGAACTGATGCGCGATAATCCTTTAATAAAAGGTCACATGCAACCAAAAAATCATACATAATTAAAACACAATTATCACTTATTCATGACATATAATATACATTGCTGGTTATTAAAAAACATTTAAACAAAATTATAAGCGTACAATCGCAAATCAAAAGTGCAATATTGTGTACTTGGGTTTACTTCCCAAGAAACGAAGCAGCCGGGATACCGAACCCAGTGGTGTCCTCCCATTACGCAGACAGCCAGTTCGCAGACACCTTAAAACAACAACATTTACGGTTCAGTGAACAGATTATCTACTACCTGTTACCTACACATTATAATGGAATAGTCCAAATAAAAACACAGGAACAAACTGAAGCTATATTATTTATTTTGAAAGATGGACGAAAAGACAGTAATTTGAATTTTTATTGCTGCAATATAAAAACAATTTATTTTCATAAACATTTCGGTTTAACCTTCTAGTCTAACGGGAGTCGGCATCATCATATTGAAAACACTAGCTTAGCTATTAGAAATTGCGACATTGTTGTATCATATAAATCAAATAAAGACAAATGTGAACCTAAATATTCATATGGAATAAAGAAGTTATATGTTTTGCACACAATATTATGATATATGACGAGTGCACTTAATTACGATTTATTTAGAATAAATATTCAAAATATGACGCATCATGTGATGTGGCCATGGATGTGAGAATGTTTTTCATTACTTCCTTCAACGTCCATTGTATGATATTCAAAGACATAAACTGTTACAATCTTTAGAAAGTATTGTTAAAATCAGAACACTGATTAGTATTAATCTGATCTTACATGGCAATGCAGGTGTCTCATTTACTGCAAATCAGAAATGTTTTCAAATATGTACATATCTATATCTCTCCAACAAAACGTTTTCTCAGTTAACTTCTGTTGTACATATGCTATTATTGGGAGGTTTTTTTTCTATCAATAAACTCAATCAAACCTCTCAGTGACAAACCTGTTTTTATATTCGATAGTAATTGATAGTAAAATCAATTTTGAGAAGAGAAATCATTTATCATTTAATCACAACAAAGTTCTATTTACCCACAATCAAACTTCGCAGTAACGAACCTGTTTCAGGCTCACCCTGCTCTACTCACTAGACAGTGGACTGTTCCATTATACCCGTAGGTGTTACCCTAATTAACCTTCTAGTTCAGTGTCTGTCAATTGGGTGTCTGTCAAATGGGTGTCTGTCAATTGGGAGATAACCAACCCAGTCAGAGCGGATGGGTGTGCACTCAAGTGTAACGGCTTGTTCATTACCAGATGCCATCACGTGTGTATATAGAAATGTTGGGTTTTGTAAATACATGCTCATTTTTTGTGTATAACATTTCGCAATCAACAGACATCATAACATGTCATGTGTTCAAGTACTAGTGTCACACCTGCCTGTCTATGTAATTACATAATGTGACAGAGACCGAACTCGGGCCATAAATCAATGCGTTTTGTTTATGTGTTTATGGTGTATAGCCTGATTGGTGTTAAGTTCAAATTGCATGTGGTAAGTGATAGCAGCTGTGTATTGAATATTGTCATTAGCAGACAGGCAGGCAGACACACAGGTGTCAATAAAACAAGCCATTGAGTTTTGTCTGTGACAACGACATATCTATATCACAGTTAGAAATTCTGTCAACGCTAAGTAATGACATTGCTTTTAAGTATCGAACTGAGAAAGTGACTCGGTAAGAAGAAAGTGTGGTGAAATAGACAAATGAAATTATATAAACAGTTAATTTACTGTCATAACATATAAAAAGCTCGCGCCTGTGAGATATCAACAAAAGCATTAGAAAAATAGCTCACACCAAAGCCTTCACCGAGTATTCACCGGACAACCCGCTTCCAAGCTGCGCGAACCTATTTCGCTGCGCACGTGCTATGAGCGCAGCCCAGCTGTTGAAACCCGTTTTCCCCAGAAAAGTCGGGGGAAAATTAGTGAATCGTTTGAACTCCGATTTCTCGATATTTCATATTTCACCAATTCAACATTTTTGGTACATTTTATCTTCATGATAAAATTCATAAATACATATTTCGTACATTTTCAGAAAACGAGAAAATGGTAACTGAAGACATAAATAAATATGCATAAATATTTTCTGAACTGAACTTGGTCTTGATGGTGGTTATGTGTGTTCCTGGAACTGCTGAGAACATCACTGACGGTGTTGGCCGTTGGAGGACAACCTGTCTTACAACATTTCAAATTAACTCGATCACTTTTTGTGCTCTTAACCCTAAACTTGTGACCTAGATAGATTAAGTGTCTACCTACCTCCCCTCGAATTTGGAATGTTAACTTGAGCGTTTGCCATTTTGCAATGAACGAATCATGTCTACATTCTTTATATACAGGCACAACTTCAGAAATAATCATTGGAATAAGCTTCACTCATTTCAGCTAATATAATTCGATTTAACTAAAATCAGTTACTAGAAATCGAGTTCACTCAAAACAAATTGGAGCCTTGTAATTAATGAGTTCGAACTCAGTCTGCCAAACGCTAATGTCCCCCACATGCCTATGGGTGACAACTAATCACTGAAAACAGACTATAGCCGGCAAACTAGCGGACCGTTACTCTTTATTCGTTATCATCACATCAGCTGTCCGGCAAAGTGGGGTATGACCAAAATGATGTGTCCAAAGTGTTCAATAAATATCTATGTGTTCTTTGGCCATAGATTTTTTGTTAATATTTGTTTCTGTTATTGTGCTGTCGTTTGAAGTATATAACTAGGTTCGTGTAAATCTATTCACACCTAGCTATTGTGAGACCAACTTAAGAATAATGCCGACCTGTCATTTGAACCCGTGAATCTGAATAGCGGTGCAGTCCATTTTACCATGAAGGGGCCGAGGGTATGTACGTAATGTCTTATAATGAGGTAAATATCCGAGTTACATCGAGGCAGTCCACGCAACCTTCACGCGATCGGTTCACGGACGGCATGTGCAGATTTGCACACGTGGCTTATTGCACCAGTTTGTCTCGCTCACTTTGAACGAAACGTACACCATGTCGGACGATGATCAGTGCTTGTTTTATTATTGGAAGTATCACGAATTTTGTCCCTTAGAATAGAGGTTATTTTCCTTAGAACCTGGGACCAGGTTTTACTTTCAAGTAAAGCCCCCTCGACAGGTTTTACTAAAAGTAAAACCCTTCCAGAGGTTTTACTTGGAAGCCAGTAAAACCTCTCAAAAGGTTTAACTTGAAAGTAAAACCTAGTCCCTTGTTTTCATGCTATAGATAAACCCTTGATTGCAATGGACAAAATCCGTCCTAGGTTTATAAATATTAGATCAACGACTGTCACTGAACTATTTCAACAGGGTATCCCAGGTGAAAACAGTTCAGGTATATTTGTTTGCCTCACCCCAAAACACTTCTCAGCAGGGAAACCCAATCTGGATCCATGTTTACCTAGACGCATGTGTAAGCAAACGCTTAGAATAGACTGCATTCAAGCACCGCCTTGAAAGGGGAGTTCAGTGATACGTTGGCAATATCATGATCATGCCGTCATCGTTCAACTTACGACATCAGCGAGCGAATGTTTTTTGTTTTTATACTTAGGAGATATTTCGTTTCTGTGAAAGGAGAAATGTCATGGTGAAACGGTTTCAAACAGTATAGGACAAAATATATTATGGATGCCAACTTCTTCATTGTATACGGGGTCGGTGGGGTAGTCTAGTGGTTAAAGCGTACGCTCGTCACGCCGAATACCCGGGTTCGATTCCCCACATGGGTACAATGTGTGAAGCCCATTTCTGGTGTCCCCCCGCCGTGATATTGCAGGAAAATTTCTAAAAGCGGCGTAAAACCATACTCACTCACTTTATTGTATACACAACGTTTCGGGGCTTTTCCTAGCCCCTTCGCCAGGTGATTGGGCAAGAAAAGCCCAGAAACGTTGTGTATGCAATAAAGAAGTTGACATCCATAATATTTTGTCTTATACAGTACAACCAGAAATTATTGAGAATTTAAAGATTGTAAATTTTTAATTTTTTTCACTCATTACTCACGTACTAAATGTGAATATTAGCAGAACATAACTCCAGATTCAAAGACAGGTGAACAGTTAGTATTTTGTCAAGTCACCATGGGCAGCAATGCAGGCTTCAATGCGGCGGGGCATACTACTGATCAAAGAAGTTAGAAAGTCGTGGTCCATGCTGTCCCAATATCGGAACACCCCTTCTTTCATTTCAGCAATATTTGTCAGCGTTTTCTTATTGACACTTTCCTTCATAAGTCCCCAAACATTTTCTATTGAATTTAGGTCAGGGCTATAGCTTGGCCAATCTAATAATATCATATTTTGGGTCCGAAACCAGGCCTGTGAATGCTTTGAACGATGTTTTGGGTCGTTGTCCTGCTGGAAAATCCAAATATTTCCATAGAACACGTGAGCAGATGGAAGTAAATGTCCCTCGAGAATATCTGTGTACCGCTCACTGTTCACATTCCCTTCAAATACACAGAGGGGCGTTGCCCCTAACACAGATATGCCACCCCACACGTTAAATTTCGGACTGTACTTTGGGCGCTGATACAAAGGTTTTCAGTGTATTAGGAAACAGCCACACAGAACTTTCATCTCAGAAAATCACATTGTCCCAGTTAAAATTTCTATGCTGTAAGCACCAGTTCAACCTTCGCTTCTTTTGTTCAGGTTTCATGATCGGTGATGGAATTCCTCGACTTTTCTGCCAACCCATTGCATGCAGCTCAGTTCTAATTGTCTCCTTACAGACAGCCACAGTTCCTCTATCAATCATATCCAGCCTTAAGTTTTCTTAACTCCTTCGTTTGTTTTTTAGGGGCGGTGGGGTAGTCTAGTGGTTAAAGCGTTGGCTCGTCACGCCGAAGACCCGGGTTCGAATCCCCATATTGGTACAATGAGTGAAGCCCATTTCTGGTGTCCCCCGCCCTGATATTGCTGGAATATTGCTAAAAGCGGCGTAAGACCAAACTCAGTCAGTCAGTCAGTCGTTTGTTTTTTAGAAACAAGAATATCAAGCCCCCTCCTGTCACCGTCAGTCAATTTTCTGGGCCTACCTGCGCCTCCCTGGTGCTCAATGCCATATCCATTTAAAATATTTTTCAAAACACGATAAACAGTGGACAAAGGGATGCCTGTTCTACTTGAAATCACTTTAGCTGATCTGATGTCCTTGTTATAATACTCTAAAATCAACTTCCTCTTCTCTAAATCATCCATGCTGAGGATCACTGAAAATGTCGTCTGCTAGTAAGTAAACAAAGGGGAAACTCTTCACAAACTAATGAAAAAGGATTAACGGAGTTGTCTCTCTTGAATGAAACCAAGCAATTGATAGCTGGACAAGGTTGTTTATACTAGAAATCCAATTAAACATATTCCTAAAATTCTCAATAATTTCTGGTCATACTATACTTGAATGCCAACTTCCATATGCCTCTCAAGAAATCGGTTCATGTGCCCAACGTCATATTCAACGTAAAACTACAAATAACAGAGTATAATCATTATTAATCATTACATCTTATGTGAAAGCGTCAAGGTATTTTCTTGGCTTTTCAGCGAGCTATAATTATTACCGTCAGATTTCCATGATTACTATATGGTATATCCTACCAATTCCTCTTGTGTATTAGGATACAATAGAGGCAGGATATTCGAAGAAATTATCAAACAGCAATTACCAAAGTGTATTGTTCTAAGGATACCACCACTGTTATATGAGGAAGTGATCCCGCGCAAATATGTGGTATGTTTGCATCTAAATGGTGTTGTAACTGGTAAAATGTGACGACTCCAGCACAGGCCCTCGTGTCTTTGCGAGGATTAAAGATTTAAAATTTTTTATTTTGATATGACCCCCGACTCGAAATGCTTCACAGTACAATAAATCAAGATTTATTATACTCTGAAGCATGTCGAAGCATGTCATCTCAAATGGGTATTTTTAATTTTTAATCCTCGCAAAGACACAAGGGCCTGTGGACTCATGCCGTGTTTCCACAGGCTTTTTTGAACGAGGAGCAATTTACCTAACAACTGGTGACAGTGGTCGTCTGAGGAAGCTGTATTTTCGTTTCAGTCTTTGAAATTCATAAACAGGATTAAACTGAAGATAAGCTGTACTTACGCGCCGCTTTCGACATTTTGAATACGATATTTGCTGCATCTGACCATCTATCCTATTTTGCAAAGTTCAACGTACCCATTAAATTTACGCGCCGCTTTCGACATTTTGAATACGATATTTGCTGCCTCTGACCATCTATCCTATTTTGCAAAGTTCAACGTACCCATTAAATTTGCCCTTAAAGTATGTTTAGGATTAGGTGGTGGTGTGTGATCCTGTGCATAGAGCTCAATTCACAAATCTGTTGAAGTAAATCGACGTTGGGCGTGGTGAGTCTTTGGATGTGTGACCGTGATTGGCAGCTTGGATCCTGAGACTTTCTCGTTGCCCCACAACGAAGAACATGTGATACATGTGGTCTCACCTCAGGGAAGTGGATTTGTTCAAACGTACCTCTGTTAACAACGCAGAAAATGGGTACCCGGTGGGATGACTATTATCCTTCTCGCGCCTCACAGGCAGCTTAGCTTACCCGGGGTAATGATAATCTTGCGCTATGGGCATGCTGTCGGTGTAGATTTAGCGCAATATAAATTGACTAATTATTATTATTATAGGATATGAATATAGCATATGCATATGCGTATGAATTTGCTATTTAATCTAATATTTCTCTTTTGTACAGTTCTAAGTTTCAGAAATTAAGATAAGTGTAGTGGGTGAGAGAGTGAATATCGTTTTACCCGACTTAAAGGAGTATTCCAGCTTTTTCACGTGGTTGACACCACGGTGGTCTTCACACATTGTACTCGTGTGGATACTTCGATGTGACGATCTACCCCTACCCCTATGTTACCCCACCCCCATGTTATCCCACCACTCCTCCATCACTCTAACAATGTCACGTCTAAATTGACAGATTCCCCATAAAGTACAAAACACCTGTTTATACACAATGTTTTATTAACGTTTCACATTAGGGACCGACCATTCGATATTCTGTTGGGGTTTTGTAGGAAGACCAGATGTTTTTTGTAATTAAACCAATGAACCTACATATTGTTTGTACCACCACATGTGGCATCAATGCTTTTTTTATACATACAATGTCTTCAGTTGTTCTTCAAGCGTATTTTTCGGATATTTTTTTATATGTATGATTCACTCCCCCAAGAAAAACAGATGGACGGTCCCATAAAGATCAGTGAGGGTCATCCTTATGGACACTTGATGTCCTCTGGCCTCAGGTTGTCGACCTCGTCACACTGGAGTTTGTCAAGGGGGCTCTCCCTGTTTTTCGGGTCACTGCAGTAGAGGTCCTTGAAACGCTGTGGACAGGGGAGTGAGTGAGTGAAATGGATATCCAGCGTATTGGGTTTGGGTAGTATTTGGTGCAATATGAGTGTTTGTTTGTTTCTTGTGTGCTTGTTTGTTGTTTAACGCAACACTCATCAGTATTCCAGCTCTGTAAATATTCGACTCTGGAGCAGACAATCCAGTGACAGACACCATGAATATCGATCAACGCAATTGGGATACGATGACATGTGTCAACCAAGTCAGCAAGTCTGACCACCCGGCCCCGTAAGTTGCCTCTTACGACAAGCATGGGTTACTGAAGATTAATTCACGGGTGTTTCACATGAGCATGACATGGCACAATATAGCCAAATGGTGATCTAAGGCAGGTCAACTAGCCTTGCCGACTCACTTAGTTTGTTATGAATTGATTTAACCTTTTTCATGAAAACCTTTTATGTGACCTTCAAGGAGGCTGATCAGCCGTACCTGTTAGTTTTCTCCTACAACAAGCAAATCAGTTCGGACCTTTCACAGATGGTGTGATCCCATCTAACCCACAACGTTTTAACAACGTTGTGGGAAGTTTGTAGATTGGTAACATCATGACACAACGGCGTCACAACGTTAGTATTACGTCATTTTATTGCGTTATTTCACAACGTTACATATAGATATTATTAACCTCGTGTGTTTCCGTATCATTAATATTATTAGGAATAAAAATTGTATTATGTATAATACATAATACATCATTTAATTCCAAATATATATTATTAATGATACGGAAACACACGAGGTTAATAATCTCTTTATCATATAATGTCACTCTTAAAATTACTCTAAAAAGAAGCAAATCGTACGTGAATTTATATGAAGAGAATCGAACATTCGCGTAAAAATACTTACACCAAGGTGAAGGTCGTTCATGACGGCAGCATATGGTTGTGACTAGTCGCTAATACAGTGCAAACATAACTCATGCTTAAAATAAGATTTTTCTGTCTAAAAAGAACAACAAAATCAGGCAGTATTTTCCTGGCAGTGTTTCTATTTTCATTGCGGGTAATCACCTCATCAATATCAGTTTCTGATACCTGACGGAATCGATTAGTCGTCTGTATTGTGATCGATAGATCGAAATCCTTGGCTGGTACCTTTCTTAGACGATTGCCTTTCATTCGTGCCTCATTATCCGTACCTCATTATCCGTACCTCATTATCCGTACCTTCAATTTGAACGAAGAACTCCGTTTTATGTTTTCCAAAGTCAATTATTGCAGTAACGACTCCAGAACCTCTGTCATCAATTCTTACAGAATCACCAATTTTGAGAATTGGGCCAGCCATGTTTGTTTACAAACAATGTAAACTCGCGACGACGTCATCAGTGAAATGTTAAACGTTTTAGGATTCGCAAGGCGTGTATGGAGTTTTGTGAAAGTAGTTCGTGGATTGACGTAATTTGCATAGTTATCAGATTTGGATACCAAGTTTATCAGATTGCTTTATTGCACCGACAACACACTCCATTTGATGATAAATACATATTTCCGTTGTCAAAACGTTGTGTATCGACTATTACACAACGTTATGTTTCATCGTTTCTGAAACGTTGATGCGACGTAAACTGTCGAAGAGTGACGTCGAATTACTCGTAATTACTCAGGCCTACCATACAAACGGTGAACAAATCCTCAAAACTGAACTCATATACACCAAAACAGAACATAAATCACCAATATAGGAAAATAGACTTCCAAAACAGCAACAATATCCTCTAAAACGGAAACAAACCCATCTGTAATGGAAAACTAATCGTTTGAAATGGAAACACGACTCGCGTATCAGCTACAAAAGCGCTCGAGAACGGTCGCCGAGCGTACAAAACGACAGTCATTGCATCCCAAAACGGCAGTCATATCATCCCGAAACGGCATAAAAATCGTCAAAGATGGCGGCGCGGGGAGACAAACAGGCTTTGATAAATAATGTTTTTCGTCACTATGGTAGGCCTGTTACTGCAGAAAACAAGACCGTGGTGCATTATTTACCTATTGTATTACACTTTATGATTACCATCCCATAAATATACTGAAGCGACAGTAACGTAATTTCCATTCCTACTGACAACGTTATTATAACGTCACTGTGCAACGTCACGTCACAACGTTGTGACAACGTAAATGGGAATCCACAAACTAACGTTGTACGGACGAAACCATAACGTTGTGACAACGTTGTATATTTATGACATAGACTTTCGTTATATCCGGACTAAACTGTGCATTTACTTACAATGTATTGAAACGATAAGAACTGGACGGTGGTAAAATCTGGAAAAAAGATAAACATGTAAGTGAGTTTTCAATTATTCCCAGGTAAATCATGGTTGCCTGTCTATAATGATATCCGATAAACACGGTATCAAAATATCTAGCAGTGACTCTAGCCTTCGTGGTACACCGACACATGACCAGGCAGTCCCCTGTAGTGTACCCACCAGGTCCCCTTCATAAGGCTCTTATAGCATACATGATGTTTCAAGCACCTGTTCTGATTCCAAACTGGGCAATTATATGAAGAAGGAATGGGTAATTCTATCGGTGAGAGACTGAACTGCATCTCACAAACGATAACTGTTACACAGTGAACTGATATCATCCAAAATTCTTCAGATCAAAGTATTCATATGTACTGTCGAAGGTCGGGCACTTTGTATAGACTTTCCACTGGTCTTTGAGGACATGCGATTCTAGGACACAAGGACAATGTGACGCTTTCATTATGTCCTCTTAGTTCGTCATTCCTGGGACATTGCGATCATCTCAGCCTATTTTCTGTTGAGATGCTACTGAAATGGATATTCCTTGATGAATCAGTTCATTCAACCGTGCACCAAATGCTCCCGCTATACCCATTAGTTGATGGGACCGGTGAAGATCCGGGGTAGAATAGGCCTTCAGCAACCCATGTGCTTGCCATAAAAGGCGACTATGCTTTTCGTAAGAGGCGACTAACGGGATCGGGTGGTCAGTTTCGCTGACTTGGTTGACACATGTCATCGGTTCCCAATTGCGCAAATCGATGCTCATACTGTTGATCACTGGAATGTCTGGTCCAGACTCGATTATTTACAGACCGCCGCCATATAGCTGGGATATTGCTGAGTGCGGCGTAAAACTAAACTCACTCACTCACTCATTAGTTGATGGACACGCATCTTAGAAATGCTTACTGAATGTGCTGAAGTCGTCTGCGTTCACAACGCCATTGTCGTCGCTGTCGTAGAGACCGTACATGAATCGGCCGTACTCCTCGGAGTAGCCGTACCGACACGTCCATCTTGTCACAGCCTCCCACTGTTGCATGGTGCAAGGGTCATCTGTAGGATCATCATCATCATCATCATCATCATCATCATCATCATCATCATCATCATCATCATCATCATCGTCATCATCACGACAACCACCAACAACTTCCTATTCGTCCTGTCCCTTGTATGGTGATCTACCTTCTGTTGTTCGCGATCTATAGCCTGTTTTTATATTGTATTGTCCAAATAGTGTTATTAGTTTTAACTTTCCACGCTAGTTTTAATTCTAATTGTGATATTCTAGTTGTTTTACTGTCCTTCGTCGACAGGTTTTTATAATATACATATATTCCATTTCAATGTCAAATATGTTCTCGTCACGATATGGCTGAAATATTGCCGACGTGACGTTAAATATTAACTCACTTACTCACTCACTCCTATTCCTCCTTCCCCCCCCTCCTCCTCCTCCTCCTCATCATCATCATCATCACAATGATCATCATACTTAATTGTATTACCTTAGTGTTTCTTGAGAGTAAATCTTTACAAAGCCAGATTTTTCGGAAATGAAAAACTATAAAATCGTTCTCTGTCAGTGTTTGCAGCCTTTTAAAAGCTTGAAGAAATATATATTTTTAAGTGTGACAAAGATTTTAGCCGAATAATTTAATTAACAGCTATACAGACACACTAAGGAGCCCTTGTGTGTCTTGAACAGGGTGTTTAGAATGGTCATGCTGCGGAAACTGGTACAATTAATTCGTTTCCTCTTGATCATTATCAAGATTTTTAAAAAGCAGACGACATTTGTCCATTTGTCTTCGAAATCTAAGTAACCATAGCAATAATCGGTACCAGTGACAAAATGTGAGGCTAAAATGTGACAGATAACGTTTTCAGGAATGGGTCGATAGCTAAAAGAACTGACCGTCGTAGTTGAAATCTAGGATTTGTTTGTGGACTTCTCTGAAGTCCACCCTGCCGTCTTCGTCGTAGTCGTTGTCCACCACAGCAGCACAGAACTTCCCCAACAACTTCTCAGGAGGGTTGCAGTTGTTAAACATGTTAAACCAGTACCTTCAGGAGAGAGTAAGTGAGTGAATTAGTGAAATACCAACACTGCGCATATAAGCATCACGTGGCAGTTAATTTCATAGCACTAGTATATAATATTTTGTTCGATTTTGTTAACTTTGTTGATGACGTCGCATTCAGTCGTATTCCGTTTAATTCTTTAACTTAGAAAACATCAAACATTATCCCTGTTCCAAAAAGACATTAGACATATATTAACAATGATTACGGCACTATAGCATTAACCTCCATTGCCATGAGGTGTTTTAAATAATTGTTGAAAAGTTACATTTAAATAATGTTGAACATTTATTAGATCCTTTTCTCTGAATAGAAGTTTTAGTCACCGTTTAAGAATAGGAAATTGTCACTACGCTATGACGAAAAATTAAACATCACATCTCAAGTTCTGAATATTTATTAAAACTTGCTAGACCTGCATCATCAACAAATTTAATAGTAAGACAGTTATCATAAACATACACCCACAGTCATTTGTATTGGAAATAAACAAGTTGGGAGAGCTAATACAACCCTGTGGAACTCCAGTGGATGTAACGATAACTGAATGGATCTGTAGACAATTTCCATTTCCGTGCGGTCGCCGTGCGGCGGCAGGCGGTGGCCGAACGATTATCGCACGACTCTATGGGCGCGGCAGCCTCTACGAATTTGTCAAACAGCGAAGTTTGTCAAATTTGAAAATATCGTAATCCCGTAGCCCGTAGGTGGCATCGCACGGGCACTGCACGGGCACCGCATGGAAGCGTGCGGTAAACGCACGATTTTTTAAAACTAAAGCATCGTGGGATATCCGCACGGCCATCGCCCGGCTACCACACGGTCACCGTGCGGCCTCCGTAAGATCCCGTACGATTTCCGTGCAGCCTCCATGTTGGTTTGCCTTGGCCTGTCCCCAAGGAAATCGCACGATGGCCGGAGACAATGTGAACACAAACGTCGTATCCCGCGGTCACCCACGATGCCTAAAGAATCGTACGGAAAATCGTAGGCTACTTTATCTTACGGCGCCCATGGCAAATGTAGTCCATGTCTTACTGTACCTGGAGAAACCACAGGTCCCGCAGTAGAGAAGGGCGAACACGGTAAGTCGGAGGGCAAGCATCCTGCGAACAAGGCATACTTTTTTAATTATATAAGAGCGTTTAAATATTGTCATCAATATTTCAAAATCTGGCCTTCAGAGTGTTACCGTGCATGTGCTAAGCATTAAGTGAGTGGTCGATAACATGAACATCAATCCAAACATTCGCGTGGTGATTGTATCAGTATTTATATTCCTGTTATGATATTGTCACACTGTAAGGGTGATTGCAACAAGACTAACAGTAGAAATTTGTACAGTACAAACTGACAGTATTCATAGTTGCAGTTTAAACTTACTGTCAAATATTCACAGTCTAAACTACTCTGATAAGGGTTACAGTATAAACTGACTGTCGTAATATATAGTTATAAGCGATGTACTAAAGGTAACAGTATAAACTGACTGTCGTAATATATAGTTATAAGCGATGTACTAAAGGTAACAGTATAAACTGACTGTCGTAAAATATGGTTATAAGCGATGTACTAAAGGTAACAGTATAAACTGACTGTCGTAATATATAGTTATAAGCGATGTACTAAAGGTAACAGTATAAACTGACTGTCGTAATATATAGTTATAAGCGATGAACTAAAAGGTAACAGTATAAACTGACTGTCGTAAACGATGTAAAAGGTAACAGTATATACTGACTGTCGTAATATATAGTTATAAGCGATGTACTAAAGGTAACAGTATAAACTGACTGTCGTAATATATAGTTATAAGCGATGTACTAAAGGTAACAGTATAAACTGACTGTCGTAATATATAGTTATAAGCGATGTACTAAAGGTAACAGTATAAACTGACTGTCGTAATATATAGTTATAAGCGATGTACTAGAGGTAACAGTATAAACTGACTGTTGTAATACGGTAATAAAGGTAACAGCATATACTGACTGTCGAATGTTATAAGCGATATATAACAGTATATAAGCGTAAAATATGTACTAAAGGTAACACTATAAACTGACTGTCGTAATATATAGTAATAAGCGATGTAATTAGTTGCAAGGTAACACTATAAACTGTCGTAATATCTAATAAGCGATGTACCAAAATTGCAACAGCATAAACTGACTCGTAATATATAGTTATAAGCGATGTACTAAAGGTAACAGTATAAACTGAACTGTCGTAATATATAGTTATAAGCGATGTACTAAAGGTAACAGTATATACTGAACTGTCGTAATATATAGTTATAAGCGATGTAGTAAAGGTAAAAGTATATACTGACTGTATTATTAGTTACAGCATCTGTAACGTATAAACTATCAGTACAAACAGTATAGTGGAAACTTAAATGTTGATGGTAACAATATACACTTTAAATGTATGTATAAACAGTTACAGTAAAAACTGTCTTAGTAGGTACAGTATAAACGAACTGAACAACTAGTGCAGTATGAATCTGACAATAAATAACATGAAAAATTACTGTGTTCATAGTAACAGTATAAACAAGTTTGATTGATTGTTATAGTCTAAACTAAATGTAGGCACAGTAACATTATAAACCGTACTCAAAGTACAGTATACACTGACCCTATTATCAGTTCAATGGTAAACGTACTGTACAAATAAAACCTTTATTAAAAGTTGAATCATAAAATATTACTAACTAATTATAATAACCGTATAAACTAAATTTATTAATAGTCAGAGTATACCAGTTTCAATATAATCTAACTATATAATATTTACAGTAAAAAGTACACATATTCACAGCATAAACGAGTAAGTGCTATATGGCGGCGGTCTGTAAATAATCGAGTCTGAACCAGACAATCCAGTGATCAACAACATGAGCATCGATCTGCGCAATTTGGAACCGATGACGTGTCAACCAAGTCAGCGAGCCTCACCACCCGATCCCGTTAGTCGCCTCTTACCACAAGCATGGGTTAATGAAGGCTCATTCTAACCCGGACCTTCACGGGTCCACAGCATAAACGAACTCTACAGTGACAGTAAAATTAACTGTATCAATATTTATTGTATAAACTAGCTTTATTAACTACCAACTAGAAACTACCAACACAAATGTCAAAAGTATAAACTAACTATTAACATTCATTAGTAGTCCGCTTATATGGCGCTCATATCCAGGCACATTGCCTGCTGACGGCGCTACGTACATTACTATCCCCGGTCATAGGACACTATCATACCATCCGATACTCTTTCAATTCCCTGGGGATCATACAACCATGCTGCCTGTTGGGCGCAATGAACTAATCACTCAGTTTGCCAGAACATCATCACGGGTACCCATTTTACAGCTGGGTGAACTGGGACATGGTGGATTTAAGTATCTTGTCCAAAGATACTACACAAATGTGCCCACCTCGGGACCCGAACCTAGGTGCCTCCACCGGAGATCGAACCCGGGCCTTCAGCGTGATAGGCAGACGCCTCACTATTACGCTCCACCTTGTATAAACTAACCTTATTTACAGCCTAGAAACAAGTCCTTATAGTGAATACTGTATTGATAATTACGGTATAAGCAAACTATACTGATAATATGTCAGTCAACAAACTGAATTTCGCAAATAGCTCCTGCACACAGTCTTCACAAATGTCAATTAAACTTAACCGATTCATGTAGTCGACGCGATGACTGTCTTTGAGTAGCAACACATGTACAATAACAACACAGGCACACTTATAGTTACATCAGTAATACATATTCATCGGAGAGTGAGAATAGCAATTTTTCTATTTCCCACAAATGAAAATGAAAAGAGCCATTCATCCACAGTAATGAACAAAGATATAGTGAAATATGTTAGTAAAATACGAAAAAGTACGAACCTGTGTGAATGAACAGGATAACGACTCGAGCTGAGACCAGATCTGTCTCCGACTGTTCGGTTTGTGTAATAACTCCGCCCCCAATCGAGGAAGACACAAAAAGCTTTAACAGGCAAGGGTGCTGACGAGGGATATCCACATTTTGCAAACTGATTTTTAAAATCTTGAATACAGCAGTGAATGTGTTGATGAGAAAATGGATGGGTAATGCTTGCGGGGCCAATATTTGTCAAGGAACATACAATGCCATGGTAGTGGTTAAATGTAGCCGGCTATACTTGGGATTACGCTTTCTCAGTAAACTTCAAACACAAACCCAGTATAGTCGTCACCGTTTTCAGACCTGACAGCATCAAGAAGCGCAAATCCGAACCTCAGAGTAAGTATGTATGGATGTCTGTATGCCTGCAAATATGAACTTCTGACTAGCTGTATGCCCGCGTGGTCAACTGAATTAACGTCTGTATGTCTGCATTGTTACCAGAATGGAGGTATGGCTGGCTGTATGTCCGCATTGTTACCTGAGTGAACGTATGGCTGGCTGGATGTCTGCATTGTTACCTGAATGAACGTATGGCTGGCTGTATGTCTGTATGTTACCTGAATGAACGTATGGCTGGCTGTATGTCTGCATTGTTACCTGAATGAACGTATGGCTGGCTGTATGTCTGTATTGTTACCTGAATGAACGTATGGCTGGCTATATGTCTTCATTGTTACCTGAATGAACGTATGTCTGTGTGTATGTCTGTACTGTTACCTAAATGAACGTATATGGCTGGCTATATGTCTGCATTGTTACCTGAATGAACGTATGGCTGGCTGTACATGTCCGCATTGTTACCTGAATGAACGTATGGCTGGCTATATGTCTTCATTGTTAGCTGAATGAACGAATGGCTGGCTGTATGTCTGCATTGTTACCTGAATGAACGTATGGCTGGCTGTATGTCTCTGCATTGTTACCTGAATGAACGTATGGCTGGCTGTATGTCTGCACTTCGTTACCTGAATGAACGTATGGCCGTGTGCAATACCAGAATGTGAACTGTATGTCTGTACTGTTACCTGAATGAACGTATGGCTGGCTGTATGTGTCGCATTGTTACCTGAAATGAACGTATGGCTGGCTGTATGTCTGCATTGTTACCTGAATGAACGTATGGCTGGCTGCATGTCTGTACCTGTTACCGTAATGAACGTATGGCTGGATGTATGTCTGCATTGTTACCTGAATGAACGTATGGCTGGCTGAATGTCTGCATTGTTACCTGAATGAACGTATGGCTGGCTGTATGTCTGCATTGTTACCCGAATGAACGTATGGCTGGCTGTATGTCTGCATTGTTACCTGAATGAACTTGACTATGGCTGGCAACTGAATTAACGTCTGTATGTCTGCATTGTTACCTGAATGAACGTATGGCTGGCTGTATGTCTGCATTGTTACCTGAATGAACGTATGGCTGTGTGTATGTCCGCATTGTTACCTGAATGAACGTATGGCTGGCTGTATGTCTGCATTGTTACCTGAATGAACGTATGGCTGTGTGTATGTCTGCATTGTTACCTGAATGAACGTATGGCTGGCTGTATGTCCGCATTGTTACCTGAATGAACGTATGGCTGCGGCTGGAATGTCTGCATTGTTACCCGGAATGAACGTATGGCTGGCTGTATGTCTGCACTTCGTTACCTGAATAGGACGTATGGCTGTGTGTATGTCTGCATTGTTACCTGAATGAACGCATGGCTTCTGCTGTATGTCTGCATTGTTACCTGAATGAACTGCACCAGTGTAAACCGTGACTGTGCATCACGATAAAACCACAGCCAAGCCCCTCACGTTCCATGTTTACTTTACAGCATTTACCACAGTACATTTGCTCATGTGCAAAACATATTCACGATGACAGGAAGACGTCCAGCGTGACTTGCAATTTGAACAATTTGACTGTATTAATAGTTACAGCATCTGTAATACGTATAAACTAGCAGTACAAACAGTATAGTGGAAACTTACATGTTGATGGTAACAATATACACTTTAAATGTATGTATAAACAGTTACAGTAAAAACTGTCTTAGTAGGTACAGTATAAACGAACTGAACAACTAGTGCAGTATGAACCTGACAATAAATAACATGAATATAAATTACTGTGTTCATAGTAACAGTATAAACAAGTTTGATTGATTGTTATAGTCTAAACTAAATGTAGGCACAGTAACATTATAAACCGTACTCAAAGTACAGTATACACTGACCCTATTATCAGTTCAATGGTAAACGTACTGTACAAATAAAACCTTTATTAAAAGTTGAATCATAAAGTATTACTAACAAATTATAATAACCGTATAAACTAAATTTATTAATGGTCAGAATATACCAGTTTCAATATAATCTAACTATATAATATTTACAGTAAAAGTACACATATTCACAGCATAAACGAGTAAGTGCTATATGGCGGCGGTCTGTAAATAATCGAGTCTGGACCAGACAATCCAGTGATCAACAGCATGAGGCATCGATCTGCGCAATTGGGAACCGATGACGTGTCAACCAAGTCCAGCGAGCCTGACCACCCGATCCCGTTAGTCGCCTCTTACCACAAGCATGGGTTACTGAAGGCTCATTCTAACGGACCTTCACGGGTCCACAGCATAAACGAACTCTACAGTGACAGTAAAATTAACTGTATCAATATTTATTGTATAAACTAGCTTTACTAACTACCAACTAGAAACTATCAACACAAATGTCAAAAGTATAAACTAACTATTAACATTCATTAGTAGTCCGCTTAAATGGCGCTCATATCAGGCACATAACCTGCTGACGGCGCTACGTACATTACTATCCCCGGTCATAGGACACTATCATACCATCCGATACTCTTTCAATTCCCTGGGGATCATAGCATGCTGCCTGTTGGGCGCAATGAACTAATCAATCACATTGCCAGAACATCCTCACGGGTACCCATTTTACAGCTGGGTGAACTGGGACATGGTGGATTTAAGTATCTTGTCAAAGGATACTACAAAATAATGCCTACTTCGGGACCCGAACATAGGATGCCTCCACCGGAGATCGAACCCGGGCCTTCAACGTGATAGGCAGATGCCTCACTATTACGCTCCACCTTGTATAAACTAACCTTATTTACAGCCTAGAAACAAGTCCTTATAGTGAATACTGTATTGGTAATTACGGTATAAAGCCAAACTATACTGATAATATGTCAGTCAACAAACTGAATTTTCGCAAAATAGCTCCTGCGCACAGTCTTCACAAATGTCAATTAAAATTAACCGATTCATGTAGTCGACGCGATATTGACTGTCTTTGAGTAGCAACACATGTACAATAACAACACAGGCACACTTATAGTTACATCAGTAATACATATTCATCGGAGAGTGAGAATAGCAATTTTTCTATTTCCCACAAATGAAAATGAAAAGAGCCATTCATCCACAGTAATGAACAAAGATATAGTGAAATATGTTAGTAAAATACGAAAAAGTACGAACCTGCGTGAATGAACAGGATAACGACTCGAGCTGAGACCAGATCTGTCTCCGACTGTTCAGTTTGTGTAATAGCTCCGCCCCCAATCGAGGAAGACACAAAAAGCTTTAACAGGCAAGGGTGCTGACGAGGGATATCCACATTTTGCAAACTGATTTTTAAAATCTTGAATACAGCAGTAAATGTGTTGATGAGAAAATGGATGGGTAATGCTTGCGGGGCCAATATTTGTCAAGGAACATACAATGCCATGGTAGTGGTTAAATGTAGCCGGCTATACTTGGGATTACGCTTTCTCAGTAAACTTCAAACACAAACCCAGTATAGTCGTCACCGTTTTCAGACCTGACAGCATCAAGAAGCGCAAATCCGAACCTCAGAGTAAGTATGTATGGATGTCTGTATGCCTGCAAATATGAACTTCTGACTAGCTGTATGCCCGCGTGGTCAACTGAATTAACGTCTGTATGTCTGCATTGTTACCAGAATGGAGGTATGGCTGGCTGTATGTCCGCATTGTTACCTGAGTGAACGTATGGCTGGCTGTATGTCTGCATTGTTACCTGAATGGACGGCTGGCATGGCTGGCTGTATGTCTGTATTGTTACCTGAATGAACGTATGGCTGGCTGTATGTCTGTATTGTTACCTGAATGAACGAATGGCTGCATGGCTGTTACTGAATGAACGTATGGGCTGTGTGTATGCCCCGTACTTGTTACCTGAATGAACGTATGTCTGTGTGTGTTACCTGAATGAACGTATGGCTGGCTATATGTCTGCATAGTTACCTGAATGAACGTATGGCTGGCTACATGTCTGCATTGTTACCTGAATGAACGTATGGCTGTGTGTATGTCCGCATTGTTACCTGAATTAACGTGTGGCTGGCTGGATGTCTGCATTGTTACCTGAATGAACGTATGGCTGGCTGTATGTCTGCATTGTTACCTGAATGAACGTATGGCTGGCTATATGTCTGCATTGTTACCTGAATGAACGTATGGCTGTGTGTATGTCCGCATTGTTACCAGAATGAACGTGTGGCTGGCTGTATGTCTGCATTGTTACCAGAATGAACGTATGGCTGGCTGTATGTCTGCACTGTTACCTGAAAGGACGTATGGCTGTGTATGTCCGCATTGTTACCTGAATGAACGCGTGGCTTTGCTGTATGTCTGCATTGCTTCCTGAATGAACGTATGGCTGGCTATATGTCTTCATTGTTACCTGAATGAACGTATGTCTGTGTGTATGTCTGCATTGTTACCTGAATGAACGTATGGCTGGCTGTATGTCTGCATTGTTACCTGAATGAACGTATGGCTGGCTGTATGTCTGCATTGTTACCTGAATGAACTTCTGACTAGCTGTATGCCCGCGTGGTCAACTGAATTAACGTCTGTATGTCTGCATTGTTACCAGAATGGAGGTATGGCTGGCTGTATGTCCGCATTGTTACCTGAGTGAACGTATGGCTGTGTGTATGTCCGCATTGTTACCTGAATGAACGTATGGCTGGCTGTATGTCTGCATTGTTACCTGAATGAACGTATGGCTGTGTATGTCCGCATTGTTACCTGAATGAACGTATGGCTGGCTATATGTCCGCATTGTTACCAGAATGAACGTGTGGCTGTCTGGATGTCTGCATTGTTACCAGAATGAACGTATGGCTGGCTGTATGTCTGCACTGTTACCTGAAAGGACGTATGGCTGTGTGTATGTCCGCATTGTTACCTGAATGAACGCGTGGCTTGCTGTATGTCTGCATTGCTTCCTGAATGAACGTATGGCTGGCTATATGTCTTCATTGTTACCTGAATGAACGTATGTCTGTGTGTATGTCTGCATTGTTACCTGAATGAACGTATGGCTGGCTGTATGTCTGCATTGTTACCTGAATGAACGTATGGCTGGCTGTATGTCTGCATTGTTACCTGAATGAACTTCTGACTAGCTGTATGCCCGCGTGGTCAACTGAATTAACGTCTGTATGTCTGCATTGTTACCAGAATGGAGGTATGGCTGGCTGTATGTCCGCATTGTTACCTGAATGAACGTATGGCTGTGTGTATGTCCGCATTGTTACCTGAATTAACGTGTGGCTGGCTGGATGTCTGCATTGTTACCTGAATGAACGTATGGCTGGCTGTATGTCTGCATTGTTACCTGAATGAACGTATGGCTGGCTATATGTCTGCATTGTTACCTGAATGAACGTATGGCTGTGTGTATGTCCGCATTGTTACCTGAATGAACGTGTGGCTGGCTGGATGTCTGCATTGTTACCAGAATGAACGTATGGCTGGCTGTATGTCTGCACTGTTACCTGAAAGGACGTATGGCTGTGTGTATGTCCGCATTGTTACCTGAATGAACGCGTGGCTTGCTGTATGTCTGCATTGCTTCCTGAATGAACGTATGGCTGGCTATATGTCTTCATTGTTACCTGAATGAACGTATGTCTGTGTGTATGTCTGCATTGTTACCTGAATGAACGTATGGCTGGCTGTATGTCTGCATTGTTACCTGAATGAACGTATGGCTGGCTGTATGTCTGCATTGTTACCTGAATGGACATATGGCTGGCTGTATGTCTGCATTGTTACCTGAATGAACGTATGGCTGGCTGTATGTCTGTATTGTTACCTGAATGAACGCATGGCTGGCTGTATGTCTGCATTGTTACCTGAATGAACGTATGGCTGGCTGTATGTCTGTACTGTTACCTGAATGAACGCATGGCTGGCTGTATGTCTGCATTGTTACCTGAATGAACGTATGGCTGGCTGTATGTCTGTACTGTTACCTGAATGGACGTATGGCTGGCTGTATGTCTGTACTGTTACCGTAATGAACGTATGGCTGGCTGTATGTCTGTACTGTTACCTGAATGAACGCATGGCTGGCTGTATGTCTGCATTGTTACCTGAATGAACGTATGGCTGGCTGTATGTCTGTACTGTTACCGTAATGAACGTATGGCTGGCTGTATGTCTGCACTGCTACCTGAATGAACGCGTGGCTTGCTGTATGTCTGCATTGCTTCCTGAATGAACGTATGGCTGGCTATATGTCTTCATTGTTACCTGAATGAACGTATGTCTGTGTGTATGTCTGCATTGTTACCTGAATGAACGTATGGCTGGCTGTATGTCTGCATTGTTACCTGAATGAACGTATGGCTGGCTGTATGTCTGCATTGTTACCTGAATGGACATATGGCTGGCTGTATGTCTGCATTGTTACCTGAATGAACGTATGGCTGGCTGTATGTCTGTATTGTTACCTGAATGAACGCATGGCTGGCTGTATGTCTGCATTGTTACCTGAATGAACGTATGGCTGGCTGTATGTCTGTACTGTTACCTGAATGAACGCATGGCTGGCTGTATGTCTGCATTGTTACCTGAATGAACGTATGGCTGGCTGTATGTCTGTACTGTTACCTGAATGAACGTATGGCTGGCTGTATGTCTGTACTGTTACCGTAATGAACGTATGGCTGGCTGTATGTCTGTACTGTTACCTGAATGAACGTTTGGCTGGCTGTATGTCTGTACTGTTACCGTAATGAACGTATGGCTGGCTGTATGTCTGTACTGTTACCTGAATGAACGCATGGCTGGCTGTATGTCTGCATTGTTACCTGAATGAACGTATGGCTGGCTGTATGTCCGCATTGTTACCAGAATGAACGTGTGGCTGGCTGGATGTCTGCATTGTTACCTGAATGAACGTATGGCTGGCTATATGTCTGCACTGTTACCTGAAAGAACGTATGGCTGTGTGTATGTCCGCATTGTTACCTGAATGAACGCGTGGCTTGCTGTATGTCTGCATTGCTTCCTGAATGAACGTATGGCTGGCTATATGTCTTCATTGTTACCTGAATGAACGTATGTCTGTGTGTATGTCTGCATTGTTACCTGAATGAACGTATGGCTGGCTGTATGTCTGCATTGTTACCTGAATGAACGTGTGGCTGGCTGGATGTCTGCATTGTTACCTGAATGAACGTATGGCTGGCTGTATGTCTGCATTGTTACCTGAATGAACGTGTGGTTGGCTGGATGTCTCCATTGTTACCTGAATGAACGTATGGCTGGCTGTATGTCTGTACTGTTACCTGAATGAACGTATGGCTGGCTGTATGTCTGTACTGTTACCGTAATGAACGTATGGCTGGCTGTATGTCTGTACTGTTACCTGAATGAACGTTTGGCTGGCTGTATGTCTGTACTGTTACCGTAATGAACGTATGGCTGGCTGTATGTCTGTACTGTTACCTGAATGAACGCATGGCTGGCTGTATGTCTGCATTGTTACCTGAATGAACGTATGGCTGGCTGTATGTCTGTACTGTTACCTGAATGAACGCATGGCTGGCTGTATGTCTGCATTGTTACCTGAATGAACGTATGGCTGGCTGTATGTCTGTACTGTTACCTGAATGAACGTATGGCTGGCTGTATGTCTGTACTGTTACCGTAATGAACGTATGGCTGGCTGTATGTCTGCACTGTTACCTGAATGAACGTATGGCTGGCTGTATGTCTGTACTGTTATCCTGTAATGAACGTATGGCTGGCTGTATGTCTGCACTGTTACCTGAATGAAAGCACGGCTGGCTGTATGACTGCATTGTTACCTGAATGAACGTATGGCTGGCTGTATGTCTGCATTGTTACCTGAATGAACGTATGGCTGGCTGTATGTCTGTACTGTTACCTGAATGAACGCATGGCTGGCTGTATGTCTGTACTGTTACCTGAATGAACGTTTGGCTGGCTGTATGTCTGTACTGTTACCGTAATGAACGTATGGCTGGCTGTATGTCTGTACTGTTACCTGAATGAACGCATGGCTGGCTGTATGTCTGCATTGTTACCTGAATGAACGTATGGCTGGCTGTATGTCTGTACTGTTACCTGAATGAACGTATGGCTGGCTGTATGTCCGCATTGTTACCAGAATGAACGTGTGGCTGGCTGGATGTCTGCATTGTTACCGTAATGAACGTATGGCTGGCTATATGTCTGCACTGTTACCTGAAAGAACGTATGGCTGTGTGTATGTCCGCATTGTTACCTGAATGAACGCGTGGCTTGCTGTATGTCTGCATTGCTTCCTGAATGAACGTATGGCTGGCTATATGTCTTCATTGTTACCTGAATGAACGTATGTCTGTGTGTATGTCTGCATTGTTACCTGAATGAACGTATGGCTGGCTGTATGTCTGCATTGTTACCTGAATGAACGTGTGGCTGGCTGGATGTCTGCATTGTTACCTGAATGAACGTATGGCTGGCTGTATGTCTGCATTGTTACCTGAATGAACGTGTGGTTGGCTGGATGTCTCCATTGTTACCTGAATGAACGTATGGCTGGCTGTATGTCTGTACTGTTACCTGAATGAACGTATGGCTGGCTGTATGTCTGTACTGTTACCGTAATGAACGTATGGCTGGCTGTATGTCTGTACTGTTACCTGAATGAACGTATGGCTGGCTGTATGTCTGTACTGTTACCGTAATGAACGTATGGCTGGCTGTATGTCTGTACTGTTACCTGAATGAACGCATGGCTGGCTGTATGTCTGCATTGTTACCTGAATGAACGTATGGCTGGCTGTATGTCTGTACTGTTACCTGAATGAACGCATGGCTGGCTGTATGTCTGCATTGTTACCTGAATGAACGTATGGCTGGCTGTATGTCTGTACTGTTACCTGAATGAACGTATGGCTGGCTGTATGTCTGTACTGTTACCGTAATGAACGTATGGCTGGCTGTATGTCTGCACTGTTACCTGAATGAACGTATGGCTGGCTGTATGTCTGTACTGTTACCGTAATGAACGTATGGCTGGCTGTATGTCTGCACTGTTACCTGAATGAACGCACGGCTGGCTGTATGACTGCATTGTTACCTGAATGAACGTATGGCTGGCTGTATGTCTGCATTGTTACCTGAATGAACGTATGGCTGGCTGTATGTCTGTACTGTTACCTGAATGAACGCATGGCTGGCTGTATGTCTGCATTGTTACCTGAATGAACGTATGGCTGGCTGAATGTATGTACTGTTACCTGAATGAACGTATGGCTGGCTGTATGTATGCACTGTTACCTGAATGAACGTATGGCTGGCTGTATGTCTGCATTGTTACCTGAATGAACTGCACCAGTGTAAACCGTGACTGTGCATCACGATAAAACCACAGCCAAGCCCTCACGTTCCATGTTTACTTACAGTATTTACTCACAGTACATTTGCTCATGTGCAAAAACATATTCACGATGACAGGAAGACACGTCCAGCGTGACTTGCAATTTGAACAATTTGTAGTTTATTTATTCAAGGAAGAGAGAGAGGGTAATGCATTCTATGTTAATTCAGTCTGGAGACCATCGCATGTTATCTATAATACACAGCGGAATGTCTAATTGTACACGTGTCAGAGGAGGACATTTGCATTAAATCTATAACGAGATGAGGAAGCATAAAATCTTTGACAAATACATTGTACATCATAAGAATTACAAATCAACGTTAAACTGTTACAATTACATAATTCACACACTTGCAGTTTTCTTTGGTTTGCCAAATGTATCTTTATGTTTCTATTTTAATTATTGTGAACTACGTCCAAAACGAGCCAGGGCTACTCTGAAGTTTGAAACAGCTATAAAGACAAGAGGTTAGCTCTTTGTGTTCTGGTATCCAGACAAACTAGTACGTGTTTTATGTACAACTGGTGTTTTCACTTTTTTAGCCTCCCTCCAGTGTACACCTGAGATCAAAGGTCATGTAAACGGCAGGTGATCCGATTCTAACCTACATTGGATATTTCAGTCAGAACAATGTAAACAACCCTACCAAAACAATGGTGTAGTCAACAACCATGGTTCCTCCTGGACTTCTGAAAGTGCACATCAGTCAGCCAAAATGACCATTACATAGTCTCTCTGCCTTATTATCATATATACAATCTTGCGCTGTTCCTGTGCATGCATTAAATGCCTGTCAGTATATACATCACGAATCATTAGGAGGGAATCTAATAGTGAATCTAGTATATGGGTAATTTCACACTTTGTCCTTTATTTACATGTATACAAATCACCTGTGCATCATTGCCTATATCATATACAGACTTCTCACTATGTATAAACATTGCATTCATACACTGCGCTGTGACCAGAGATAGTTTGAGATTTTGTCCCTTGAGGAAACATTTATTTATCATATACATCTCATTATCATTGCATCGTGCAACATGTGGGGCTTGTATTCAACCCGTCCTCTTTGCTTGCATGACATCACAATCAAGCCGAACAAGATACTGTCTGACTCACACGCAAATAGTCCCAGGATTAAATATGTGATGTAGGTAGAAATGTGCGTCCTGACTAGACCCCACTTTGATTGACAGGATCTTTGGTGACTCATGGATTAACAAGCAAAAGCAATGGTGTGCTCCAAGGGACAAATCCGCACCAGCTTGCTGTGAAGAGAGACGGTTTCTTAATGAAGGTAAGTATTTTATTCGACAATCAATATAGCTCCAATTCAAACCTTATTTAGTATAATGTAATAAAACTACTGAAGATTTAGTGGGTGAGTTTAGTTTTACGCCGCACTCAGCAATATTCCAGCTATATGGCGGAAACTACTGAAGAACATCATCTGTATATCATGTCTAAGGGTTTGCTATTGGTATTTGTTTTCATGTGGTACAAGTAGAATGTGCTATTGATCAATTGGCCTTTTTCTGTGCATGTTGGGTACTGTTAGAATGCGGTTATCTTGCTAGCCACACGCCATAAGATATATATAACTCACATCTTATTTCAAAAGTTTCAGATGTCTGAGTTATTGTACACACTTGTTTCCAGATGTGTACGCTGCACAGATTTAAATGTGTTATGATGAAAATGATGGTGACACTGTGCCCCTCAAACAACACCCCTGCCAGAAGAATCCATTCAAGCCTTAAGCCCTGAAGAAGGAAGTTCCAAACCAATCCCAAATATGCGTTCTAACTAATAAAGTTATTGAAAAACATTGATTGTATAGAACGCAACCATCATGTTTCATTTGCCAAAATGCAACTAAAAACATTTGTACGTGTTTTGCACCAATTTTGTGCAAAATTGTGATTATTGTCCCATGCACCAGCACTTTTCTGACAGAGATTATAAAACCTGTTTGTCGTGATGACTGAACAATCACTTGACAGAAATCTCACGAGGAAATGCCAAGATTGACGTCGGCGCAACGAGAACGGGCCAAGGGAATGACACAAATGGGTGCTTTCAACAGCGATTTTGCAAGGACATTGGGTTGCACAAGACAAACCATAATTCAGCTGTTTAACCGTTTCAGTACGACAGGCCAGACATGTGATCGACCCAGAAGTGGACGTTCCAGAGTCACAACACCCCAAGAAGATCGCTATCTGCGGGTTATTCACCTACGCAACTGGATGTTGACGGTGACGTCATCAGCAGCCACATCATTGGGTCATCGCGTAAGCCGATTCACAGTGACAAGACGACTTCGTCCTGCTGGCATGTATGGGCCTACCGACCGCTGCGTGGAATGGCCTTGACCTTCCAGCATCGTAGGAACCGTCTGCAGTGGTCATCACCTCATCGCTGTTTCTTGTTACAATGTCATTTTGCTGATAAGACACGTGTATTGCAGTTTGCTTCAACATACATTTTCCATTTCATCAAAAGGTTTTGTTATTTTTATCTTATTGGAAGAAACACAACCTGTGTACTTTCTTTTGCACATCAGTTTATGATGTTTTTGCAATAACTTTCCAATCCCCCCAAGTCTGCAAAGTTGAACCTATCAGTGAGGTATGCACAATTATAGATAAACGGAGGCTGAAAAGAAACGCCACAAAATGTGTATGTGCATTCATTCATTCATTCATCATTCATTCATTCATTCAAGGAACACATATCTCGAATGCAACACATATATTAACCAGGTGATAATAACTTAGAAGAAAAGCACGAGTTGCACCATTTTATCGAATAAACCCAATTTATTCACTTACGTGTGGGGTGTGCAGAAAACTAACACGCGCAGAACTGTAGTTTTCTTTTGTGCCGTCAGACTGGCGCAACGAACATTCGCAGAGCATAGATGTGCGAGGTGCACTATTGCCAAACGGGTAGGCTCTTGTCACAAGGTGTAAGGGAGACTACTCTTGTCGCCGTCTCGTGGCTGAAAATGGCTGATTGGTTGATTGGTTGAGTTGTCCACCATCTTGCCGAGGTAAAGGAAAGGGACATATCACATGGTTATTTTCACGTGAGAAGATTTATAAAAGGGTTGGGTTCTTAGTAACCGAGTAGAGTATTTGAAAAGGCCCACATCCACTTAAACTTGGACTAGACTGGGTGTACAAAATGTATTTCTCCGTCACTGCACACTGTTTTTTAACTCGAATGTTGGCTACTATTCCTATAGCCATGTCAAATGTCTGTCATATTGGCATGATTGTCATAATTTCATAATTTCTTAGACTGGCATTCTTAACATATGGGTGAAGCGTTCATCATTGTCTGTGGAATTATTGTCCCTAATGACTGAAGTAATATTTGTATAACTTGAATAAGTTACGGTATATATTACTTAGGTCACCGCTGTATTCTAAGAGTGTTATAAGGAGAAATAACTGCGTCTCTAATGATGGTTGTTGATAAATACGTGGACTTCCAAAATTTGTGTAATTGAATTGAATTGAATTTTAAATAAGGGGGAACATTATTGCTGAATGTCTTCTCAGAGATGGACAATCTCTTTCGTCTTATATATGTCCGGAAAATTATAATGGCTCCAGGAACAACTATTTTGCAGTATAGTTGCCATTGTAATACATGTATTGTGAATATTAAGGCTATCTGGTCATTCATATATTATGATGTTGTATTTATATGGGTTTGAAGTATGTAAAAATGTAAGCTTGTTAGTGTAACTGCACATAAATATACCAAACTGGATGATTGTAAATCAACACAGCGTGGTGTTTGCCGTGCTTTTTCTTGTTTTGAGTTGGGTGAGCTACTGGAGGTCACCGGAATTGACCCTTACACAAATGTCCTCAAGAGGGAAACTCAAACCCAGTCCTTCGTGTGACGAACAATCTGCACAACCCAAAGCCAACCCACCCACTGCCCCTTTATCACTACACACCCATGAAGATCCGGGTTAGAACTGGTCTTCACTAGTCCATGCTTGTCGTACGAGGCGACTAACAGGATCGGGTGGTCAGGCTAACATGGCTGACACATGTCATCGTATGCCAGTTGAAAGATGGCGTTAAACAAAAACAGAACAAACTTTAATCACTACACTCTAAATAGAAACATGTATCCCTCGACTGCAGTGTTCGCTGACAATATCCCCAGTGAGCTCAAAACACATGCTATTACCAAATGCTTTATTTACGTTTCTACATCAGCTACCGACCAGCTATCATTCTGCTGGGATTAAGTTCGGAGACAAGATCATGTTTTCAGCTACATCTGCAAAACCAGGTATGTTATTAATCAGAGATTTAAACGTAAAAAGTTGCATGTGGTAAAATGCATTTACGGTGGCAGACAGTGTCTTTTTTGAACCGTCTAAAGCATATTAAGTATTTTTTCTGCGTATCCTTCAACAATTTATCAGTTTTAGATCGGCCCCTTACGGATGAATAAGGGTCATCCTTATGTACACCTGATATCGTCTGGCTTCAGTTCGTCCACCTCGGCACAATGGATTTTGTCAAGGGGGCTCACCCTGTTTTTCGGGTTGCCACAGTACATGTCCTTGAAACGCTGTAAAGAGAAGAATAGTGAGTGAGTGAGTGAAATGAATATCCAATGTACTTAAGTAGTATATGGTGTCGGTGCTCAATGTGTGATTAGATCCGACATCAACACAGGCTATAGGCCTTTAATCAGTGTGTAACTAGAAAATGTGTGTGAGTCATTAAAATGTGTGTCACCCCGGCTTAAACGTACACATGACTCCCACTATGAGTTTGATATAACCATAACTTAATTTGTATATGAACAATAACACTGGTAACCGCTTCATAAAATAATAACATTTTCCGTTTGAAATCTATTCGTATTGTCAAACTTTGTTAGATCCGGAATTAACTGTGTATTTTCTAATTTACTTACAATGTACTGAATCGATAGGAAGTCTATAGTGCTAAAATCTGAAAAAAAGATTGTTAGAAAATAAGTGAATTTGTTTTCGTTTTTATTCCAGCAAAATAATGGATGATTTATGTCACTTTCAATAAGAAAATGATAATAGATGTCAATAAGAATTTCCGATAAACACGAGATTGATACCATGAGCAGTGGCTTAACGATAGCACATGATCAGGCAACTCCCAAATAATTCCTTTCATGCGATCCTCATTAAACGGTGCATACATGCTGTTTAAGGCGGAAACGGAACTGATAAGAACGGGTAACTCGACTCGTGCTACAAACGATGGCTGTAACACACGGAGTGTTTTTGTAGGCCTTCAGATCCATGTATTTATATGTATTGTTTCAGGTTTTGCACCTTGAATCAAATCAAATTATTTTTTTCCACTAGTCATTTCCGCCATGAGTTTCACTAGCACACCAATATGACGTTTTGAATATGACACCTGTCAGTTCAGATCAGTATTCCGACGCTGTAAGACTGAACAGTGCGATCAACTAAAATTATTGTGGATAAAGATGTCAACGTGATAGTTATACTGAACACCAAATAGCCCTCCCCTCTACAGAGAGAGAGAGAGAGAGAGAGAGAGAGAGAGAGAGAGAGAGAGAGAGAGAGAGAGAGAGAGAGAGAGAGAGAGAGAGAGAGAGAGAGAGAGAGAGAGAGAGAGGTAAAATACCCAGTGGATAGTCACATATAAGACAAATGTATCTTACTGAATCCATTAAAGTCGTCCGCATTCACAACGCCGTTTTTGTCGCCGTCGTAGAGACTGTACATGAATCGGCCATACTGCTCCGAGTAGCCATAACGACACACCCACCTGATCATGACTTCCCATTCTTTCAAGGTGCAAAGGTCATCTGTTGGTTAATCATCATAATCGTTAGTGTGTTTTAAAGATTTTCATGTTTAGAAAACTGGAACATTTAAAATGTATACTCTTTTCAAAGACACAAGTGTCGTATCTTCATTACCTATTATAATTGTACAACTTTTTTTATACCTTGAAAAAAAACATATTTGAATTGTGACAGTATTATGACTATATACATAATATGTGTTTTGCACATGAATCCTTGGTACTTGATCACGTCATATATAAACAGGACTACAAAGAACGCGTGTAAACGTTATCCATAACTCCACTTCTCTTTTCCCAGAGGGATTTGAGGTACCCTTACAATTGGCTGTTCTTTCTGTGATTCCAAAAATGGTTTTTTTTTATGAAATCTCTGTCCCTCTACCCGATTATCAAATGATTGCGTCGCTAAACAGAACTTACCGTCGTAGCTGAAATCTAAGATTTGTTTGTGGACGTCTCTGAAGTCAACTCTGCCGTCTTCGTCGTAGTCGTTGTCCACCACAGCAGCACAGAACTTCCCCACTAACTTGTCAGGAGGGTTGCAGTTGTACATCAGGTTAAACCAGTAACTTCAAGAAACAGGAGAGAGTGAATGAGTGAAAGAAGGAATACCAGTGTAGAGTGAGTGAGTGAGTGAGTGAGTTTAGTTTTACGCCGCACTCAGCAATATTCCACCTATATGGCGGTGGTCTGTAAATAATCCAGTCTGGACCAGACAATCCAGTGATCAACAGCATGACCATCGATCTACGCAATTGAGAACCGATGACATGTGTCAACCAAGTCAGCGAGCCTTACCACCCGATCCCGTTAGTCGCCTCTTACGAAAGCATGGGTTACTGAAGATCAATATTCTAACCCGGACCTTCACGGGTCACCAGTGTAGACAACATATGGCATTTGATTTCATAGTAAGTTGGTATAGTTTGTTTTGTTTCTTGTTGACGTTGCAGTATTCCAGCCTTGACCAGAAAATCCCGTGACTGATATGATGGGCATTGATCCAACCCGTGGGAGTTTATTGGTCTGCAGTCAAAGCACTATGCTAACATTCCAAACCAGACGGTGACCTAAGTCGCTTTTCCCGAATAGATTTTAGATAAGTGTTTTTCAAGAATACTTTACAATTTTACGGCCCTGGTGAATGTCTTGATATACCTGGAGAAACCACAGGTCCCACAGAAGAGGATGGCGAAGACGGCAAGTCTGTGGGCAAGCATTCTGCAAACCAAACCCGACTCAGTACATATAAACGATATGCTGTCAATAGTCTTTAAAGTACCGACCTGGGCATGTTACTGCGTTTTTTGCGTGCAGCAAAGAAGAGGTCGATATCAGAAACATCAGTCAAAAAAGGTACACACATAATCATCCTGTATAATTTCGCAGTTGCCAGAACAAATTTCTAGGAAACTAGCCACGGTGTGTTCGAGTGAAATCTCATTAGTCAAACTTATCACATCATTATTGATATTGACACACTACAGAGGAGAATGTAAAAAGTTAAAAAAAACTTGAGAGGAAAGAAACGGGATTATTTTTAAAGTATAAACTAACTGTCCAAATTGTAATTGTATTAAAAGTTACTGTCTAGGTGAGTAAGTGAGTTTAGTTTTATGGCGCTTGTAGCAATATTCCAGCAATTTTCCAGTTGGGGACAACAGGAATGGGCTTCAATACTGTCTATACTAGAGTAATATAGTTACAGTGTAAACTCACGGTATAAATAGTAGAAAACAAATGTATCAATAGTATGAAAAATGTCTCATTTCAATCACAAAAAAATGAACAACACTGCTTTTAAACAAAATCTTACACTCTGTAAATCGATTTATGTAGCTGACATGATGTTTGCTTATGAGAATTCATACAACAGTAACTAAAACTATCATAGTAACTTTAATGTTCAGCGAATAGTGAGGGTGGCAACATTATATGTCCTACAAATGAAAATCCAAATAGTTATTCATCAATACTACTGAAGCAAAGAACGGTTGGTTAGCCTAGTGGTGAAAGCGTTCGCTCGTCACGCAGAAGACCCGGGTTCGATTCTCCACATGGGCACAATGTGTGAAGCCCATTTCTGGTGTTCCCCGCCGTGATATTGCTGGAATATTGGTAAAAGCGGCGTAAAACTAAACTCACTCACTCACTGAAGCAATATTAAGTAACATACTTCAGTACAATGCGAAAAAGTACGAACCTGTGTGAATGCTTTGGATAACGACTCGAGATGTGGCCAGATTCGTTTCCGACTGTTCAGTCTGTGTGATAGCTCCGCCCCAGTTGGACAAAGACGCAAGGAGCTTTGGCAGGTGAGGGTACCGACGAGGGGTATCCATATTTTGAAAACTGATGTTTACAATAGCGCGCGTTGGTGGACAGAAGTGATGTTGCCTTGCTATGATTACTTTTATGGGAATTATATTTGTCACTATTATATACTAGGTGTACAAATACACACAATACTCAAGATACCAGACAAAATAATGTCACTGTGTGTGTTTACATGCCTGCGTGTGTGAGTGAGTGATCTTACCAATTGATTGATCCAGGTGGCTTATTTTTGTGTGCATCCAAGCATTCATATAACTGATGAATGTGTAAGTATATACTGGTTGCGTTCTACAAAATAAAGTTGACAACTATATACCTGAAACTGTTACTCCCCAAACTCAGAAGGAACACATGTACAGTGAGTTTAGTTTTACGCCGCACTCAGCAATATTCCAGCTATATGGCGGCGGTCTGTTAATAATCGAGTCTGGACCAGACAATCCAGTGATGAACATCATTAGCATCGATCTGCGCAATTGGGAACCGATGACATGTGTCAACCAAGCCAGCGAGCCTGACCACCCGATCCCGTTGGTCGCCTCTTACGACAAGCATGGGTTACTGAAGATCAAAATTTTAACCCGGACCTTCACGGGTGAACATATGTACAAAAGCCAAAGAAAGGTTGGCTAAAGAGATCTCGGATGATTACACTGTGGCTGTAGCTTTTGTACAGCTGGACAGACGTGTTCTTGTCATGGGTACCTTTCTGTTCCTTACAAACACTGAGGGGGCGGTGGGGTGGTCTAGTGGTTAAAGCGTTCGCTCGTCATCACGCCGAAGACCCGGGTTCGATTCCAGACATGGGTACAATGTGTGAAGCCCATTTCTGGTGTCCCCCGCCGTGATATTGCTGGAATATTGCTAAAAGTGGCGTAAAACCAAACTCACTCACTCCAAACACTGTGCGTTTTGTACTTGGTTGCATATTCATAACGTCGGTGATGGGCTTCATAACCCCGGAGAGACTGCTATCATGAACATAGTCCTCCCGCTCCCCCAACAAACCATCGAAGTCATTAAAAATCTACAACCTGAATGAGAGAGTGAATATTTAAATTACTGCATTGTTAGCGATATCACGCCTGTATGACCGCATGTTGGTATGACCAAATGGTTGTCTATATGACCGCATGTTGGTATGACCGAATGTTTGCCTATATGACCTCATGTTAGTATGACCGCATGTTAGTATGACAGAATGGTTGTCTATATGACCGAATGGTTGTCTATATGACCTCATGTTGGTATGACCGAATGGTTGTCTATATGACCGCATGTTAGTATGACCAAATGGTTGTCTATATGACCGCATGTTAGTATGACCGAATGGTTGTCTGTTTGACCGCATGTTGGTATGACCGAATGGTTGTCTATATGACCGCATGTCGGTATGACCGAATGGTTGTCTATATGACCGCATGTTGGTATGACCGAATGGTTGTCTATATGACCGCATGGTTGAAGGTATGACTGCATATTGTATTGCATGACTTCATGGATTCCTGGATACTTGAACTGTGGTCGATCATACAGCTATCTGTATAACTGCATGGTTCTTCTGTGTGACCTCAATGTGCCTGCATAAGCTCAAGGTTGTCTCTATTGCACAGTCATCCGATTTTAAATACATTCTTGTCTGTGTGGATGCATAGGTATTTGTATGAGTGTATCAGTCTGTTTATCTTCGAGATAGTGAATAAGTGTGCAAGTGTTTGTGGTCGTATAGTTTCAGTGACTATGTGGTTGCCCTGTAAAGTGTGTCTTAAAGTGAGTGAGTGAGTTTAGTTTTACGCCGCTTTTAGCAATATTCCAGCAATATCACGGCGGGGGACACCAGAAATGGGCTTCACACATTTTATCCATGTGGGGAATCGAACCCGGGTCTTCGGCGTGACTAGCGAACGCTTTACCCACTAAGCTACCCCACCGTCCTTTGCTTCAGTAGCATTGATGAATAACTATTTGGATTTTCATTTGTAGGACATATAATGTTGCCACCCTCACTATTCGCTGAACTTTAATTACTAAAGTTACTATGATAGTTTTAGTTACTATTGTATGAATTCTCATAAGCAAACATCATGTCAGCTACATATATCGATTTACAGAGTCAAGGATTTTGTTTAAAAGCAGTGTTGTTCATTTAATGTGATTGAAATGAGACATATGCCATACTGTCTTAGAACTACATTGCGTATTGCATTGTAGTTATCCAATAAATATATGCTTCTTAAGAATGACAACAGTGAGTGGTTGCAAAGTGTGGAATGCACACGTGTTATTCTGAATTAATGTTTCATATTTGATGTAGTGACTAGCATGACAGCCCCTAACTGGTCGAACAGCGTTTAGTGACGTTTGCCACACGTGGTGATTCTTGAGATCTCTTGTACACTAGCGCACTGGTTGTGCATTATGCAATATGCCAATATGCGTCTATCGAGATCACAAACTATACTAGTGTATACCGTCACTGCGCATCACGACATACATGCATGCTCCTATTGGGAAAAAAACATGCCAACCCGTTTTTACTGACAGTACGTTAGTACATAAATATTTAGGTTGATAGAAAGAAAGGTCCAGTGTTCTGGTGCCCTAAATGACTTGCAGTTTGAGAAAGTACCTAGGACGGGGAAAATGCTGACAGCGAACCAACTATGCAGGTTAATAGTGGGTCGTGTTTACCTAATTTGTGAGAAGAAGATGCACTCCTGCCTTTAAAATCACTATAGCGTTTCCTCAAATCAACATAATTTGTTGTCATAACAGGTTCCGTTGCAGTATACCAGTGGTATTGAAAACATGAAGTTATAATACGTGCAATACAATAAGGATCTTGAATTGCAATAACATTTTGTAATGACGTACGGATGCGCGACCTGTCAGGATCTCCTATTTGATTGACGTGTTGAGTTTGCTGACTAACGGGTCAACATGCAACGCAGTGGTTTGTCCAAGAGACAACCCGATCGCGGCATACCAAAAGACGTTAAAATATGGTACTTGTTGGTCCCTGCCTGGCGCTCGGCATTAATGGGTACAACAAGGACTGGTCGGCTCGGAGTCAGTATAATGTGTCTGTCATACTTCACTGTGGCATGGTATCTCATTCGGCTAGCACTATAAAACCAGCTTCTGTCTGGGCTAGTACAAGCAGCCGCACATACACATACACACGCATGCACGTCGTCATATGAGCGTAATATTCTCAAGCACGACGTAAATACCCAATTTCACCTCACCTCACTTCCAAGAGACAAACCCACCCGGAATAGCTTTAAAGTTGCTCGGGGGAAGAGTTCAGAATAAAGGTGAGCTGTTTCTTTGGCGACAGTCGAAATGTGGTATGGTATACCGAATAATTAAAGCTGTATCATGTAAACATACAGATACTAATCAATGTGAGTTACAAAGAATGTCTTGTAATGATTGTTTTGACCTGGTCGGTTTTTTACATGGTACATTTAGAATATGCGATTTATATATTGTATGCTTGAAGATCTCTTTTTGTGCATTTTCGGGAAAATTGTACTTGAGAAAATTGAAATGTGCTTGAGAAAATTAATATGCCCAAACTTGGTAAAACATATTTTCGTTTGTTTTGGATTGTGAAATTCACATAAATATACTGGTTTGTGTATTCTGCACTGTTTTTGTTTTTTTTGGCGCTCCTAAATAAAAATCCTTCCGTTAAATAACTAAGTTCGTGTAAATCTACTCACACCTATCTACCCACGGATGATGTTCAGAACGTTGTTGTGTCTGGCCCTATTCGTTGTCTCTACATCAGCCTCGGGAATCAGGTTCAGCAACAACAAGAATACAGAATGCGGTTCCTTCCAAATTCAACAATCGGGCCGGTGGGAACTAAAAAATAGTATTTCAGTCTTGCAATCTCAATCGGCCTTGAAGTAGTTGATATGGACTAAGTGTCTGATATGGACTGAGTGAGTGAGTTTACTTTTACGCCGAACTTAGCAATATTCCAGCTATATGGCGGTGGTCTGTAAATAATCGTGTCTGGACCAGACAATCCAGTGATCAACAGCATGAGCATCGATCTACGCAACTGGGAACCGATGACCACCCGATCCCGTTAGTCGCCTCTTACGACAAGCATAGGTTACTGAAGATCAATTCTGACCCGGATCTTCAAGGGTCGCGAATCTCGAGAATACGTGAATCCTCGAGAATAAAGAATAACGAGTATATGAGCCAGTAGATGATAATATGAGCAGTGGTCAAAGCATTTGGTGTACGTCAACACAGTCCACGGGTCCAATGTAGAAAAGGCAGAGTTGATTATAATCAGTAAGTCGCAGAGTGGCGATATCCAGCAACGTTGAGACAACAAGCAATGTTTTTGTGGGCCTCAATACCTGGTTTCATTAGGTTTTTCCTCATATGTGTTGCAGTTTTGTCATTTTAAAATTGTACTTATAAACAAATTATTTAATAAATATTATAATATGATAAGTCTGACTCTGTGACTCTGTATTCACTCAGACCCACCAACGAGTTCATGACTGATGTTGACACGCGTCAAGTTCTGGATGACCTCAAGCTCTCGACATCAACAAAGATGGCCGCCTCACTTCCACCGAGATGAACGACCGTACTTTTGCTGCCGTCTTCGACAGTTCTCTTGAACGTTTAAGTATTGATACAGAAGTTATTCAGAATCACGACCTTGCTCAACCTTAGCTTGACAATAGTACCTGGAGGGACTCCAGAAGCCCAAGCGCTCCTTTGTTGTGCAAGGATCAGACATGAACACATACTGCAGTTATGTTCAAGTTTCTGTTGGGTCAGTGATGTATCTGCGACAGCAGATTTGTCGTTTAACGGAAGAAATGTCTTGCCCTGACTTAACTATATTACGCACAGTGACAAAGCCCGAAAGCCTAACTTCCTAAATGAGAAGGCGAAAACCCTATGTACAAGTAGTGACGGTATGTTTCTATGTAGGGAATGCATATACTATATTGCATATATTGTTACTAAACAGTGAAGTAGTGACTTATTGAAGATGCTTTAAGTTTGAAAGGAGTGTTGGTTTGCAACACTTATATTACTGTTATTATTTCGTTTTGGAGTTAACCTTTTCCTTCTTGTTTCACTGACAGAATTTAGTGTCGTCAGTTCTAAAGGCAGGTATTAAAGACAATAAAGCATACGACTTTATGGATAACAACTTCTTGTTTATTACTAAGTTGTTATCCATAAAGTAGTATGCTTTATTTTTGGCTCACCAACTTCAAGAATGCCAATCAAACAATTAGTAAGTAAAGAACCTGAAACTATATGTACCAAGTGGTCAGGGTGTAAATCGATAGTATTAGTACAGCTGTGGATAATTAAATAAGTATCATATGAGTGACGGTTTGGTCCCATTTTGACCTACATCCCAATTTGCTTACAGTGAAAGTCAAGGGATGTAGAACACCCCTTTTGCATGAATATGTCCCAAGTCTAATTAGCTGTGAGATTATCTCCCATACACTGGTGTTATAATCAAACTTTGATCATGAGAGAACAGGCTTGTCCAAGGTTTAATGAGTAGATGTTGCTCAAGGTATGTTGTTCCAACATTTGTACAAATAAAATACCAGGTCTTCATTCCATTGCAAATGGACCCGTGAAGATCCGGGGTAGAATAGGTCTTCAGCAACCCATGTGCTTGCCATAAAAGGCAACTATGCTTGTCGTAAGAGGCGACTAACGGGATCGGGTGGTCAGTTTCGCTGACTTGGTTGACACATGTCATCGGTTCCCAATTGCGCAGATCGATGCTCATGCTGTTGATCACTGGATTGTCTGGTCCAGACTCGATTATTTACAGACCACCGCCATATAGCTGGGATATTGCTGAGTGCGGCGTTAAACTAAACTCACTCACTCACTCCATTGCAAATGGCATTTCTACAGAGATCAGAGTTCCTTATTTCTCAGCATGGCGGACAACAGGTCATTCACGCAGGTTGCAGATACCGACTCAACGTTAGACGACATGTTACCACACATTAGAAATGTGTTGTTCAAGGATGTAAGGGCCGCTGTAGTGCCGTAGGCGATCATGTCACTTCCACCAGTGATCACACTCATCCCCCTGTTGAAAACACAGAGCATGGTCGTCTCCTTAGTCGTCTCTGCCAACGTGTTCAACAAGACATCACCCCAGTTCAGCAGGTATACAATGAAGAGCTCGGGCATCTAGATGACAATGCTGCTGCTACCATGACATCAAATCCGAGTGTAAAATCAGCCCTCTACCGACACCGCATCAAGTCCCTTCCTCCTCTACCATATACCGGATACATAGCCGTTCAGCTGTAGACCTTTCAGCAGGAATCATGGACCCTCTCTGGATCCGCCTATGACACACAAGATGGAAGAGACTTTCTCTGTGTGGATGATGGTGATGATGACAAACTGCTTGTGTTTCCGAGCACTGAGATGCTTGATATCCCGGGTGAATCTGAAACATTGTATATGGATGGTACATTTTATGTGTGCCCCAGCTTGTGGCTGTAAGTCTACGCTATTCACTGCATAGTAGATGGCAAGATGTAACAAAACAAAACAGACATTGGTACGACTATTCAATCTGATGGAAGGTGTTGTGAAGACAAAAATTGACATTGATCTCTCTCCAAACACTATCCAAACTGACTTTCAGGCTGCAGTAATCAGTGCTGTTAGCGAGGTATGCCTTGCTGCAACAACCCGTGGATGTTTACCAGCGTCTACAGCATCTGAAGCAGCAGTTTGTGACCGGGAGAAGGACAGCCATTCAGTTCAGACACAACAGGACACTTGATTAAGCTTCATTAAGTTTTCTGAATCCAATTACTTGAGACAGCATTATCATAATATGATAATTAGTAATAAATACTAATAAATACAGACATTAGAACTGACTTGGATTAGTCCATTGTATATACGAGGGGAGATAAAAAAGTATGTAGAATCACCAAGAAAACGATATAAATGCAGTCATTTTTATGTTTTATTTTTCTACATATTATCTGTCAAGCTCAAGCAATTTGGTTTTGATATGTTCCAGTCTCATGATCGCCATTTTGTTTGACCTTTTGTCTTGGTACCCTCAAAAAAACGCATAGTCTACAATAAATGCATCCAAAACTTCTGGAAACAAAATATGCAAGAAATATTTTGTGTGTTTGAGATATATAGAAGTCCGCTAGAATCACACTTAGATATTAAAGTTCATAAAAAAAGCAATTTGAAATTACAATCGATCGTTAAAGTGATCCCCCCATCTCCTTCATGTTGACTGAAAGAACTTGTTTTGGGGACACTACCCCTTTAGATGATATAAGGGCATAGTTTATTCTAATGTTTTCGCTATGCATACATGATGCCAAAGGTTCAAACTAAATACTGAATGGTCACACAAGTGTCAGCTAACAATATATTGTAAACAGTGCCAGCTTGAATATCTGGACACAATGGTTTTGAAAGATTAAAATGGATGTGTCCTTAAAAAATAACCCCCGACTAAATATATATCAGGCAATCCAAATCTTTGACTGTTGATCATGACGGGAAGTCATCCAATGCTATACTGAACATATTTTGTATGACATTATCTGAGGGCATACCATTATCCAAGAGGAGTCCAAAAGACAAATCGTTTTCATTTTCTGCAATTTTGTTAGAAATATTACACCCCAATGTGTTGTGATGACAAATATCTGGTTAACCACATTACCCACACATGTGAAATTTTGGATATGGCTTTGCTAACGATTCCGTCAAAGTAAAATGGAAGCTTTTCAAACATTGGACATCGAGAATATAGTTAGGGTACGTATTTTTTGATCGACCCTCGTAGTAGGTTGTCCCATGTTTAACATTGCATGAAGTATAGCCACTGGAGTGTAAATGTGCTTTGATAAGAGTGTAGGCAAAATGGAATGTAGGCAAAATGGGAACATGCCGACAGTTAGATGTGGATATGTGGTAAGTTTAGTAATATTTTGTTTAGAACCACAGCATTAGAGGAATGTTATTGAGAATGCGCTTTGCCTTTTGGAATGCATGTCATAAACCACAAAACGTCTTCATAATGTTATTCTTTCGTTCCATACACCATGTTGCGAAATGCGACTGAAAATGAAAGCAAACGATATTACAAAAGTAACAATCACCTGGAGTCGAAAACACGGTGGGTGAAAAATATAATATAACGAGCAAAGTTACTGTAACATTTGCCTATATTAATTGAAATAAATTTTATCATCTAACATGTATGGAAGTAATCGACGTTAAATTAATGAATTACGGAACTTTTAGACATCCTCAGATATTTGCCTTGACTCCACCGAGGCACAAACACATTAGCCGTGAAGATCCTGGCTAGCTGCAACCCCTGCAGGATCGGTTGGTTAGGCTCGCTGGCTTGGCTCATAATATCAATCACTCGATCGTCTGGTCCAGATCCGATTACTTAAAAGCCGCCGTCATATAGCGGTAATATTGCTGAGTGCGGCGTTAAACAACCAACAAACGAAACACAAACATACATTCGTGACCCACTCGTGTTATTCCGGGACAAGCCTTTTTGGAGGTTGCGGAAAGGGACGAGTGGTGACGACATACAGCTGAGTTACTTGCTCTAGACCATGCCCAACGGACAAGGGCGTTAGCTATTGAATGAAGCGAATGTGAAATAGTACGCACGTGGTCATTCTGAAACTACATGTACTACTTCTTCGCCATTAGAACCATTTGCAGGAAATTACCATTATTGCCATCTTGTAAGTTATTTGTAATGTTACATTAGCCACAAAACACAACGTTGCTTAAAGGTAATTCGCATGCTGCCTTCATATATGAAAAGGTAATTAAAACACTCGCCATGTATATTACCATTCCTATAACTTTAGGAGGTGAGGTGAAATTGGGTTTTACGTCGTGCTTGAGAATATTTCGCTCATATGACGACGTGCATGCGTGTGTATGTGTATGTGCGGCTGCTTGTAGTAGCCAAGACTTAAGCTGGTTTTATAGTGCTAGCCCACTGAGATACCATGCCACAGTGAAGCATGAATACCCCACTCAGACACATTATACTGACTCCGAGTCGACCAGTCCTTGCTGTACCCATTAATGCCGAGGCAGGGACCAACAAGTACCATATTTTAACGTCTTTTGGTATGACGCGGTCGGGGATCGAACCCGCAACCTTCCGCTCTCCGGGCGGACGCTCTAACCACTACACCACGGACGCGGTCTATAACTTTAGGATGTAGTAAACAAGGTCTGTATTTCTGAAATTTGATCTATTCTGCACAGATGGACCGCTTGTATAATGTGAGTAATTATTCATTCGTACGCACGCACGCACGCACACACACACACACACACACACACACACACACACACACACACACACACACACACATACAACTTGAATATACATTTTTCTGGCCTATATCTAATATTGCTAAAATTACCCTGTCAACACTACTACTATCCTAATACCCACACTGATATAAACAACGACTAAATACAAAATTGGATACTAAAACTGGACAAAGTCTTATCAATATTTTATCACATGATGTGGTATTGAAAACTAGAAATATTTCAAACTCACCACTCTCTTAAAACTGCCAAGGGTCACACTGTTAACGAGCATCGGACATAATCCGGGAGTGGTGTAGAACCAAGGTGCAGTACGTTTATCTGTATTGTATGTTAATATCACATGGTCAAATCACGCGCGTGCCACATATACCTTTGTGGCATACTCGCGACTGGCCATTGATGCCTCGGTCAAACTAAATGACATAATCTCACGTTCACAATAACAACGTTATCGTAAGTTTTATCTGTAAACGCGATTACCTGCGATAGCTAGAATTTATGTAATATGGATTACAGTCACAAATCATTGGGTGGCTGTCGAGTAAATTCACTCAGGTATGTAACTTTACTTTCTTCTAGCTCGATAAACATTAACCATTGCTATTCTACGTTAAATATAATATTATAGGACATCTCTTTGGCACTACCTTCAGGTTATTGTGGGGGCGGTGGGGTAGCCTAGGGGTAAAGCGTTCGCTCGTCACGCCGAAGACCCGGGTTCGATTCCCAACGTGAGTTCAGTTCAGTTATTTCAGTAATTAGGCCACCGGCCCATAATACAAACACAGCATGAGACATATTGAGCACCAGTACGGTGTGGGGAATCATACATCAATTGTAATGGGTATGGGTTCGAATCCCGGATGGGACTCAACCCAAAAAATACAGTAACTAAAGTACTGTCGGAAATAGAAAAAAACTGTTTTTAGGCTGTTACTCTGTATCACTAAAATTTACACAATTGCAAATAGCATATGTCGAAATAACCCACATCGGCCTAACTGCGCGTTCAGTGGGATGCGTAATAGGATATCCAGAAAAGCATGTTTACTCGTAAAATCGGGCAAAACTTAGAAAAAATACGAATGGCTGCTGAAAACAATAGATCAGACTATAGATGGCAATTAGGTCGCTCAGCCAGGTATGACGACGGATCGTCGAGTCACCTGGCATGAAATGCATGTGCTGCCTACAGGCACAAGGGGTCATCTCAAAGATATTTTATGCTTTTTTATGTGTGTTCAATATGTTTCATCTATTGATTAACATCTTACGTGTCTTTCTTTCATAAAGGTTATGTTGTGATGTGTAAAAGAGTATGATACCCATAGAAAAGCTTATATCAGCCATCGTATGAAATGTCTCAAAATATATAGGTGGCATGACAACCAGAAGATCGACAGGATGGTATTTCCCAGTATGTCTACTCCCAGTATGACTACTCCCAGTTTGACTACTCCCAGTATGACTACTCCCAGTTTGACTACTCCCAGTATGACTACTCCCGGTTTGACTACTCCCAGTATGACTACCCCCGGTATGACTACTCCCAGTATGACTACTCCCAGTTTGACTACTCCCAGTATGACTACTCCCGGTTTGACTACTCCCAGTATGACTACCCCCGGTATGACTACTCCCAGTATAACTTCTCCCATTATGACTACTCCCAGTATGACTACACCCAGTATGATTACTCCCGGTATGACTACTCCCAGTATGACTACTCCCAGTATGATAACTCCCAGTATGACTACTCCCAGTATGACTACTCCCAGTATGATTACTCCCGGTATGACTACTCCCAGTTTGACTACTCCCAGTATGACTACTCCCAGTATGACTACTCCCGGTATGACTACTCCCAGTTTGACTACTCCCAGTATGACTACTCCCAGTTAGACTACTCCCAGTATGACTACTCCCAGTATGACTACTCCCGGTATGACTACTCCCGGTATGACTACTCCCGGTATGACTACTCCCAGTATGACTACTCCCAGTTTAACTACTCCCAGTATGATTACTCCAAGTATGACTACTTCGAGTATGACTTCTTCCAGTATGACTACTCCCAGTATGACTACTCCCAGTATGACTACTCCCAGTATGACTACTCCCAGTTTAACTACTCCCAGTATGATTACTCCCAGTATGACTACTCCCAGTATGACTACTCCCAGTATGACTACTCCCGGTATGACTACTCCCAGTTTAACTACTCCCAGTATGATTACTCCCAGTATGACTACTCCAAGTATGACTACTCCCAGTATGACTACTTCCAGTATGACTACTCCCAGTATGACTACTCCCAGTTTAACTACTCCCAGTATGATAACTCCAAGTATGATTACTCCCAGTATGACTACTCCCAGTATGACTACTCCCAGTATGACTTCTCCCAGTTTAACTACTCCCAGTATGATTACTCCCAGTATGACTTCTCCCAGTATGACTACTCCCAGTATGACTACTCCCAGTATGACTTCTCCCGGTATGACTACTCCCAGTTTAACTACTCCCAGTATGATTACTCCAAATATGACTACTCCCAGTATGACTACTCCCAGTATGACTACTCCCGGTATGACTACTCCCAGTTTGACTACTCCCAGTATGACTACTCCCGGTATGACTACTCCCGGTATGACTACTCCCGGTATGACTACTCCAAGTATGACTACTCCCAGTATGACTACTCCCAGTATGACTACTCCCAGTTTGACTACTCCCAGTATGACTACTCCAAGTATGACTACTCCCAGTTTGACTACTCCTAGTATGACTACTCCCAGTTTGACTACTCCCAGTATGACTACTCCCAGTATGACTACTCCCGGTATGACAACTCCCGGTAAATAAACCTCTTTGAAATAAACCTATAAGTGTGACTCCCAGAGCCTATCTATAATGATTAGAAGCCAAGTGAATCGGGTATCTTGTGATCATTCATTGTTTGTTTTGATATTTGGAGAATAAAACTTTGTAAACTTACAGTACAGGTTGTTTGTTTTGAAAATTGGAGGACATAATCCCTCCAACTTCCATTCAAACTATCAACTGTAGAATACAAAGATATTCTCAATCATTTTTACCGAGCGCAATTATGTTGTGGAATTTATTGCCCGATGGAGCTGTTAACTCTATTTCCCTGAATCAATTTAAAACCATGATAAACCAAACAGAAACTCGCAATTACTTTGATTTAAATTTTGGGACTAGATTTTGTCAAACCATCCATTGTCGCCTCAAGCTCGGCTGTAGTGAGCTAAACGCAGACAGATATAATCGACATATATCGGAAACATCTAAGTGTTCATGTGGTCATTATAATGAAGACGTCATTCACTACCTTTTTACGGAACTATCAAAATTTAAGAACAACTGTGTAACGAAATAAAATATTATACAGCACAATAACTTCTTAATTCACTTACAACGTAGTGTATATGATATATCGTGTAACTCGGTATGTGTATACTTGAACTCTTCCACAACAATGAATTATGTAATTAGCTGAATAAATATTGTATGAATCTGGTACAGCTATAATTGTTTATAAGTGTTGGTTGAACAGTCTACCCGATGGAGGGGAGGAGAGAGCTAGTAATTAAATACCGCTCGACTGGAACAGGTTGTGTATTGGACGGGTAGTCAAACTGGGAGTAGTCATAATGGAAATGAACCGACAGGATTGGATATTACATGTATTTGTACATTGTTATGAAATGCTATTTTCTTCCCCAGTTTAATTCACGTAAAGGATTATTTTATTTACCGAACTTAGTTTAACAGATATTTCACACTTTCATATATTAACTACATAAACTGTAGATATAAATACGAAAAAACAGTTGTTTTTTTATTTCCGACAGTACTTTAGAATTTGTACTTTACTAACAAAGTGTAATCCCAAATGTAACATATGTTGCATCTATTGTAATATCTTGATATTAAATATCTTAAAAGTTATCACGTTTCTTCAAACCAAGAAATATGCATTTGGCAAGGTTGTTAATAATGATTCTACCATGACTTCAGTAAACACTGGATTGTGATTGGTTAATTAAAGTCATTCAGAGGTATATAATCACGTTATACAGGTCTCTGTTTCCCTTGCGCAATCATACATGGTTTACGGTAATGCACTATTTTTGTCTGCCCACCAACATGGCGGACACCAAACAACCTTCCGATGCATCGATAAATTACGGCGATTTTGCTGTCGGAAATTACACATGTCTTTAAAGATGGATTTAGCGATGACGGGCTCGACTCACTACTTGCGTAAATCACAGCAATAGTTGTTTATACATACAAAAGTACTTCGAAAGCATGGAAACAAATATTCAGTCGAACAAGATCAAAACATCGTCTGCTTTCCGAATAAAAATTCAGCAAAAAACAAATATGTTTACGTTGATTCTATGTTATGTCAGAATAGATCCAGCAATAGACTGCTACACAATTTCCGTGTTAAATTAATTATCAGCTTTCGTCAACGATATCGCCACTGATCTTGATCCGGTACCGGAGGATGCATTAACATCGAACGCCGAAGAAATTTTAATGCTTTCCGTCCACATAAATAAACAGTTGGGTTATCAATTCAAACAAAATGATATTTTGAAATTTGTACTGTTTCAAATTTAGCGGTAGTAAAACACAATTACAGAATCTGCAAACCGTTCTGTTTAGCCCAACATATTTTTTTTCTGAAAGTATAATATCGTTGAAAAAGTTATTTAGCTTAGTCATGATCCCTCTTATCCATTACACTGCTTGATCTAAAGTAGTCTATTAAAGTATAATTAATTACCTTACCGTGTGTTTGCCAGAGGTACACCCTCATGTCCTGATCAATCCTTTCGGAAATATCACCACAAATCTGGCTCTTTGTCAACAGACTCGCGAACATGCCAGCGAATCCGATTCAATTTGAATTCACTACACTTTGAAACCACTAGGTCACAAAACACTTTCCAAAATGTAGAAAATAATATCCGTAGAATCGAATTTGAGTACACACATGAGTGTAAGAGTCACCACAGCTGTCGCACGCAGACGTAGAGGTGCGTGAAATCGTGAAGTTGACTGGGCGCAAAATTCAACAGTATCTAAATTCGGTACAACACAGCAAAAGCGCCTCTACTCTTAAATTTTGTACCAGTACCAGTAATTAGATATCAAAGACTATCTCAGTCATACAATCAGGTTAACCTTGCGCAAACTGTCAGAGGCTCTCCTGTAGCAACTTTCCAAATTTGCCCGTAAATGTAAACAATGACTTCCGAGAAAAGGTCAAGGCCATGAGGTTGCTGCCATTATTCTGGTGGGGAAAGGGTCTACGGTGGAATTTTCAAATGTGAACCAAGCTTTTTTAAACTTATTTGATAAATGTTTTCCAACTTATCAGTTAATGATTGGTGATTGATGCATTGAAAAAACAAAACGTGATTTGTTATTACTGAATCTGGAGTTTGTTAGTCATTGACGGTTTGCCGCCAATCACCCCGTTTCGGGCGATGCCACTTGAGATTGGAATGTGAGGCCGCTTCACACATTGACTCGTAACCAAAGAAAGAGCTCGACCTGGAATTGTTCATAAAATTGCCATGGTAGACTGACTGACTGAGTTTGGCTTTACGCCGCTTTTTTAGCAATATTCCAGCAACATCACGGCGGGGGACACCAGAAATGGGCTTCACACATTGTGCCCAAGTGGGGATTCGAACCCGGGTCTTCGGCGTGACGAGCCAACGCTTTAACCATTAGGCTACCCCACCACCCCTTGCCATGGTAGAATGGAGATAAACCCACTGTGTGGGAAAATTCATTTAAAACCGAACGCGTAGCGTGAGGTTTTAAATGAACAATTTAGAGCTATTATAATTTCGTTATATACCTCTGATTTTCCCACACAGTAGGTTTATCTCCTAAATGAATTATTATATTTAAACGGAAAAGGCATTTTCTGTGGTGAGTGATTTTCACAAATATATTTAGGTAATATTTCAGATCTGAAACTATCATAAAAAGAACATTCAAACATAAAGTGATACTCGTGTTCCTGTCTTGGTATAATACATACAGGAAACCACCTTTCTAATGCTGAAATATTATGTTTTCTTCCTTCTTCAATCATTACTCCATGATTGCTTCATCGAAACCGACAAAATGCAATTCTATACACTTTTACCTTTATAAGTGAAAAATACAGCTCGGATGACATAGATAATTTGAGATTCCGATAAAAGTTTAACTTTTATATATATTTGTGAATATTTTTGTAAATTCTCTATCCATGTTTGACTGTCAGTCAATACATATCTGTTTAAAATTATTAATAAAGTTGGGACATGACTCAACACTTTGTGCTAACCAGACATATCCAAAGCCACATTCTACCATGGCTACGTGAAATGCTCAAATTTGATTGGTCAATCCATAAAATCAGACGGTATCAATTTGGATTGAAAATGCGTCTGATTTCACGGCGCTTGACTGCGCACGTATACAACACTGCCGCACTACTTCAGCTTGGCGACCAACATGACTAATATAAACACAACAGACGTGATGGAAATGCTGATGAAACATTTATTAAAACTCGAAAAATACAATTATACGATTTCTCCTCCACAATTATTAGGGAACCTCACTATCATAATTATTACCTTCTATTATAAAAATATTCAAACTCAATTACAATACACAGCCCCAAACATAAACAAACAATATAAAAAAATACATCCCTATCTATCCCTATTTGTGCGGCAACACGCTCGTAAAAATGTACCTACCTGGTAAATGGTATTGTTTCCGTTTAGAATGGGAAATTCGCAAGATAACGATCATGGTCTAGAAGCCAGACCCCCAAAATGATGAAAATGTGGTGCAGTTCTGGCGACCAAACGGGATGTGATTTTTCACAATCAGGAATGATTTAGCTTCAACTGCCGTGCGTGATTACCGTGCAGAGGCCCTTTTAAGGTGTAACATGTCATGTCAGTTATGGCAATATTTTAACCGATAACTGGATGGTTTAATTTAATAACTCTGGTTTGGTTTGGCCGAATTTTCATTAAAGAAAATAGTTTGGGAATGCTCAGACCATGATTTAAAATTGTGGTCAAAAACATTACATATATGCTCATTGCAAAAATATTTTGGTAAGGTCAAAGGTCAAGTTTAATAGAAAGGGCATTTGATGGGAAAATATGAGTTGAACTTTACAAATTAAGGGTAATTGTTTCCAAAATTATGTTTTTTCTGATTCAGCTATATCATTTGAAGATCATATATACCGTTGGTTGGCATTGTATTCATGAAAAACCATTACAGGAAACAAAGGTTGGTACTTTGAATTTAGATCAGCAAAATATAAGATAATTTCAGCTCCATGCTTTACAAAGTATCAACAATACTAACTATGTCGAAGATACTGTTGAACTATCATACAAATTTGCGTTTATTGACATTCTGTCAGAAACAACAATTCAGCTGATGTCAGAAGGAGATATATGTTTTGATAAGTGTCAGTATTGCACTGACATGCCGTGAAACCCTTAAAGCTGATGGATAAAAATACGACATCCTAATGGAAGGTTTACAAGTGACATTATGGTGTATCATATTTTCTGTTTACAATGTGAAATATTACAACTTTGCTTTTCTTGATTTATTTTACACTAGCAATCATTAATACGTTGTAAAAAATATGACACACTGATCAGAAAGGCGTTATGGTATGTTACCATCAAATGTACACACAGTCATGTCATCATAACGCAAGCAACATTGCCTTCATATCAATTCGTATTTATTGTCCTTAATAGTCATAGTGTATTCCCAGTTGACATGTTAGTCAATGTCCACAATGTCAAGATCACGGGAACATGTTTCAAGTCCACATCCACATGCTGAAGTACACAACAGGTTCAACATCTTGCAGCTACACCTTCCTGGACATTAACGTTTACATGCACAGATATGTTGAAGAAGGTCCACGGAAACGATTTAGTCTTAACTTGTTTGCAACTTTATCACGGAGGAACAGAGGAATATTTGATGAAGATCTATTGCGACTGAAACGTACTGCTTTAAATACAAAACATTAAGTGCCTACTTTAATGGACAACTCAAAGAAGTTCCTAGACAATATTCATTTAAACATCTTGCTTCTACTGTAACGTTCATAAAAATATGCATACCTCGGTTTAAGTAATATGTAATAATATATACAAAGAGTTACATATAGCATGATCATGACACTATGAGCATCGATCTTCACAAGTGGGATACGATGGCATGCATCAAACAAGTAAGTGAGAACGACCACCTGATCACATTAGTTCGCTCTCACAACATGGGTTGCTGAAGATCAATTTTGACCCAACATATATGTGAACCTGTGAGAATGGTTAATGATTAAATGCATACTCAGTCTCATGATATCTATCGTAGATCATTCCAAATGCTATTATTGACAACAGAATGTATGTCGCCAATATATTTTCTGGTCTCTGCGTAAGTCGTACCTCAGGGAGCCAATTGTCAAGTTGCATCTAATTACTACCAGCTATTCCACACACGCACAGAAGTCGGTATATACGTTGACAGACGCTTTAGAATTACATTTTACGCGGACCTTGAATCGTCCATACATATTGACAGTAGTGAGTCACTTCGTCTAGATGAATACTAAAAGACCAACTGTCGTTCCTTTCCCGATTTCAGTATGTCGCATGACTACGTTGTCATTCAAGCAGAGAGTGAATGAATTGACAATAGTTATCGCATCATGGAATTGGCTCACGTGAATCATTATCTTCATCAGCCGATGAACGTCGACAGTACAACGTCAGCTCTAACATATTGACAGACCTCACCTAGATGAACATCACCTAGTCAGCTGTAGTCAACTGCATTGTTCCAACAGATATTATGAAGCCACCAGCTGTGATCAGCAGAGCGTGTTTCAAATGAAGGACAGCTTCTGCTTGCCAAGATCTATATTTTTATTTTCCAAAATACGAATGCTAATATTACTAGGAGATAAGTTTTTTTAAAAATGCTCCAAACTTTCGGCTCAACCCCTCCTGTAATGCAATAGTCCAAAGTGAAGCCAATCTAGATCCCCACTGGTTCTGAATCTCCGAGCTCACTGGGGCTAATGCAGTATATACGGAGTTATATATTGCTATCAAAATTTCCTATTTTCAGAGGCTTACACTTTGTATAACGTGCCAGGATCCTGTAATTATGGATCCAAACATGCTCCGGATATGCTTATTGGTTTTTCAAGACCATATCTATATTTCTGAATTTCTCCCACACTAAACAGCTGTTGTTAGATCCAATATGAAACTTGCACGCCGTGTAACCTATTTATGGCATTGGGTTTTGTGCGTGTGTTTGTTTATTTGTAATTTTTGTTGCATTTGTATGGGCTGGGTCTGTTCAAGATGAAATATACCTCAGCAGGATTAATTGATTATTTTCTCGCTAACACAGTGAGTAGCAAATTAAGTGACCTACGTTTTGTTGGTACCATAACCTCCTTGTTTTTCCTGGTGACATGGTTTTGTGTTTGTGTGTGTGTGCGTGCGTGCGTGCGCGCGTGTGTATCTCCGTATTGGTGAAATGGGACACAACTACATCCTAATCACTATATTTAATCATGGGTACATTTTCATAATGTTTGCACTGTAACTGATCAACATGTAGATGCTTGATGGGCATTTAAAAGTTGGAAGGTAACATAACGTATTTTATGTATTTACAACTTCTTTATTATTTACAACACGACGTTTCTGGGCTGCTTCTTAGTAGCCCAGAGACGTGGTGTATTTATGATATTGAATATCTGCTTGATTTTATGGAATATGGAAAGGTTAATCATAGTACATTGTATGTACGATTGCTTGTGCGATCTTTTAATTAACTTGATTATTTTCTCCAATTATCCATGGAGTAGTGGAAATAGAAGAAAGATGGGAGGCATCTGTTCAAGGCGTTAATGTGTTGATACGTCCAGACCTCCAGATAACCTGCAGCAATGCTTCAAATACTAAATCAATACATTTGAAAACAAGCTTACCTAAAATAACTTTGAAAAGTAAAGCAACACTGTGTGAAAGTACCTGTTAGTAATGCAGCTTTAAGCATGTTCCTGAATGCATTAATCATGAACCAAGAACTGCTCTGTATAATGCATGGATTCGAAACATGTTGCAAACTGTAATGTTGTTGTCAGTTAACCCAATAAACAAGGAGAGAGTAATAACATATTGCATAGCTTAAACAACTATCAAACCTCAATGTGAATGACAGCATTTAAGTCTGTAACATCTATAGCCCTTTTCTCCCACTCACATTTGTCTAAAGAACTGACAATGGGTTGAAATGAAGTGTTTAAGATGGTGACCTTATGGAAACGGTAACCTCCCAAAACGTAGACAGCCATATCTTAGACAGTTTGAAACAACAACATTTCTGGTTCAGTGCACAACTAATCCTCAAGCTGATATCTATTTCTTATAATGGATCAGTCCGGCAGAATCAATGGAAACCTGTCTGCTTGCATAACAATGTTTTGCTTAGCCAGGCCCTCGGTATGGCCTTGATTTCAAAGGCTTCAGCATATGTGAATAATACAATGTGAACCCAGTTTTTCTGTGACCATTTTGTTTTAATACTGGTAACATGAGCATATAAAAAGTGTTCAAACACATACCCTTGATGCACAAGGTTTTAAGTCATGAAAACATTTGAAAATGTACAAATTTACAAATGTTTCCCCACCTAAGGAAATATTCATATTTCGAACCCAAGTAAACTTAGAAAAGAGTCGGAAATTACATCACCTATTACAATCAAAATGAATGTATTGGAAATACTGTGGATTTCAGAGGTATATGGGGTGTGTGTATGTTTGGTGGTAAGATACCATAACCCCTTTCTGATCAGTGTGTCATAACTTTAACAATGCATTAATGATTGCCGGTGTAAAATAAATCAAGAAAACCAAAGTCGCAATATTTCACTGAACAGCAGAAATGGCACACCATAATGTCACTTGTAAACCTTCCATTAGGATGTCATATGATTATCCATCAGCTTTAAGGGTTTCACGGCATGTCAGTGCAGTTAGAGCGTGAAGTGACACAAATATAGACAATATTGACACTTATCAAAACATATCTCTTCTGACATCAGCTGAATTGTTTTTCATGCATGCAGTGGCAACCAAAGGTATGTATGATCTTCAAATGATATAGCTGAATTATTAAAACATAATTTTGGTAAAATTACCTTAAATTTGTAAAATTGATAAAGTTGATAAATATGCAAAGACTAAATCGTTTCCGTAGACCTTCTTCAACTTCATAACTGTACATGTAAAAGTCAATGTACAGGAAGGTGTCACTGAGGTTGAACCTGTTGTGTACTTCAGCATGTGGATGTGGACTTGAAACATGTTCCCGTGATCTTGACATTGTGGACATTGACTAACATGTCAACTAGGAATACACTATGACTATTAAGAACAATAGACACGAATTGATATGAAGGAAATGTTGCTTGCGTTATGATGACATGACTGACTCATCATTCTTTCATGATCAAAGAAAGACATCTGGAATAATACACTAGCCACATAAAGAAACTGTGCATTGTCAAAATATTATCCCAGTTGATAAGTACGATAACAATGTCAAAGGTACATATAAACTGTAATGGAGGGATCATGAGACCATAACAAGTCGGGAGAATTTCAATTGAAAAGTCAATCACAATGACGTCACGAGTCCACAAGCGGGACAGGGGTCAAACGACCATGTCACAAGCTCAATAACGGGTATGTCCACCATCGGCATTGAGAACAGCAGTGCATCGACGACGCATAGAGCCTATCAAACGTGCAAGGAAGGCTTGTGGGATGTCACGCCAGATTCTCTCAAGTTCTGTTGCAAGGTCAAGGACGTTATCTGGCGGATGAGGAAGACGGCGTAGACGTCGATCCATCTCGTCCAAAACATGCTCTATCGGGGAGAGATCCGGTGAATTTGCAGGCCAAGGCAGTAAGTCAACGTTGTGGTGTTGCAAGAAATCCATAGCAACCCTTGCCGTATGAGGGCGGGCATTGTCATGTTGGAATGTTAACCCAGGGCCAACGTTGCAGAAAGGAATTGCCACAGGTCGAAGAATCTGATCCCTGTAGCCCACACCAGTTAAGTTACCCTGAACAATCACCAAAGGAGTTCTTTGGCGTGCTGTTATTCCACCCCAAATCATCACGGAACCACCACCAAAGCGATTCCTCTCAAGACACAGGCCTGTGCATAACGTTCTCCCACGCGTCTATAGGCACGTTGACGCCCATCACTATGGGAAATGTTAAACCTGGACTCATCTGTTGAAAACAACATTTCTCCACCAAATCAAGGGTCTGCGGACATGATTTCGGCACCACATTCGGCGAGCTTGTCGATGACGTTGTGTCAGGATAGGCCGTATGGCGGGACGTCGTGGTCTGATCCGTGATGACGTAAACGTTGTCGAATTGTGTTGGGGTGGATACGGCGAAGTCCTGGGATGGTTCGGGCAGTCATCACTGCAGTCTGAAACCTGTGGCGAAGATGGGTCACCCTTATCCATATGTCCTGTCTTGGCGTTGTTACACGTGGACGTCCAGAACGTGGCCGATCGATGACGTCATTTGTATTCTGGTAGCGTCTCACCAGTGCAGAAATGGTGTTCCGGTGGCAGTGGAAATGTGCAGCCACTTGTCGTTGAGACATTCCCCCACGGACCATCCCAATGGCCTCATGACGTTGTGCAGACGTGAGCCTTGGCATGCTATGCGTTTCAATAGCCGTTTAATTTTTTGAACGATCGCAAGGGCAGGGGTGAGCTTTCCAAAGTGACAGTATTGTGTGGCATTCATTTGCTCTGTTTCTCTTTCCCGGAATGAACGTGCAACAACGTATTGCACGTCTCAAGGACGAACCCACTGACGTCACGGAACGTGGCACGTGCATGCATGTTGGTTACATGTCACTAATCTCTGACTTTAAATCCTTATGTGTCTACACAGGTTTGATAAATTTAGATTTTAAATTTTTGTATGCAGTTTCTTTATGTGCCTAGTATAGAATCATACATTTAAGAGCTTTCTGTTCATTCTCTTCCACAGAGGTTACTTGTCATATCATCCTACGAACCTCTGTTCTAATACGGCCATATTTCCCGGTTCTCGTAAAATCCCCTAGCGGCAAAAGATCGCAACACGAATTATCTCCCTTCTTTCTATCCAATCAGAACACGTGTTACATCGACTTAGATTCAACTTGACTAACACAAGCAAATGTGAGGCCACAAATATCCCCCATCTGCCGGGGACTTGTGTTGATGTTACACACAAGACGTTTAATGGCTAGCTTGTCCGTTGTCAACGAGGGCGATGGAGACGCCACTGATCCGCCATAACATGACTGAGTTCTGTCTAGAAGAAACGTTTGTGCATCGCGCAGGGGAAGAGGTTTAGTTTTCTCGAAGTATACGGAAATTACCGAGGCCTTGCGAATGATCACTTTGAAACAACGTTGCTGATTGCACTGCTAAATCTGATTGCCTCCAATCACGAGTCTTGAACGCTCACACCATGAAAGGGCCGTATTAGAACAGAGGTTACGTACGAAGATATGACAGGAGTAACCTCTGTGGGAAGAGAATGCTTTCTGTTATGTTGTGTGATTTTAATGACAGTCCAACAGTATCTTCGACATATTTGGTATCGTTGACTATGTAAAGCATGGAGCTGTTACTGTTGAACAGACATTATAAAACATTTTGCTGATCTAGATACAAAGGACCAACTTTTGTTTCCTTATAATGTTTTTTTTCCATTCATACAGTGCCAACAAAAGGTATATATGATCTTCAAATGATACAGCTGAACATAATTTTGGAAACAATTACCTTTAATTTGTAAAGTTCAACTCATATGTTCTCATCAAATGCCCTTACTATTAATATTGACCTTTGACCTTACAAAAATGTTTTGGGATGAGCATATATGTAATATGAATGTCCACAGTTTTAAATCATCATCTGAGCATTCCAAAACTACTATTTTGATGAAAATCGGTCAATCCAAACCAGAATTATTAAATTAAACCATCCAGTTGTCGGTTAAAATATTGCCATAACTGACATGACATGTTGCACCTTAAAAGGGCCCCCTGCACGGTAATCACGCACGGTAGTGAAAATCACATCCCGTTTTGGTCGCCAGAACTGCACCACATTTTCATCATTTTGGGTGTGTCGCTTCTAGACTATCAGGCGAAACACAAACTTTGCCACTCATACTCCATCATGTCCCGTTGCATCGTTCAAAATGTCAAAAATTGAACCATGAGAATTCCGCTCTCTGCCACCTTCGTACACTTTGAAATCTTGGCCACAATCCAGTCCCAAATGAGAACAATGTCCCAAGGAATCCACATGTCTCGTGTACACAAAGAAGCACTGTCACTCTTTCGTCGCATGCTGGGGTAGAGGCATCGTACGTGAAATCATGATCGACAAACGCCGGCCATAAAAGTCAACAGTCTTTGATGAGTTACAGGTCATAGGTCGATCAGAAAAAGGATCTATTCTTCGATTCTGCAGGGTTCAGGTTCGACAGTCAGTCAAGTATTTTCCACTATCGCTTCGAATTTCAACCTTTCGCAAAATGTAAACACTGGCTCGTCCGCCATTTCAAACTGTTGCGTAACTGTCTACTTCCAAGAAAATAAGTAGGTCAGACGATTCCGTTATAGTGTGGCTAGGGGTACAGTAACACGGCACACAAAACAATAGGCTGGTTTAGGTCGTGTGGAGTTATGATTATAAAACCAAGCTTTAGGTCTTACATTGTTGCATTGAATAAACAGTAGTTTGTTTTCTTTGGTCAGAATATTTTTATGTTGCAATGTTAAAAAATACGAACGGAACCTACCACTCCCTTCACAGACGAGTTTAAATCACCTCTCGTTCCATGCCGGATTACGTAGTGTCTTCCGCGGACGAGGAAGTTCGATGTTAAATCGGTTATGGTAGAATGGAGATAAACGTCATTCATCTAATTTCCAAACACAGTACGTTTATCTCCCAATTGATATAACACATGTTTTACCTTAAGAGCCCAGCATTCTATACCCTTTTCTGCTAATTTAAATTGATAGCTGTATAAATGCTTAAGTATTGAATTATGATGCTGATTTAGTAATCTAGACCAATATCTAATTATCTTTACATAAATGTTTACTTTTAATGAATATCTTCCAATTTCGCTTTTAGCTGTAATGTGTGAAGTCCATTTCTGGTGTCCCCGTCGTGATGTTGCTGGAATATTGCTAAAAGCGCCGTAAAACCATATTCACTCACTCAGGTTGATGTTGAACGTGGCATCCTCTAATATATTTCTCATATATTCCGTATTAGTGTTACGGATTGTTTATTTTAATACTTGATTGACACTATGCTGTTTTGTGACTATTACAGAATGTATGATCGCCGACTGTGGTGATGTGTCTAGTAGAGTGTGTCAATGACCCTGACGTTGTGATCAATGTGTAACGAATCTACATGTGATGTTTATGTACTTTGGAAGCTAACTGCATTGTGAACATGTTGTAATAATTAATTATAATCCATTCTATTATTCACTGAGTATGTAAAATATGATTCAGTGGCTGTGTCATAAACTCTTCGTTAACTTTATTTACTCAGGTGTTGTGTTGTGTGTGGGGTGGTATTGTCAACTTCTTGCCAAGCGAGCTGATTCCCCAACACTCGCGTTTCAATACTACATCTCACGTTGTCTCGTACATAGTCCTCTCCTTACACGGTAACGGTCACCCTTGTCTCCTTACACAGTAACGGAGATACTCCTCTCCTTACACAGTAACGGAGATACTACTCTCCTTACACAGTAACGGAGATACTCCTCTCCTTGCACAGTAACGGAGACCCTTGTCTCCTTACACAGTAACGGAGATACTCCTCTCCTTACACAGTAACGGAGACCCTTGTCTCCTTACACAGTAACGGAGATACTCCTCTCCTTACACAGTAACGGAGATACTCCTCTCCTTACACAGTAACGGAGGCCCTTGTCTTACACACAATAACGGAGATACCCTCTCCTTACACAGTAACGGAGGCTCTTTGTCTCATTACGCAGTAACGGAGATACTCCTCTCCTTACACAGTAAGGGAGATACTCCTCTCCTTACACAGTAACGGAGACCCTTGTCTCCTTACACAGTAACGGAGATACTCCTCTCCTTACACAGTAACGGAGATACTACTCTCCTTACACAGTAACGGAGACCCTTGTCTCCTTACACAGTAAGGGAGATACTACTCTCCTTACACAGTAACGGAGACCCTTTGTCTCATTATTACACAATAACGGCGATATGCTCCTTACACAGTAACGGAGATACTACTCTCCTTACACAGTAACGGAGACCCTTGTCTCCTTACACAGTAACGGAGATACTCCTCTCCTTACACAGTAACGGAGACCCTTGTCTCCTTACACAGTAACGGAGATACTACTCTCCTTACACAGTAACGGAGATACCCATCTCCTTACACAGTAACGGAGACGCTTTGTCTACTTACACAGTACAGGAGCTTACCCTCCTCCTACACTAACGGAGATACTACTCTCCTTAAACAGTAACGGAGATACTACTCTCTCCTTACACAATAACGGAGATACTACTCTCCACACAGTACAGGAGATACCCTCTCCCACCCAATATCGGAGATACTCCTCCTCACAGTAACGGAGACGCTTACTACTTACACAGTAACGGAGATAACACAGTAACGGAGATACTACTCTCCTTACACTTAACGGAGACGCTTATTTGTATTCTCATAACGGAGATCATACAACAGTGATATAGAGATACTACTACTTTATATACTGTAACGGAGACTCTTTCAATATATATATATATATTGATAAATACAAAGAGTTCCGGGAGACTACAATACAAAATAGGTAACTGCAGTTAAAGACATATATGAATATAATACAAAAGTGTATAACTAAACGAGATATACTCATGCCCATAATGGTTGTCACGACCCGTCAATTTGTTTTATTGGAGACATAATATACAAAACATGTCGGATTGCTGAAATAAAAAAAATAGGGATAAAGTTATAAAGTTGTACTTTGTCAGCCTTTTTCCGAAACAGACTATAAGTTAATACCTTTATTGTTTAAGGGGTGGGTGAGGGGTGACAACCATTATTGGCATGAGTATATAATACAATTTCCATTAAACTTGACAGTTTTACTGTACCAAAGTTTAATAGCCCATGATAGTACCATAAGATTTCATAAGGAAATAAATTTATCAATATGATGGTTATTACAAAAATAACTAGGAGCAACTGGTCAGCTAGTATTCTTACTGAACGTCACTCATACTTCTACTTCCAACTGATCATCAGTGCTTCGGTGAAACTAAATTGTATAATTCCGCAGAGATATCAAAGTTCACAGTAACAACTTGTATCGTTAGTTTTGAATAAATGCAATTATTTGTATTAGCAAGAATAGGTTGAAAATACATTCACAAATCACTCTGTGGCCGTCTAATAACCTGTTATTGTGTGGGTTGGTAGTGCACATTGGTAGCCGGACGAGAGAGTTTCCCCGACTCGTAGTTTAATGGTTTAGACATATTTTATTCCATTCAATAGGAAAGAAAATGATTGGCAAACACCCTAAATGTCTTATATTAATGCCGCTCCATAATACATGTGAAAGTTCACATTCATGCGTAATGTTGTGCGTTTTTATAATAGTTATAACAAGTTATCTCTGAATAATAACAATCTTGGATATCAACTATTTAGTTTTGTTTTGTTTCTTGGCCAGGTGATACAAACAGGAAAATAACAGAAACCATAAAATGTTTATAAATCAAATCGTTTTGATGTAATAATGACTTGATGGACTGATTGTAGAATATCCATATTCATCTGATGAGATACTGAGTTATTACCATTTAGCACATCCCGCAGGGAGAAACCTTTCACATAGAAATATGAATCGTATCAAATGTTATTATATTTAGGACACATGCAGAAGTAGTGGAGTATATCCTCATAATCTTGTGAATATGTGTTTATTGCATACTCTTCCAAAAAAGTAGGGGAACCTGATCTTTCAATTTGGATAGGAAGCATAAGCGTTAACAAACTTTTCAAAGACAGACATCTTATGAACGCACCACCATTTCTCTTTATCACCACCCCTAAACACAACGCATGGGATGCACGTGCACAACGCAGTAGCCCCATACACGTGCATGGGTGTCATTCATGATTTTAACGGTTTTGAAGAAAGTCGTTAAATCACTGTAGGCAATTAATTTTGACAATCTTCTCGCATCACACATTTGTTATTGTTTCTAGCCGGGTTTTTCAAAATAAAAATCGTACACATAAAAATTTCACGACATACACCAATCATCATCTCTCAAGAGCGATTACTGAACCATATCAACATTGGTTGACTCCGATATATCTCCCAATTTTTTTCAATCGTGAATTAAAAATGGAGTTCCACTACTATTTTTTAGAGTATATAACGCCGTACTCAATGGAGGTGGTCTCATAAACATTCGTGTCTGGGTCAGACAATCCAGTGAGTACCGATCTGGGTTATGATGACACGCGTCACAAATTCATGGAGCCGATCCCATTAGTCAGCGCCTAAGAAAAGCATGGGTCGCCGAGGAGTAATTCTAACCAGGATATTGTCGTTTCCCGTACAGTACAGTGCATCAAACAGTTGTCACGTGACAATGATTTACACACCTTATACAAACGCGTAAAGACACATTCTAAATATAGTCACCCGGATGTCAAGTTGACAAACACGTCCAGTCAAAGCAAACAAATAGTGCAGAACGATGCACTTGACTGGCTGTTGACTCTCCCAACCCGGAAGTAACGGGTAGAGGGAATCATCGCAACTTCAGTGTTATAACGGGGAATGGCGGTGGGCTGCCAACTGCAACTAGCGTTATGAAGCACACATTCAGGTAATATCTGTTTCGTCACACATCTAGTACGACTTTTGTCAGGTATTTTCATTGTAAATACAGTCGATCTTCGTTTTGTCACCGCTGACTTCACGGGTAATGGGGCCAGTTGTTTACCAGCTTTATTTAGGTCAAAGGACTTAAAATGTGTGTGTTGAAATGTATCACAAATATCTGTACGAGAGTCTAGTCTCACTCTCTCTCTCTCTCTCTCTCTCTCTCTCTCTCTCTCTCTCTCTCTCTCTCTCTCTCTCTCTCTCTCTCTCTCTCTCTCTCTCTCTCTCTTCTCTCTCTCTCTCTCTCTCTCTCTCTCTCTCTCTCTCTCTCTCTCTCTCTCTTTTTTTATTGCATAACGTCGCCCTCAGCAATTTCACAGCTTCAGCCTGTATATAAATCGAGTCTGGTGTTTATGGGAATGCATGTGTGCTGATACGAATGCGGATTTGGGTTTGTGTCAATGACGATACTTAGGTGTTTTATTTATTATATATACAGGTTTTATGCTCTAAAAGCTTTTTTAGTGTCTTGTGGGTCACGGTCACCTGGAGTTGTACATATCCCGCGAAATGACTAGAATTGTTTATCTTGACAACACGTGACACTTGAAAAACACTCAACTTCATCCTGATCTATGAGTCTGAACTGCTTGGTAGGGGCGTCTGTATGGAGCAGCGCGGCCCTGGTTGGGAATAGGTAATGTATTTGAGTCCACACCTGGGTAAGCTGAATTTGCATCACCGCTTGTTGTGTTGAACACTGGCTTTAAAGTTTTATTACTGGGTATATTTTAACCGAATCGCAAGTGGATTTGTGAAATATGTGCATTCAGCTGATTGCTTGTTTCCTGAACATACACACAGTAATTTTTACATCTGCGTACATAACCTACTATACGTACCTAGCAGAATAGAAAATACAATTAAAAAGTAAATCATCATATCTGGTGATAATGTTTCTCAGGTTTCACATTTTGTTGTCCAAGTCTCATAATGTGAACATTTGTACTGTGCACAATAGTAATGTTCAGCGATAGTTTCACTCTTTACACGTCAGTTTGGCTGTACCTCTTTATTGCATATTCTTTGTAATGATTGTCAACTTGTCATTCTTGGATCCCCCGATAGGTGTCGCTTCGCCCAGTTAGCAAATACCAAGGCAAATTTGTATTCCGCAAAGAAACGGGCGGTGGGGTAGCCTAATGGTTAAAGCGTTGGCTCGTCACGCCGAAGACCCGGGTCGTTTTCATGTTTCGAATCCCCACATGGGCACAATGTGTGAAGCCCATTTCTGGTGTCCCCCGCCGTGATGTTGCTGGAATATTGCTAAAAGCGGCGTAAAACCAAACTCAGTCAGTCAGGCCGGAAAGAAACAACCAATATGTCGACGCTTTCAAAGTTGGAATTTGGTTTCCTTTTAATTTCGAACGTCAGGCAGGGTTATAACATGTATGACCTTTCAATGAGTTTTGGTGTGGTGCGGCCAGGAATCGAACCCCCAACCTTCCGCTGTCATAGCAGACACTCTGTCCAGTACACCTTAAACGCAGTCATATGTAGCAGTAGTAGAAGGGGTAGTGGTTGTTGTCGCTATCGTCAGTAGCTGTGGGTTTAGTTATCTCCATTGCAGTAGCACTCGTGGTCGAGTTTAAACGATTAGTACTTACAATAGCACTATACGAATGTGTTTCGGGAGATAGTACTATGACTATTTACAGAAATATATATAACCCAAACTCCCGCTGCTTATATACAAATGCCAGGAGAGATAGCATGGAATGTAAAAAAAGAAACAACTAAAATGTTTGTAAGGGCGAGGTCACTATGTGGCTTAAACATCGGTCGTTATATTTAAGTCACACATAATACTGCAAATATTAATTGATGTCAAGTATGCTGAGTGGCAATCATTCGACCTGAACATTTGTTTGACACCAAACGGGAATGCATCATATGTATCAATTTAGCCTTACATTATTGAGCCTGAGCTAGGCAAACAAGTGGATGAAAGCATGAGCACATGTCTATGCCAGCGGGTCACCGTGACACGCAAGTTACACAGTCAAGTTACTAGGACTGATCACAGACCTATTTGTCCCCATTTCGATTGACTACAACACGGGCAGCAATGATGATGATGATGATGATGCTGATGTTGTTGATGATGATGATGTTGGTGATGATGATGATACCCACATCACCATCATTATGATCAATTAGAAACGTGACAACAGATTATATTGATCACAAACTTATTCTTCCCCATTTGGACTGACTACAACATGGGCAGCGATGATGATGATGATGATGATGATGATGATGATAACAACATCATCATCAGTAATATCACTTGGAAAAATGACAAGAGATTATTTTGACCTTAAAGAGTCAGGAGAAGGGATTAGTTTTGCAGCCGCTGTCCTTTCAAGAGATAGGGATTTGAAGATATGTGCCTATACGCAGAGACAGCTGCTTTTATTGACTTGTTCAACCATTATCTCGCAAAATAAACTGTATCCCAGTGGTTACAACCATCACAATCTAATTAGTGTCATCAATATCAACCGAAGTGGGTTTTTTTAATTTTAACTGCAAATAATCCCGTTGAACACACTGATTAGATAATAGACTTAAATTTCAGTAATTTACTCCCAGTGCTACCCTCGCATGCATATATTTACGTAAAGGCTCACGCATGATCAAATATCCTTCTGTCAGTACCCGTTGTGTTTGATGTTAAGATTATATACCCGGAGCTTGTCATGTAAGTGCAAAATTGTGTTGGTTATAACGGCTTTCCGACCCACCCCACTGCAATACAACGTGAAGACGTCTGTTTGTTGTACTGAGTCTTCTCGTTGAGATATATCGTTCATTTGGAGAAAATTGGCTTTCAAGTTTCACTGTATAAAACTGTAAGTATTTTGTTTAAACTTTAAATTAGGTATAATCGTATTGACATAATTCTGTCTAATAATTTGTCATTCCTTGTAATTTTATCAATTTAACGATTAAACAGAACATATGTTAATATGAACAGGTTGGGAAAATGGATCACTTCGATTTGAGATTGTTGGTAAGAAGAAAATATTGGTTTAGAAGAATATGTTTTGGGAATCCAAAGTTTAGTTTTGCTATCGACATTTCGTGTTTACATAACCTGACCTAGGCCTGGATTTGTCATTGATAAGGTATAGAATACGTTCGAGGTGGATCTAGTTACCGTAAACTCTCATTTTCCGGTCGTTCATAATAGAAAAGGCGTTCACCTGGAGACTGCTATGGTCCTTCCGGGTATCATTCCAGATTTCATCGTATACCCCATCACACCAAACTCGTTCTCAGTACGTTCTTCAAAAAATGTTCGGATCGGGCTCGAACTGTGTGCGAACGGACTGGAAGTAGTAGCACCTGTTTAAGGTCTGTTTAAGAACGTTATGGACGGGCTCGGTCGGACTAGGGACGGACGGGTGCTCCTGAACGTTGAACATGTCCAACCTTCTACCCGTTCTAAAATGGGACGGAGTGACAACGTACTTAAGACGAGATTGACGTAGAACGAACGGAATAGCCGTACTTCAATCATACTGGGGACGTGTTCGGAGGTAGTGCAGTCGGGCATCAGTTGCAATACGTTTGTACAGTTTCCATCACGTCCATACCGTTCGCATTACGTCTTTAGTTGTTTGTTATTCCGTGCAAATATGTTCATAACGAAATGAAATGTTTTAGCACAATTTAGGTGTAGTAATTTTAAAATAGCTGAAGAAACTGGGCGTTATAACAACACTGATTATAATCAAAGATTTTGTACATCATGTAAATCTAAACGTCTTACCTATATTGAAGATGAATTTCATGTACTGTTCATTTGTGAATCCTATTCACAACTAAGAGAGAGGTTTATTACAAAATGTGTTAAAAAGCCTTATACCGTATATTCTTTAGCAAATCTTTTCAAGAATACTAATGTAGACACTGTAAAATCTGTTGCCTTGTATCTATTTTATGTTAAAAGGATTATTATAAACACACTTGAATGAGCATTGTGCCCCTGACTACACTGGAATTTCCTTTTGAATGTATTTTGGGCCTACGGCCTTTTACTGGAAATAAACTCTGTCTGTCTGTCTGTCTGTCTGTCTGTCTGTCTGTCTGAAATGTTCTGAAGAAGTTCTTTGTACGTCTCTACAAGGTCCTAAAAGTTCACAATGGGTTCTCATTACGTTCTATTAAGTATAAGTACGTTTATGTAGTTCTCATGCAGTTCTCACTGCGAGAACACCGTGCACAGTACGATATGACGAGGTAGGGTATAAATACATGCGTTTTTAACACGTTCGCCATTTGGGGTAGATATTTCTACCTGTGAAACATGAACAGGTTTGCGGCTGTCAACATGTAGAATGCCTGTAATTTTTATTGGAAGCAGAGCAAGAGTCCAATGTGTTAATATAGCAAGAGAGGAGGAAAAGAACAAGAATTTGATTTGTTGGGTGAGTAACCGGCTTCAACCTGAGAGTCGAATAGCGGTGGGAGCTCCGCCTTGTTGATCTAAAATTTCTTGAGAATCACCTCACCCAAGTTTGGTGAACTTCTTGAACGCTTGATGCTGTCGATGTTTCCATCTTGAAACTGAGAACGGGAATGAGAACGGACAAAAGTGTGCTGGGTACTTATAGAAATCGGACGACTGCACGCACTGGGGACGGAGTGCGAACGGGAAGAACTGCCTGAAAACGAGTTGGTCTAGTTAAGAACGAGCTAGAATGCGGGTAGTGCCAGTTAGATAGGTCTTATTCAGAACGGATATAAACTGACTAAGGACGGGATTGAACTGCTTGAAAAGGTTGTCCACACGGGGTGAGCTGGCAATTGTACCCAGTCTAAACGTAACACCAATTGTCTGGGGACGGGGTAAAGACGAGATGGACCTACTGAGAACTGTTTATGATCGAACTAGCATCGTAATGTTTACAAAAGTTACACGTTCTATCCCGTTCGAATTATTGTTTGGACGGGACAGGACGTACTAAGAACTACCTTGGTGTGACTCAGGCTTTAGATGCTAAAAACTAAACTGATGTACAAAAGAAAGTACACTCCTGGTTTGGGGTATTGTTTTTTGTTTTGATTTTTTAATAACCCCAAAAGCTCGGAGTGTACGTCAGTGTATTTAGTGTTGAGTGATTAAGCATTTTGGCGTCAACGTTTAGAGGAGAGGGTTACTTGGACTAAACGTCGTGTTTAGTATTATGTTACTTATACAATAATACTTAGTCCATGTACATTGCGCTAAATCCACACCGACAGCAGGCTCATTGCGCAGACGGTATCCTCCCAAAACTTCCACACCCCAAAACTTCTACAGCTTATAACAACAACATTTCTGGTTGACTGCACACACTTTAGCATACTGATTAGCTCAGTCTGTAATGGTTTAACCGATAAATCAGTAATGAATACAAACAATCACTTAGTAATAAATTATATATTTTATTAAGGCAGGGCTATTAACAAAACTACATATCTTTTCTAGTTACATAACAGTCTATGTAGAACATTTATATAGAACTTGTGTCCTATAGTGTCCAAGATTTGTTGTTTTAACAATATGTGGTAGTATTGGGATGTGGAAGTTTTGGGATGTGGAAGTTTTGGGATATAACCGCGCAGACAGTTCATTATTACCCCGGATAACCCAAGCTGCCCGTGAGGCGCTAGAAGGTAATAGTCAAATGACTTATCCCACCGGGTACTCATTTTCTGCTGGGTGAACAGAGTAAATTTTGAACAAACTCACCTGCCTATAGGTGACATATACCGACGTACATGCACATTCATGCGTGCGTGCGTGTTCTTGCTCGTAGGTTTCCGTACTAATGTCGGTTCTGTAGTCGTAGTCCATTGAGATATCATGCCGCAGTTACCATGGATACGGTACCAGGGGTTGAAAAATACCATTGCCCGATGCCCGGGTCGAGTGGAATTCTCCGGTCTGTCAAGTAAATATCCACAATAAAATTTACCGTGGTAAGTAGTCCCAAATTACTGACATGTTTTGATATATGTATTTTGATGCTGAAATAAAAATGCATATGCTACCAAATTGTTAACTGGTCAAGTGAAATTAATATTTGGTCAAATTACAACCCCTGATACCCCAGTTAGATTTCGCGCTGACCGATCCCATTACGTCAGAGCGCAAAGCAAGGTAACTACAAGTGCCATCATTTAGCATCCTTTGGTATGATTATAGTTGTAGAACCAATGATTGTGGACATTCAGAAAGGCATTAAGACCTACACGACGTATAAACTGGAAATAAACGAAGGTTGGTTAGGTAGCACACTGGTTACAGCTGTCGCCTGTCGCGCCGGTAGCCGTTTTCGATTCCTTACATGCATTGGTACAACTTGTGGTCTAGCATTCCCCGTGGTATTGCTCAACATTGTTAAAAGCGGCATAGAATCTATTCACTTTCCAAGGTCGCCCCGTAACATTCGCTAGGGGTATGTAGTATAGTTACCTGAACGAGGAACATACGGTAACATGAGCGTGTGTTACAGGGCATAGCAACCCAGCTATGACGCCACTTCAAGATTATCTGTCGGCAAAATGACAAAGCGCCTTTTTCAGTGGTTAGAAAGGTCCAAACGATTATCGGGAGCAAATGTCTATGTAAACCGGGACAAAATATTTGACAATGCACGAAACACAAGAATATGTAGCGCACGCACGCACGCACGCACGCACGCACGCACGCACGCACACACACACACACACACACACACTTACTGCATGCCTCATATTTTACATTGGTGAATAGAAATATGTTTCGAGGACACGAAAATCAGATCATAGGTCACCGTCATCCACGATTTTATATTTTATATGTACTACTTGAGGGTGTCAAATTCAAACATGCAAATGTACTGTATGAGTTTGTCACAAGCAAGCATGTCTGATATTTTGGAATTTGCCACCAGGGGATACAGGAAACGAAAGATGTTTATCATGGCCCATGACCCAACAGAATCAAACAATGTCTGTGTCAATTATGTACATGATTCTTCACAATAATGGTGTTCTGATTGAGAGATATGTTTATGTTCCTGGAGCGACCAAAAACTTCTTAGTTACTGTCGACTCTTCTCGGTAAGTGTGCCGTTTCATACCAAGAATGAAAATGCGTTCCTGGGCTAGATAGTGCAGTGACTGATATCATAACCAATGGGGAAAGGAGGGGCAGTTAGAGGGGAGTAAGTCCAAGTTGTACCCAAAAGCAGCTTCCACGAATTCAAGCTGTAAGTAAATTCAAAATTCCATTACCAACAACTAATTGGAATTCTTGTATGTTCGCTAAACATTTAAAATAAGTTCCATTAAATTTATATAACTCTACATGTCCATTGTTGATGTACTTTTAATTTGTTTTCAAGCGTTCACGTGCTTTGCTCAACAAAATATGGCGGAGACAAAAGCATTGAATTCATTTAAGACATGTGAGAACTCTGTTATTTGCCGAGCCTAGGCAAGGATTATTTGTAGTTGGGATCTACATGAGTCGTCATACTGCCGACTATGGCGTGAAACAAAACGCACTCATATCCTATTGAAAGGTGTATGCATTTAATACTACTCCTGCAACATGAAGTTAGAAACGGATTGTGGATTGTGGATTCGAATCCTGAATCTGAACTTTTTGTTCAGATTCGAATCCCAAATTGAACTTTTTGTTCACATTCGGGATTCAAATCCCAAACCCGAATTTTTTAAAAAAAACCTGGAGGTTCACTTATCGAAAACTGTAGTTTGGTTGTTTATGTTTTTAAGTTACCCAGGTATACAACGAGCACCTAGTACATCAGAAGGGGATGAAATATAAGGGTTCAAATACCAAATGCCGAGTGTCGAATGCCGAATCTGCAAAAATACCGAATATGGAAAATATTCAGATTCGTGATCCGAATCCCAAATATGAAAAATTTTCAGATTCGGTATTTGAATGCCAAATGTGAACAAACAAAATCAGATTCGGGTTTCGAATCCCCAATGCCAATTCCGCATCCGTTCCTAAACAGAAAATTCAGATTGGGGATTCGAATCCCAAATGTGAAAAAATTATTCAGATTCCCGGATCCGTTTCTAACTTCATGTTGCAGGAATGGCTGCAATATCATTGCGAGAGACACTGGAAATGTGCTGGGAATCAAACTCGGATCCAATAACCCAGAGTCTTTATGTAAGGCATTGCAAGAGCAGTAAATACAGTGATACAACTGTCCATTCAATTCACACAGGTTTAATTATTTTCAGTGATCCGTAGAGCTCACAATGGCCAAGAAGGACGTCGAGTATTTCCCCCTCCAGCAGCAGGATACGAGTGATGAGGAAGGGGATGGGATTCACGCCCGGGGCCCCAGTCTAGATGCTGAAGCGAAAGGCCCCTTATTACTGGACCCGTTTCTCTCCAACCCGGTAAAGCGCCGACGCGTCAACCGGTATGGCGTGGTGGCACTCGTCATCGTCAGCATTGGAGCCATTGTCATGGTGACGTTTGTGGCCTTGACCTTATTTCACGGTAAAGGTCACACCAAACAAATATTCAAAGGTTTTCCGACAGGGAAATCAACACCGGGATGGCGTGTTGTGTTAAACGGTACAGGTAGGTTAAGCGTATTATAAGATTTAGTGATTAATTTGGTTTTGTATTATGCTGTTTTAGCAATATTCCAGCAGTACCGCAGAGAGTAACACCAGAATTGGCATCACACATTGTGTCCATGTCGAGAAACGAACCCGGGGCTTCGAAGGCACGATCAAACGCTTTAACCACTACGCTACCCCACCGCTACATTCTATAGTGATGTAGTAAGTTTGGTTTAAGTCACATTGAACCGTCACATTGAACCGTCAGCGCAAGTGATGCGTGTCTTGGCCATAAAAATCCGACAGGTGTCGTAAAAGCCACAAGAACGGACAAACTAGAAACGATCAGGTCTAATCAGGATTCGAACCCACGATCACAGGCTTCAGGCGCGCCAAGAGGACATAACTCGGCACATCGTTACGTAACGTAAGGCCTATGGTTTTTAACCCCCTCGTAGCCATTCATATTCATGTCACAATTAGGGGGCGGTGGGGTAGCCTAATGGTTAAAGCGTCCGCTCGTCACGCTGATGATCTGGGTTCGATTGAAACCAATTTCTGGTGTCCGCCGACGTGTTATTGTTGGAATATTGCTAAAAACGGCGTATAACCATACTCACTCACTCAAGTCACAACTATGTTTGTTTGTACGGTTATCCAAGCCCTTTGGGCGCACTGCACAAGCACATACTTCGATCAAAGTCGAGCATCACGTGCAATACGTGTGCAAATATGAAATTCTTACTGCTCAATAGCTTGGAAAATCGATAGATTTTGTTGTTGATAAGCACATAATTATGGGGCCTCCTCAGCTGAGTCACTGTCAAGTATGGCAAGTTATTGGTATGGGAATGCTAGCATGTATTTGAGGGATGTTTCCAGAAATGTACGTTCTCATCCATCGGCTATAAGCCTGATCACCAAATCTAGTTAGTCTCTTAAGAAAAGCATGAGTTGCAGTAGACCACCTCTATACCAGATCTTCACGGGTGAACTTACTGTGTATAAGAAAAAAACTCAGACTTGAGGTTCAATTGTCGAAAACTGTAGTTTGGTTGTTTATGTTTTTAAGTTACCCAGGTATACAACGAGCACCTAGTACTTCAGAAGGGGGATGAAATATAAGGGTTCAAATACCAAATGCCGAGTGTCGAATGCCGAATCTGCAAAAATACCGAATATGGAAAATATTCAGATTCGTGATTCGAATCCCAAATATGAAAAAAAAATCAGATTCGGGTTTCGAATCCCCAATGCCCAATCCGAATCCGTTTCTAAACAGAAACTTCAGATTGGGGATTCGAATCCCGAATGCGAACAAAATAGTGAGATTCGGCATTCGAATCCCGAATCCCGTTCGTTCTCATCCATCGGCTATAAGCCTGATCACCAAATCTAGTTAGTCTCTTAAGAAAAGCATGAGTTGCAGTAGACCACTTCTATACCAGATCTTCACGGGTGAACTTACTGTGTATAAGAGGTCACATCAACTCCCAATAGCAAGATGCATATCCAAAGAACAATGACGGAGAAGGAGAGCCTTAAGCTTTTTCATGCGTTGTATTGGGCAGGGTGTTGTTTTACTGTTGAATTTAGCCTGTTGGATATAGCTATGTTATTTTATAGTATTATAGCTTATCTGGAGCTCTGGAAATGTATGTCATACTTTCACTTTTAATTTCACTTTTTCAAGGTGCAGAGTCGTGTATTCGAACCCCGGACATCGATGGTGACGGTCTACCGGACGTGTTGGTCGGGCTAGCTCATGGCGCAGACTTGTCGAAGGTCAACTCTCTCACTGAGAACAACAGTCTCAAGAAATACTGTGAACAGCAAGGTTGTATGGGTGACCTGTTTGGAAATTGAAATATACTAACAAAATATGTCATGCTTATGTACATATTTCTTTTGAATTTTTCATTTAAACTATTAATTATTACCTTAGAGTCTTGTACAAGTCTAGTGAAGTCCTAAGTTTGTACTGTTGTTTTGTAGGCTTAAGCTACCCTTGTGTGGGGTTTCTTCTTGCCCTGAGAGGTACCGACGGTAAGGAGCTCTGGCGCATCCCTACCAGGTCAGAGGTCATGCTTATGATGTGTGACATCGACGTCAACCTTGATGGAGCTAAAGACTGCATCGTTACCGGCCGACAGTCGACGGTGCAGGCAGTGGATCTCAGAAAGGGTAGGTGCTTGTACACAGCCACATAGCGACTTCGAAACTAGTTTTAAGATGTTTTGTCTGACGCCATTCTCCCCATCATTCCAGCTATAAGACTGCGATCTGCAAACAACCAGTGAGTTACTTTAGTTTTACGCGGCTTTTTGCAATATTCCAGAAATATCACGACGGGGGACACCAGAAATGGGCTTTACACATTGTACCTATGTGGGAAAACGAACCCGGGTCTTCGGCGTGACGAGCGAACGCTTTCACCACTAGGCTAACCCACCACCCCTGTAAACAACATGCTCCACAAACGAGTCTTTGCTTTTCAATAGGTTCCAACCATGACACCGATCCTGGCCACCCGATCCACCCTGTCGACTGGCATAGGTTGTTTGGGGCCTGTGGTAACCCCAACTCATCACGGATGAAACTTATTTAAATAGAGCAAATGCATATCATATCTTTATATGAACCCCTGAAGATCTGGGTTAGAATTGATCTTCAGTAAGCCATGCCTGATGCTAGAGGCGACTAACAGGACCAGGTGGTCAGGCTCGCTGACTTGGTTGACACGTGTCATCGTGTCATGTGCGTAGATCGATGCTCATGCTGTTGATCTCTGGATCGTCTGTTCCAGACTCGATTATTTACAAACCGCTGCCATAAGATGGAATATTGCTGAGTGTGGCGTAAAACTAAACTCATTCATATTTTATACAAAAGTAATTCAAGAATAATATGTGTCTTTTCTTCCTATGTAAACTTATATAATGCACACATATATTCATATATTTAATTTGATCATGGTTACCATTTTGAACTATGACTTTACGACCTTGAGGTGACCTGCTCACTGACCCGAGCCCTGAATGAATATTCAAATGGTCAAGATTCACAGTCCATCCCTCGTCATTTTATTCGCATATTTTTACGTTTCCCTTAGTACCATACTTTTACACTGAAGACAAGCTGGACCGATCCAGACAGTAAGAAACCAGTGGCTGACAGAATGAGCAGCTGTCACTGCCATGTGGTATGGTCACACAAAATACACATATTAACACATGCTAACACATGCTTTTAGCAATATTCCAGCAATATCGCGGCGGTGGACACCAGGAATGGGCTTCACACATAGTCCCCAAGGGGGACACCAGAAATGGGCTTCACACAATGTACCCATGTGGGGAATAGAACCCGGGTCTTTGGGTGACGAGCTAACGCTTTGACCACTAGGCTAACCCACCGCCCCGAACCGGTATTGGTATTGTGTGTCACTAAACTGGCTCTCTCCCTCTGCAACGTTCTAGGCAAGACGCTGTGGTTCTCGGACGGCGCTGACCACCCCGCCTATTTCACACAGACGTGGAACGTCTACCAGCCTGTACTGTTACCGGATGTCGACGCAGATGGAGTGGAGGACATTGTTGTTAGCCATGGCGGAGATCCCAACATTGAACCCGAGGTGAGTGAGTGGAAAGAGGTTTATTCCTGGTTTCTTTTCGAATCTGTCAAGAATACAGGGTGGGTGGAATTCACTGTATCATTTAACCGCTGTAAATGCAGACATGCTCTCACTGAATCCGGGGCGGTGGGGTAGCCCAGTGGTTAAAGCGTTCGCTCGTCACGCCGAAGACCCGGGTGCGATTCCCCACATGGGTACATTGTGTGAAGCCCATTTCTGGTGTCCCCGCCATGATATTGCTGGAATATTTGCTAAAAGTGGCGTAAAACCCAACTCACTCACGCATTAATTGAGTCCACAGAGAATTGTGGGGTTAGTAGAAATATACAAAACAAATCACGACATAAGATCACGTGACACCCTCTATACGCGCCCGTGACTTCGTGATAGTCACTCAGACACCAGAATCACCACCGGCTCAGTCCTTTTTATACAGTTGTAAAATCACCATACCTTTCACCCCTGTAATATCATGGGACTATACCACTCATGCATATTCAGCAGAGTCGGGGTTTCTTCCCTGTGTTCTCCAGTAATTGCATTGCTGTGTAGGTTTGTGTCGCTGCACAGAGTTGCGTTTCTTTGAAGCCACTATCCTCACAGCCTGGTTCCGAATTTCGGGTTTGCCTCAGTTTAAACTTTTGATTAGTCATCGTTTCACCATACTGGTAAAACAAATATATGACTGTTTCCAGTCAGTCGGGACTCGCCTCCAAAATGAGCAACTTAACAGTTAACAGATGCATTATATCTTAGCTCACTCAAAGAAGCCATTTTCGAAAAACACACCCTATAAAACATACAGAGTATTTTGGATGAATATACAGTAGTTGAAATAGTGACAGTTACAAGTACGTTATGTATATTTGGGCTAATAAAATTAATATATATCAGACTATTTAAAGGTATTTTACGAACGCTTTTAGAAATATTGGTGAAGCTGTGTTTCAAATGAGGGAGTGAGTAAACAATGTGTTTTCCGCCGGTTTTAGCAACACACCAGCAATATACTGCTGGTGACACAACACATGGGCTTCATACATGTGTGGGGATCTAACATGGGCGTTCTGGTTTACGATAGAACACTTCACCCACTGTTCTACACCACTGCACCACAGCAATATACTGCTGGTGACACAACACATGGGCTTCATACATGTGTGGGGATCTAACATGGGCGTTCTGGTTTACGATAGAACACTTCACCCACTGTTCTACACCACTGCACCACAGCAATATACTGCTGGTGACACAACACATGGGCTTCATACATGTGTGGGGATCTAACATGGGCGTTCTGGTTTACGATAGAACACTTCACCCACTGTTCTACACCACTGCACCACAGCAATATACTGCTGGTGACACAACACATGGGCTTCATACATGTGTGGGGAACCTAACATGGGCGTTCTGGTTTACGATAGGACACTTCACCCACTGTTCTACACCACTGCACCACAGCAATATACTGCTGGTGACACAACACATGGGCTTCATACATGTGTGGGGAACCTAACATGGGCGTTCTGGTTTACGATAGAACACTTCACCCACTGTTCTACACCACTGCCTTGACGCAGTACAATGTATGTAATGGCAATTTACCTGAGACGTGACTGTTAAGCGTGCAATAAAGGGCCTAATGTATTGTAGACGTTTGCTAGGTTTGTGTAAACCCACGAACATGGGCTTAATTCTGACAAACAAAGGATCATTAAAGAGCCAATCGTAGATTCGAATCCATAGGAATCGGATCATAACACAGAAAAGGGACATAACTCAGAAAAAATATCTGTGCCACTGAGCTACCCTCATCATTTCTTATGTTCAATGTTTCGGTACTGATACACTCATACAGTGAGTAAGTGAGTTTGGTTTTACGCCGCTTTTAGCAATTCCAGCAATATCACGGCGGAGGACACCAGAAATGGGTTCACATATTGTACCCATGTGGGGAATCAAACCCGGGTCTTCGGCGTGACGAGTGAACCACTAGGCTAGCCCACCGCCCCCGGTACTGATACAGAAGTCTTGTGGAAAATATTAGGAAATGGTGGAAACGTATCGGGTGTCTTTATGTAAACACATTTCTCATATGTGTCAGGACCCTAACGTATTCTGGGAATATATTCCGTGTATTTTTTTATTGTTTGACTTTATTATGAACTATGTGCAGGTACACAACCGCACCGCTGGGCGCCTGATTATTTTGTCAGGGGCGACCGGAATTCCCCTTGGTAATTACTTCGAACTGCCTGACAGTAAGGAAACGTACATGACACCAGTCAAATATACCGCTAGAGACGGATCCCAGTACCTGCTGTTTGGAAGCGGTGGTGAAACTGTGCCAGGTTAGTTGAAACTCAAACAAAAAGCTGATGACTTTGGGGTTTTTCAAAACATATGTTAACAATATCAACATTTATATGACAAAGAAAAAATATTTAAAAGTATATATAAAGCGAAATAAGGCTTATATCGCTTTTAACATTTATGAAGCCATATCCATGGTCAGTACTTCGCGGACTTGAATAACATACGTTTCTCTCTGCACCGGTGATTGCATGCAGCCATATACTGTGTAACGTTCTCAGGCATATGTGTTATTAACCCAAGCCAAATAACCCCATCTTCTTATTTGAAGTTTGTGATATTGAACCAATCAGAACCATGGTTTTAACTACAGGGTCTCAAGTAATTAAGCGCTCATTGGCTACAGTTCACTGCTTTCCTTCTCCCGATATCCAGGTTATGTTTTGTTTAGTTGGTTAAAAATAGCGACTCCATTTTAAAGGATGCATTCACAAGCTAAGAAAGAACGTTAGGAATCTGAGACGAGTTGTTGATAAGGTGTAAACAACCCGTGAAGATCCATGCTAGAACCTATCTTCATCAAACCATGCTTGTCGTAATGGGTGACTAAAGGGATCGGGTGGTCAGGCTCGTTGTCTCGGTTGACACAAGTCATCGTACCCCAATAAACAAACAATCAAACACACTGACTCTGCTCGTAACAATGAGTCGTTAAATCCGGAAGATTTACAGTCCATATTACAGAGGTTGCATTGTGAGTGAGTAACTTAAGTTTTACGCCGCACTCAGCACTATTCCAGGTATATGTCGGCGGTTTGTAAATAACCCAGTCTGGACCAGACAATCCAGTGATCATCCAGGGATCAACAGCATGAGCATCGATCTATGCAATTCGGAACCGATGACATGTGTCAACCAAGTCAGCGAGCCTGACCACCCGATCCCGTTAGTCGCCTCTTACGACAAGTATGGGTTACTGAAGATCAATTCTAATCCGGACCTTCACGTTCATGTTGCATTGTACGAAGTTAGATCCCGTTTATTATTACTATTATTATTATGCTAACATTTGTGTAGCGCCGATATCCAGCTCAGCTGCTCAAATTTGACAGGACAATCATTTGTTTATCTGAAATTGGAGCCTAGACATTACTTACCCGTGTCAAAATGATTTACTCTACAAATCCAGTATTCACCATGCCGAACTAGGCTACACTTTGTCGATTTCGTTGCACGATTTGGGCTTTGCATCCAGTCCAACGAAAAGATATAACTCCATGATTCCAGCCTTAATTGGGCAAGAGTGGAAGCTGGGCTTTTACAGTAAGCTAACTCATTTGACTCGTGTAGATATGTCGAATTAACAAGAAGTCAGATAAAGAATGTTATCGTTGTATTTGAGTTGATTATAAATGTAGTAATATCATAAATGAGATCTGTTTCGATTTTATTTGATATATATGGATAATTCATTATTCCCTGACATTATTCCATAACAGTGTCCATAGCAACTTATTAAGTAGGGCTTCCTGATTCATGACATATATGACATATATTTCAGGTGACCTCTTGGCCATCGCATTGCCTGACCTTTACACTCTGACTGATCAAAAGGTCCTGCCACAATCTAAGGGGGAGTTTGGATGGAAGAAGATTCTGCATAAACATCCGGATGACGTCACCATGTATTTACTCAGGTAAGCTAGGTGATGACAGTACCCGTCGTCATGTACCTACACAGGTAAGCTAGGTGATGACAGTACCCGTCGTCATGTACTTACGCAGGTAAGCTAGGTGATGACACTACCCGTCGTCATGTACCTACACAGGTAAGCTAGGTGATGACAGTACCCGTCGTCGTGTACCTACGCAGGTAAGCTTAGGTGATGACAGTATGTAATTTCCGCAGGTCGTCGTCATGTACCTACACAGGTAAGCTAGGTGATGACAGTACCCGTCGTCATGTACCTTACACAGGTAAGCTTGACGCCCGTCGTCAGGGTAAGCTGGGTGATGACAGTACCCGTCGTCATGTACCTACACAGGTAAGCTAGGGTGATGACAGTACCCGTCGTCGTGTACCTACGCAGGTAAGCTAGGTGATGACAGTAAATTCGTCGTCATGTATTTACGATGACAGTGATGACCCGTCGTCATGAACCTACACAGGTAAGCTAGGTGATGACAGTACCCGTCGTCATGTACCTACACAGGTAAGCTAGGTGATGACAGTACCCGTCGTCATGTAAAGGATAGGCGATGATATGACAGGTACCCGTCGTCATGTACCGGTACCCGTCGTCATGTAAGCTAGGTGATGACAGTACCCGTCGTCATGTACTTACGCAGGTAAACTAGGTGATGACAGTACCCGTCGTCATATACCTACACAGGTAAGCTAGGTGATGACAGTACCCGTCGTCATGTATTTACGCAGGTAAACTAGGTGATGATAGTACCCGTCGTCATGTACCTACACAGGTAAGCTAGGTGATGACAGTACCCGTCGTCATGTACCTACGCGTCATGTATTTACGGGTAAGCTGATGGTTACCCGTCGTCAAGACAGGTACCCGTCGTCATGTATTTACGCAGGTAAACTAGGTGATGACAGTACCCGTCGTCATGTACTTACGCAGGTAAGCTAGGTGATGACAGTACCCGTCGTCATGTACTTACGCAGGTAAACTAGGCGATGATAGTACCCGTCGTCGTGTACTTACACAGGTAAGCCAGGTGTTTTCGAGAAAACGGTACAGTCAACTGATCAGCGTGCGCTAGATAATCGGTTTACTCCCACCGTACTTAACACTTTAGTCATGAGCTACATACTTAAGTCATAAACTAGTATGTAACTGGCATGTTCCCAAATATTTTGCCGAAATAGAGGATACATGCGATTTAAGTCACGCTCTGTCAAAATAATATCTGCAGCTGTCCAATAATAACTACTTGGTTGGTGAATAGCTCAGCTCGGTAAATATTAGCTCCGCACGCCGAGGGTTTGGGTTCGTTTCCCAGAATTCAGCGACCTCGATACTGATATTGATTCACACTTGTTGACAAGGATTTCGTTCTCAGGACCTTGTTTTGTGATCATTAAAGCAGGAACCGTCATTCTGTAAACAGTTGGCTGGTATTTCTGTATTTTGGTTCAGGGGAAAGTTTAAAGGCGTCATGGTCCCACCCGTCATCGTTGATGTCGACAACGATGGAGAAAAGGACATCCTGGTGTCGGCGTTTGATGGGGAGATGGTGATGCTCGACGGCAAAACATTGACTGCAAAATGGCGGAGACGTTTTCCAAATATGGAATCGTACAGGTGAGCTCCATGCGCCCTATCTGATTGGATGATACGCTGAAGGGGGCGTTCGCCTTCACTCAAAAGTAGTAACTAATTGAACACATTACATCATCCGAAAGATCACCCCTCATGCAATTTCACCAATTTCTAAATAATTCTATGGACAAATCGAGATACGCGATCCTCGCTTCTCAATTCATTGGTTATTATGAGATATGATGAAACTTTTAAAACCTTTTCTAAAACTTTTACAGCACACCAGCACCTGGCTACTTCAACGACGACAACATCTTAGACTTTATGGTTCACTGGAGCAGTGGAGCGTGGCCGAAATACTCTGGCTCAGATGTAAGAACTATGACCCAGTTCCATGAATGATCCAGTTCAGAGGAAGACTAGTTGTATTTCCGAGAGTTCTTTTTACAATATTCTTGTCATATGGCGGCTTTGAGTCACCATATATTGGTTTCAAATAGTGAAGGAATCGAACCAAGGACTTTTGTGTGACGAGCAAACCTGTTTACCATTAACCTGCAACAATGCCAACATGCATGTGTTTTTCAAATACATAAATGTTTCTTTCAACTGTTTCATCTTTTTCAAAGACAAGATTTGACTCAGGTCAAATGGAATCATATTTGAACGCATGTCCAAACACCAATATACCCTCGTGTGGGTTATTTGTTCATATACACTTACCCTGCCCACCCCCCCTCAAACCGAAACATGAGTCTCATTAACCTATTCAGACAATGACCTACTTTTCAGCCGATCCGCATTTTCTCGTGCGAAAGTGAAAAGAGACACCACAAACAACTATGGTTACACTGAATTTCAATTCCTTGTTTCATACGAAACATGGTATTTTAAAGTTAATTTAATTTTAAACTTTAATAATATCGTATTTCTATATTTTATGGCGAGGTGTAGGCAGCATGACCTTAACTAAGACGTCACAGACTGCCCCTGTTTGATGAGGTCGTAAAATGATTCACAAGTCATCTGGCTCACTGGTTACACCTGATATGTGTTCTTTGCGCTTATTCAGTGTAGTGTTTTAATGCACAATGTGCATTGACATAATATCAAGTCCGTACCAGACCGCCAAACGTTTCTAGCGGCCGAGCCTCGTTTTGAGATTTCCACGATTTCCAGATTTCAGTTTGTCAGAGCACGCTGTACGTCAGAGCACGCTGTACAACAGAGCACACTGCACGACGTGCTAGCACGGATTAGAAGGAGCGTAGTGTATCAAGTGCTTAGATGTATCAAATAATACTGATTAATATTTATGTATCCAGTTGAATGAATTGGTCTCAAATTATGGACTGGTTATTGTACTAAGTTGCGCAATAGGACGGAACCCAGTCAGCAGGAAACGAGACTGTTGTGTAATCAATGTTTTGACTTGCAGCGCAGTGAAAAGTTGAAAGTGAAATGTTAATATGAGAAAGTTTCCAAATAGTGCTTCGTATTTTTCTGTTTTTATGGTGTTGATTCATGGAATGATATTAAGTCTCAGTGGCCATGTGCGATAGATCACTGACTTTGTGCTCTGGTGATTTGGTGCCTCACTCTGAGGTTCGACTCCTGGATGGGACCCAAGCTAAAAAACTAATAAAACTTCTACTTTATTAAGATTTTCATTAAAGTGGTTCGCTTTCAATGACGTGGGTAGGTGTTCAGGTTTTCAGTCATCGGTTTGTGTGGTCCCAACCACGTGCGTCATGATATAAAATTGATATTAACGAAAATATTACCCTTAAAGGTTGAATAATCTTGTGAAATAAATTACCTAAATTTGCACGTGCATTTGCCTAATTCTCATTTCTGATCGATGAGTTGAAACAACATGAAGTTTGAGAAGGTCATATGATGTGACGTCATCAATTGTTCACAAATAGATTACAAAACTTCCTCTGAATAAGAGGCTGCCTTCATTGGAGTTTCACTGTAGGGTAATTATTTCTTTCCTCTTAATTGTCAGATAAATAAGATACTTGAAACCGATTTTTTGCCCAGAGTGAATAAAAGTTGCAAGCCACTCGCCAAAGGCTAGACTAACGCTTAGTCCCTGAATATATATAATGGTAACAAATAAACCCATTTAAATTGAAAAGGAGCCCCAGTGAGTTGGGAGATTGAACCTGGGGAAATCTAAACTTGCTTCATTTAGGGCTTTATCATTGCAGTAAGGGCTAGGCATGAGGAAAAATAATGTGGTTCACGGACTGTGAGACAGAATAACCAAAGGCTTACGATTTGTACCATTCGTTCAGGCAGGAAATATGGTCCATAAGCAGTGTTTAAAACTCCCAAAATTCCAATCCAGACAGCTTTTAAAAAATTACCTGTCTGAATACAAACTTGCCTGTCCGGTTTTCAATAATTAAAAACTGTGACTGCCATTTCCAACTCGCGCAAGCTCAATTCACTGTTTGTAGGCATCGCAATGAATTACATAGCACTAACAGGCAATGCACCGAGTTTAGGTAAACTGAAATGCATGATTGTGATTGGTTATCGTAACTTGAACAGTCCAATCGTAAGTAGTTTAACATAATTATCATAATTACTTAAACACCTCAAACTGACGACAAGAGAACCTGTCTGATATTATGAAATATTTACTCCTAGGGGTACTTTTGAAATTTGACAGTCCGAGATGAAAATAGACAGTTCCGGACGGTCGGGCAGGCGGGAATTGTAAACGCTGCCATAAGACTTATAGATCGTTGTTTATTGTCCAGTTCATTCATGATTCACAAACCAACTGTCTCGGAATAAGGGGCGCTTGGGTAATCAAGTGGTTAAAGCTTTAGCTTTTGGAGGCGGCTAGACCCGGGTTCGATTCCCAAAAAGGGTACAATGGGTGAAGCCCATTTCTGGTGCCCCGAGCCATGATATTGCTAGAATATTGCTATCACTGTCGTTCTCATTTTGAAAAGTGTTATAAGTTTTTAAACGATGTAAGATGTTACCTACATATATCCGAGGCACCCACACCCTTGTCGGTCTCTCACACCGCGTAATATAGCCTGGAACGTTCATTATTTTACGTTCTTTCCATTTCCAGACACTGATACTGAACGGTATAAACGGCAAGACACTGTGGAAGGACCACTCCAGCATGTATCAAATGTCCTCGGATCTGGTCCTCCGGTCAAGGACAAAGCACCTGGACTACTTCATGGTCAAGATGATGGGCAAGAACGCGACCCTGGGGAACGGAACGAGGGGGCAAGCCCATGGCGTTGGGGCACAGCGAGTTGTGAGTGGACAGAATGGAATACAATTTTACAAGCTTACCATTCTCGGAGGGATTCTTTTGAGAAATAGCATCACTTACTCACCAATCTATTACATTTGCCAATCTACCGAAAAAAGTGACATAATATGAATTGGTGTGATAAATAATGAGATTTAATATAAGATATTTATCTTTGCACTGCTTTTATAGAATTGTATCTGACATTAATAGATATCATAACGTACTATCGAATGCATTTCAGATAACCAAAAGAGACAGCGACGGGAGTGACGAATGTACGTACATATAATTTTATATAAATATTGTATGTATGTATATCCAAATGAGTATTTGTAATATAAGATGAGCTTTCTCACCTAAACCTTTTAGTGCCCTGGCATCTAAATTTACATCTACGAGCGTTGCAGGGAAGGAATATTTGTGTTCAGTGAATTTGTTTTGAATTATTTTTTTTTATTCTTGTTAAAACGGAAATTTCCCAATGGAGGTGCTCAGGAAACCAAGCTGATTTGATAAAGAAGGCTGACATCTGATTGGTTGACAACCCAAATAATCTTCATTTAGATTGGTCGGTCGAAGTTCATCTGTTATTCGTTCAGACAGGCATAGTTTCGGCGTCAGATCTAATTGTAAGAGACCCGTCAAGATCCGGAACTGATCTTCAGTAACCAATGCTTGTCGTAAGAGGCGACTAACGGGATCGGGTTTTCAGGCTCGCTGACTTGGTTGACACATGTCATCAGTTCCCAATTGCGTAGATCGATGCTCATGTTGTTGATCACTGGATTGTCTGGTCCAGACTGGATTATTTACAGACCGCCGCCATATAGCTGGAATATTGCTGAGTGTGGCGTAAAACTATACTCAGTCACTCTATCTGTAAGAGACTGTGTAAGTAATAGACCACGGCCCATGCAACTGACCTAATGACTGAACGAGCAAAATGTAAATTTCACGTTCACAGGTGAAGACCTCATCCAAGAATTTAAGGACAAGCACGTGACCTGTGATAATGACCTCACGCACTTCAGCGAGCTCGTCTTCCTCGTTGACCGGAACCACGCGGAGAAAACACTCCCTCTACATCTAACACAAGGGGAAAAATACTACTACGGTGAGACTGATATATTATTCATTCTGACACTAACACTGGGGCACGGCAGTGGTCAAAGGTGCCACAATTGTTGCTTTGTTTGATTCTTGTTTAACGACGCACTCGTCGATGGTGATGGTCTGTAAATAATCAGTCTGGACCAGACAATCCAGTGATCAACAGTATCGATTTCCGCCAAGGGGATACGATGTCATGAGTCACACAAGTCAGCGAGCCTGACCAGCCGATCCCGTTAGTCGAATCTAAACATGGGTTGCTGAAGACCAATTCTAATCTTCACGGGTCTGCTTCCCTAGAGCACACTGCAAGCTAGAGTCAGTAAGTTAATGGGTACAACAAGGACTGGTCGGCTCGAGTCAGTATAATGTGTCTGAGGTGGGTATTCATGCTTCACTGCGGCATGGTATCTCAGAGAGCTAGTACTATAAAACCAGCTTAAGTCTGGACTAGTACACGCAGCCGCACATACACACGCATGCACGTCGTCATATGAGCGAAATATTCTCAAGTACGACGTAAAACCCAATTTCACCTCACCTCACCAGAAATGGACTTCTCACTGTACTCATGTGGGGAATCGAACCCGAACGAGCGAAAGCTCTAACCACTATGCTACCCCACCGCCACTGAAACGTTTGCTCGTCACGCTAAAGATTCTGGTTCGATTTCCCACAAGGGTACAATGTGTGAAGCCCATTTCTGGTGTCCCCCGCCGTGATATTGCTGGAATATTGCTAAAAGCGGCGTAAAACTAAACTCACTCACTCACTAACATGTGGACGTTTTATATACACCAAATCAACGAGTAAAAGCAAAAGATTGAAATGTCACAGGAAGAAATTTGCTGGAAACAAATCTCTGTCGATATTATCGTCAGCATTATTATCATCACTATTATTATTCCAGACTACAAACCCAGACCCGATGAGGAGGGGTGTATGCCTGCCGACAAGTCGACTGGGAAAATTCCTATGTGTATTGTTATGCTTCCCGACTCAAGGTCTACAGGTAACGTTTGACACGATTCAACCCTTTTTACCCTCCTTTAATACTTCTAATACAACGGTTCAGTAACTCTTGATACGACAGTTATGTAGTTATGTATACATCATTTCAGTATTTATTGATAAAACATTTAAAATAACTATTGATACAGCTTAAGTAGTTATCGACACAACTATTTAGTAGTTATTGGTACAACTTTGAAGTAGTTATTGATACAACTTTGAAGTAGTTATTGATACAACTTTGAAGTAGTTATTGATACAACTATGAAGTAGTTATTGATACAACTATGAAGTAGTTATTGATACAACTATGAAGTAGTTATTGATACAACTATGAAGTAGTTATTGATACAACTATGAAGTAGTTATTGATACAACTATGAAGTAGTTATTGATACAACTATGAAGTAGGTATTGATACAACTATGAAGTAGGTATTGATACAACTATGAAGTAGGTATTGATACAACTATGAAGTAGGTATTGATACAACTATGAAGTAGGTATTGATACAACTTTGAAGTAGTTATTGATACAACTTTGAAGTAGGTTATTGATACAACTATGAAGTAGGTATTGATACAACTATGAAGTAGGTATTGATACAACTATGAAGTAGGTATTGATACAACTATGAAGTAGGTATTGATACAACTATGAAGTAGGTATTGATACAACTATGAAGTAGTTATTGATACAACTATGAAGTAGGTATTGATACAACTATGAAGTAGGTATTGATACAACTATGAAGAAGTTATTGATACAACTATGAAGTAGTTATTGATACAACTATGAAGTAGGTATTGATACAACTTGAAGCAGTTATTGATACAACTATGAAGTAGGTATTGATACAACTATGAAGTAGTTATTGATACAACTTTGAAGTAGTTATTGATACAACTTTGAAGTAGGTATTGATACAACTATGAAGTAGTTATTGATGCAACTTTGAAGTATGATACAACTATGAAGTAGTTATTGATACAACTATGAAGTAGGTATTGATACAACTATGAAGTAGTTATTGATACAACTATGAAGTAGGTATTGATACAACTATGAAGTAGGTTATGATGATACAACTATGAAGTAGTTATTGATACAACTATGAAGTAGGTATTGATACAACTATGAAGTAGTTATTGATACAACTATGACTATTGATACAACTATGAGTAGGTTATTGATACAACTATGAAGTAGGTATTGATACAACTATGAAGTAGGTATTGATACAACTATGAAGTAGGTATTGATACAACTATGAAGTAGTTATTGATACAACTATGAAGTAGGTATTGATACAACTATGAAGTAGGTATTGATACAACTATGAAGTAGTTATTCATACAACTATGAGTAGGTATTGATACAACTATGAAGTAGGTATTGATACAACTATGAAGTAGTATTGATGCAACTATGAAGTAGGTAATGCAACTTTGAAGTAGGTATTGATACAACTATTGATAGTAGGTATTGATACAACTTTGAGTATGTATTGATACAACTATGAAGTAGGTATTGATACAACTTTGAGTAGGTATTGATACAACTTTGAAGTAGGTATTGATACAACTATGAAGTAGGTATTGATACAACTTTGAAGTAGGTATTGATACAACTATGAAGTAGGTATTGATACAACTATGAAGTAGTTATTGATACAACTATGAAGTAGGTATTGATACAACTATGAAGTAGTTATTGATACAACTATGAAGTAGTTATTGATACAACTATGAAGTAGGTATTGATACAACTATGAAGTAGTTATTGATACAACTTTGAAGTAGGTATTGATACAACTATGAAGTATGTATTGATACAACTATGAAGTAGTTATTGATACAACTTTGAAGTAGGTATTGATACAACTTTGAAGTAGCTATTGATACAACTTTGAAGTAGGTTTTGATACAACTATGAAATAGGTATTGATACAACTATGAAGTAGTTATTGATGCAACTTTGAAGTAGTTATTGACACAAGAATGAAGTAGTTATTGATACAACTTTGAAGTAGTTATTGATACAACTTTGAAGTAGGTTTTGATACAACTATGAAATAGTTATTGATACAAATATGAAGTAGTTGTTGATACAACTTTGAAGTAGGTTTTGATACAACTATGAAGTAGGTATGGATACAACTATGAAGTAGGTATTGATACAACTATGAAGTACTTATTGATACAACTATAAAGTAGTTATTGATACAACTATGAAGTAATTATTCATACAACTTTGAAGTAGGTTTTGATACAACTATGAAGTAGGTATTGATACAACTATGAAGTAGGTATTGATACAACTATGAAGTAGTTATTGATACAACTATAAAGTAGTTATTGATACAACTATGAAGTAGTTATTGATACAACTATGAAGTAGTTATTGATACAACTTTGAAGTAGTTATTGATACAACTATAAAGTAGTTATTGATAAAACTTTGAAGGAGTTATTGATACAACTTCGAGGGTAGGATATGATACAACTATGAAGTAGTTACTGATACAACTATGAAGTAGTTATTGATACAACTATGAAGTAGGTATTGATACACCAATAAAAACAGTATTGATACAGCAGCTAAGTCGTTATTGATACAACAGTTAGAATAAATATTGATGCAGCCTTGAGATTGTTTTCGATACAACTATTAAGTAGTTATTGATACAACTTATAAACAGTTATTGACACGATAACATGCGTGACACCACTTCCTCCGCTGCAGATGCTGTTACTGACGTGGATGGTGACGGGAGTCTTGATCTGATCCACCTTGGGTTGTTGGAGGGGCGTATGAGGGACAGCCGGTTCAGCTACACCAAGATGAAATTCACAACCATGATATCCAGAATTGACATCATGACAGGCGTCAATCAACATTCCACGGCTCCAGGATCCAAAACCGATCCCAAGCCGCCGTTTGCTCCATTGTTAACCCAATCGTGGCTCCAATATCTCGGCTCCGCGGCTTCCAGTATATTTTATCAACATCGGATGTGATATGTTAGTGTTTGTTTGTTTTGTTTGGAATTCATGTTTATATACAACGTTCTTACATAGCGTCGTATGATCGACAATAAAATGTTTTTATATAACTCAAATTGGCGATATTACTGCGAATAGTTTCCCTTGAGCATGACATAAACCATGAACATCCTTTTTAGTAAGATCCGGAACAGAATTGATCTTCAGTAACCCATGCTTGTCGTAAGAGACGACTAACGGGACACATGTCATCGTATCCCAGTTGCGTTGATCGATGTTCATGTTGTTGATCACTGGATTGTCTGGTCCAGACTCGATTATTTACATGTAGCTGTAATATTGCTGGGTGCGGCGTTAAACAAAAAACCCAAACAACCTTTTAGAATTAGTCTTCAGCAACCAATGCTTGTCGAAAGAGGCGACTGACTGATCAATGTCATTGTATCGCAATCGATCGCAATTATGTCACTCACTTGATTGTCTGGTCCAGCTTTAATCATTTACAGACAGCTGGAATATTGCTAAGGACGGTGTTTACCAACTACATGTGTATATCAACTGATTTATTGAAACAAGGTGTTATGGAAAATATGTTTGGTTTCCAACTGTGTCTTTTGAAGCTGTGACCGAAATGATAGTTTGACTCTGGCAAAGATCCAAAGAAAAATAAACGTCATTGCCACAGCACACTGCACTGCAGGCGACCCTGGTTACAGCGGATTCGGATAAAGCGCCAAGTCGATTATAACGACACCAACATTAAAGGTCACATGCAACCAAAAAACAAGCATAATTAAAACACAATTATTCATGACACATAATATACATTGCTGATTATGAAAAAACAAATAAACAAAATTATAAGCGTACAATTGCAAATCAAAAGTGCAATATTTGGTACTTGGGTTTACTTCCCTCGAAACGAAGCACCCGGGAGACCGAACCCAGTCAGAGCGGGTGGGTGTGCACTCAAGTGTAGCGAAGTCTTTCATTGGCTGGTTCATTTGCCGATTCACTGAGGGCTCATTATGTGTGTGTGTATATTGAGATGTTGTGTTTGTAAATACTTGCTCATTTTGTCTGCATTTGTGTTCGATCCAATCAACAAATACTGAGATGGTGAACTACTGCGTGGCTGGAAACTGTCGTTCGTTCAAGTACAAAGAAGGACTTGAAACTGACAATCTGAGTTTGCACCGGTTTCCGTCCGATCCAGTCATCCGAGAAAAATGGATGCAGTTTGTTTGCAACCCACAGACATAATAACATGTCATATGTACAAGTATCACACCTGCCTGTCTGTGTAATTACATAATGTGACAGAGACAGAACTCAGGTGCACGAGCCATAAATCAATGTATTTTGTTTATGGTGCATAGCCTGATACGTTTCAAGTTCAAATTGCATGTGGTCAATGATTGAAGTTGTGTATTGCATATTGTCATTAGCAGACAGGCAGGCAGACACATAGGTGTCAATAAAACAGACATTGAGTTTTGTTTGTGACAGAGACCGCTGATCACAATCAATATATTTTTTTCCCATAGACATGTATTAAAACATTTCAGTTTTCAAGCTGAGCAATTTTTAACAAAGAAATTAGTATTTCTAATACTACACTTTCTTGAAAAACTTGGTTTGCAATTCTGCCAACCCCCCATAAATAAGATGTGAAAACATATAAGAAAAAGTACGGGACCAGTGTATTTTTATTACTGCAGACCAAAGATGCTTGTAATCACAAGAAACATATTTTGTTCTCCAACTTCGACCACAGCGATAATCCTTGCACGCATCACTTCCTGTGTTTTTACGAGTCGCCTTCCCGGTTCAAACCACTTTTCACCCAAGCGCTGGGGTGACATTAGTAAATCGTTTGAACTCCGATTTCGCGGGGTTTTTTTCATCGCGTTATTTTCAACTTTATAAGTTGAATTTGCATTTTTTACAATTTGCTACTGTAAGTCCATACCGAAAGGTATTAGAAACTGCAACGTTGTGTTTTGCGTTGCATGTGACCTTTAATTAATCTATTTCGTTGGATTAAATATGGGGCCCAGGGATAGCCTAGAGGTAAGAGATTTCGCTGGCCTGCGTTCGAATATGGACGGTGCGAAATAGACAGTAAAACACTGTAAAATGTGTTTCGTATGTTACACAAATACAAGACATGTTAAAATATAAAATGTTTAAGAATGTGTTTAGGGTCTAAAAGCATAAAATGTGCTATCACAGACCAAACACCACCGAAATACAACATATTCATTACCTAAACACGTTTACAAATCAAATAAGTTTAAATATTTTTATACACGTTTAAACTTGGTCAGGATAAAACATTTTACATAATGTACATCTCGTGGTGCGTTAAGTGACATATAGATAGGATGTATAATATATATTAAAGTTAGTAACGCAGCAGCCTTGGCGGGTCTGTGAGTGAGTGACCATGTGATGAACATCATGAGCATCGATCTGGCAATTGGGAGCACTCATGTGTCAACCAAGCCAGCGAGCCTGACCACCCGATCCCGTTAGTCGCCTCTTATGACTGTTACTGAAGGTTTATTCTAACCCGGACCTTCACGGGTTAACAGGCTTTGTCATATCACATGTACGACAAGTGAGTTAAAATCTAACGTCACATTGGTAAGATTTCAAATATTTCAGCCATATCGTGGTGAGAGAAAAATATATACATTGACAACAAATATATTTAAACAGTTTAACATCCCTTCATCGAGGGACAGTATAACAACTAGGTTTTCATATATTTTGTAAAAACATAGCAAAGTATACCAGGCGACATTAATAAAGGGTTAAAGGATATAAAGCACATGTAAAGACTGACTGAGTTTGGTTTTACGCCGCTTTTAGCAATATTCCAGCAATATCACGGCGGGGGACACCAGAAATGGGCTTCACTCATTGTACCCATGTGGGGATTCGAACCCGGGTCTTCGGCGTGACGAGCCAACGCTTTAACCACTAGACTACTCCACCGCCCCGCACATGTAAAGAAAGGTTAAAGCGGACAGCAGCCTGTCGTTGAGTTTGACCAGATTCCAAAAGGCCCATAGCCTGACCCCTTTCAGCAAGTGTCAAAATACGTCTCATTTTAAGCTGCAATTTCAAACAGGTAACTGAACAGTGACCCACCGTGAAAAACCATCAATGTATGTGTATTGTCCTCCACTTTCCATGGATAGAGCGACTTGCACGTGCACATCAGGTGGATTTCCATATTGACAATTTGAATTAAAATGTGTAATTTGTAACAGAATGTAATTGACGTTAAAGAACGTAATAATGACATTTCAACGGCCTGATGTGTTTTTCCATACTGTTAAGAAAGTTTGTAAAACATTCAGTTGTATATATTTCAAACAAAAACAAAGCTTTTACAACCTTTAAGAAATAGTGTTACCAATAGCTTTGACGCTTCATTAATGACGCCGAGTATATAAACTATCAGTTAACACGCTATATAACGGGATTATACCCACGTGGAACGAACTGATACAATATTGACATAAAATGTACAACACGCCAATAACTTGGCAATAAGGGGCTACAGGTAGGTAACCAAGTAATTGCAGGTCCGGCTCATACCAAGGTTTAAAAATTAATTAATACATGTGTTGTTGCTAAGAGTATTTCTTTCATACAGTCTTTCATACATCCTACCTCGTTAGGATGAGAAAGCCACAATAACTCGGTGCACCTAGTGGCTGCAAGAGTTGTATACTCCCCAGGGAGTTGAGATTGATAAAAAAAAAATAGGATGTGCCGTTGAAATTGACATCCAATGATCGAGGAAAAAATACCAGCTCCTTGAGCATGCACTAGTTGCTTGGATATGTGCGCTATATATACTCATGCCAATAATGGTTGTCACCCCTTCAAATTGGTTTTATTGGAGAGGGTGTGTGGGGTGGGGTGTGGGAGGGGGTGACAACCATTATTGGCATGAGTATAAATATCCTATAATAATAAGCTGACAACGCTGTACACGTTGTAGTCACCCTCACCCATACTAAAAGACTACAAGAGATCCTTTAGACTTGAGAGTGAATTTCACGGAGGGTAGTATATTGGGCTTTCCCACAAATAAACACGTCCTAAACATGTTTGGGGCATAAACATGTCAACCTTATGGGACAAGAATGGTGTTACCGTTTAGGATGTAACTACATCTTTGCAGCGCATGGTGTTTATAAAACCAGGAAGTATTGCATGTATTACCTTGCCTTATGCTGTGGACGGTTTCAAATGGCTTCTTGTAGGTCAGTAGCCCCATATTCCCACGTCTCACTGAGTGGGTGAGGTTAGTTTTACGCCGCACTCAGCAATATTCCAGCTGTATCGCGGACGTCTCACTGATGGTTTGATTCTCAGCGTATGTGTGAAACTATTTTGTTACCCCTTACCACTGACATGAGTAAAACACAACCATGTTACTTGTAGGTAATAAAGCAGATTGTTAAACTTTAAGTTCAAATTGTAATTGTCCCTGTTTCAGGAATGCCGGATGAGGTATAATCTGCGAAGGGTTTGTGTTTATTCTGGGCGATAAATAGTATAACAGTCTGTCCCTGCTATCGTTTTACGACCTAACACCAAATAAGCAGATTTTGTCATTCGATACGGAGGAGCAATGAATGTTATGCTTTTTGTAATCAAATTTCAGCCTACGAGATATCGGTCACCCTGCCTACTCGTTTAGATAGACAGGTACCCAGTCAACATATACCTTAGGGTGTTACAAAGTCAAGTGAATACTCTGTAGGAAACACTTTCTGCCAGAGTGGCCTTCCTGCCATGTTTAATCCTCCTGATCTCCACTTATAGTACTTGCACATGCTGCAGCTATTGTTCTCAAAGAAGAAGTAGGAACATGACGTTTTTTCCCGGCATGCAGCAGCACACCTCATGTCGGATTCAGCCGGAAGTGAATGGAGGATCATCAGTCGGATCGGCTTGGGGGAGAATATGAAAGTTCCATACTTCTTCTTGGCTGAAACGCACCATTTGTTCATATGAGAGATTGTATAGCAGACATCAAATCTTTAGCTCAGTTTGAACATAAGATAAAACATTAAGGCAAGTTGAATGATCCAAGACAGACAGTATTAGTAAGCCCCCTGACACTCTCGTTTTCGCTCTCATACAGACATAGCCTTCAGGAACCTTCAGGACCCCCTCACCCCCAACAGACCCACCACCACTCTGGATCCGCCCCTGTATCTTCAACATTAAATTACATTTGTGACGTCATTCGATTGTCTGTTCGCTCCATTACGTTTCAGGAATGGAGCGATGTGTACCGGTTTCAAAATAACACCTTCATTTTGTCATTTTGACATATAATTTTGATAACAGAAATATTCCCAATACTTCGAATGTAATTTAAGTAGGGTAATATCCTCGTAACTCTCCATTCCTTAAAAATAATGTGCCTCGGCCCCTCCGGGGCCTCGGCTCCATTATTTTTAAGGAATGGAGAGTTACTCGGACATTACCCTCTACATAAGGTTTGTTCGGAATGAACGACTCCTGTAGTAAAGCAGCCCCTTAAAGCAGGGAGACTCTATAAGGGGGAGTGGTCACTCCTCGGAAAGCTCCTAAGCTATGCCTCGGCTCGTCACGTGACCAGTGCAGCCAATATGGCGACAGCGTAGTTTTTAAGATTGAGCCCGGTTTATTTTCAACAGCTGATTACATACGCTGAGTGTTGTGACAACTGAAAACCTACATGTAGAAGATAAGTTACCTATTCTGTCACTTCATTTTAAGTCAAATACTTGTTATTAGTGTCAGTATAAGTACAGTAGCTTTGTAGTAAAGTTTCAAGTGGGCATGTTGTAGCTCACTGGCTTCAATTCTCAGTACACAGCGAAGAAAGACTAACTTATATCGCTAAAAACTTCTTTCACATATTCGTTTAATTTTTAGAAGGGAAATATTCCTTTTGTTAAAAGGTGTTTGCAAGTAATAGTGATATTTTTATAACTAAAAAAAATTTGTTAGGGTGTATTTGAGGTGTGTGAAAAATATGACATATCGCCGATTTGCCATTGAAATACTACAGTGCGTTGTTTGAGTGTTTCTAGTTAGTGTTCAAAAACATCTTTCACATACACCTTCAATTTTTATGAGGGGAATATACCATCAGGTGAATGGTGTTTGCAAGTAATAGTGATAGTTTTATAATTTAAAAAAAATTGTTAGTGTGTATTTGAGGTGTGTAAAAAATATGACATATCGCCGATCTGCCATTGAAATACTACAGGGCGTTGTTTGAGTGTTTCTAGTTAGTGTTCAAAAACATCTTTCACATACACCTTCAATTTTTATGAGGGGAATATACCATCAGGTGAAAGTGTTTTGCAAGTAATAGTGATAGTTTTATTTTATTTTTGTTAGTGTGTATTTGAGGTGTGTGAAAAATATGACATATCGCCGATCTGTTCTGATACGCCATTGGTGCTTGTGATGCTTGAGTGTTATAGTTCTAAAACTTCTTTCTTTCTTGTTGATCTTAGTATTTGACAAAACTGGAAAGGTGTTTGCAAGGCTTTGTGATAGTTCTTAACTTTCTGTTCTTGAGGGGTCTGTGACAGTGTCAGTTAACATTCTGTCAATGCCCATGTCATTCCACACATGCAATAAGATATCTGAATTAGTTACTAATGTAAAAAAATGTCTCAAAGTAGATTTTTTATAAAAAGGACAGCTGATGTTAACATGTTCTACCGATAGTTTTGCGTTCTTTAACATGTTTGGGGAGGGATGGCCGTGGTGTATCATTTATTCTTTCATTCATTCACATATGTTCTTTTTCTTTTGTTCTTTTTCTTAATTTCTTTCATTCATTCACATAAAATTCTTGCTCTTAATTCATTCATTCATTCATTGTAAAATTCCGACCTATACAATACACTGGCTGAAGTACTGTTAAACGCAGCCGAAGTTGCGCTGGGACCGAACCAAATAAATCACTGTGTGCGTTGGAGCATGACGAGGCACACGTTAATTAGTACAAATGGTAAAGAAAGCAAGCGAGTGACCTATCCCTGTTGTAGAGTATCCCTGCTTAAAGGGAGCACTGTGGTGGAATTCCGACTGTAAACAGCAAAGGGAGGTCACTCTACCTTACGAGCTGCTTCGGGAGTATTACAATGGTGTTTGGACACGACATTTTTATGAGCCACAAGTTACTGCCTCTTGCAGAAGTAAAGTTACCATATACTATGCGGCGTAATATGTAATTAAGAAAACAAAATCAGGTTTGGTTGATTCTGGATTAAGTGATTAAAGATGATGACTGAGGAAACGGGCCCGAGTCTTCGACGTTACGAGCGAACGCATTAACCACGAGTCTACCCAACCGCTCCGTTAACGGTAAAAGATGAGAATCATTAGCATCACTGTGTGTATTTTCGCACGTATAAACGTTTCCAGCAAATGGTTGGGATTTGGATTGTCCTCCCCACCGCTTCCCATGAATGACATGAATACTTTGCTAAGGGACCTGTTTTCTTACACGGAATCCTCCACACGTCCTACAGCGTCGCAGAAGAAGGATGTTTAGATGACAGGACCGTGGATACAGTGAATGGCAAACTGAAATGTAAGCATCCTTCAACGAAAGCATGAAACCAAATAAGCACCCTTCAGTCGTCAAATGAAACCAACGGTTATGACAAAAGAGTTGTGGTAATTCGAGGTCTCTGACTGCATCCATGATGTTTCAGTCAGGACATGTTCGACTGTGTCAGTGAGGGTGTGTTCCGCTGTGTCAGTGAGGTCATGTGCAGCTGTGTCAGTGAGGTCATGTGCAGCTGTGTCAGTGAGGTCATGTGCAGCTGTGTCAGTGAGGGCATGTACCGCTGCGTCAGTTAGGGCGTGTACCGCTGTATCAGTGAGGGCGTGTACCACTGCGTCAGTGAGGGCATGTGCAGCTGTGTCAGTGAGGGCGTGTACCACTGTGTCAGTGAGGGAGTGTACCACTGTGTCAGTGAGGGCGTGTACCGCTGCGTCAGTGAGGGCGTGTACCACTGTGTCAGTGAGGGCGTGTACCGCTGTGTCAGTGAGGGCGTGTACCACTGTGTCAGTGAGGGCGTGTACCGCTGTGTCAGTGAGGGCGTGTACCGCTGCGTCAGTGAGGGCGTGTACTGCTGCGTCAGTGAGGGCGTGTACCGCTGTGTCAGTGAGGGCATGTGCAGCTGTGTCAGTGAGGGCGTGTACCGCTGTGTCAGTGAGGGCGTGTACCGCTGCGTCAGTGAGGGCGTGTACCGCTGTGTCAGTGAGGGCGTGTACCGCTGCGTCAGTGAGGGCGTGTACCGCTGCGTCAGTGAGGGCGTGTACCGCTGTGTCAGTGAGGGAGTGTACCACTGTGTCAGTGAGGGCGTGTGAAGCTGTGTCAGTGAGGGCATGTGCAGCTGTGTCAGTGAGGGCGTGTACCGCTGTGTCAGTGAGGGCGTGTACTGCTGCGTCAGTGAGGGCGTGTACTGCTGTGTCAGTTAGGGCGTGTACTGCTGTATCAGTGAGGGCATGTACAACTGTGTCAGTGAGGGCATGTACCACTGTGTCAGTGAGGTCGTGTACCGCTGTGTCAGTAAGGGAGTATACCGCTGTGTCAGTGAGGGCGTGTACCGCTGTGTCAGTGAGGGAGTATACCACTGTGTCAGTGAGGGCGTGTACCGCTGTGTCAGTGAGGGCGTGTACTGCTGTGTCAGTGAGGGCGTGTACCGCTGTGTCAGTGAAGGAGTATGCCACTGTGTCAGTGAGGGCGTGTACCGCTGTGTCAGTGAGGGCGTGTACCGCTGTGTCAGTGAGGGAGTATACCACTGTGTCAGTAAGGGAGTATACCGCTGTGTCAGTGAGGGCGTGTACCGCTGTGTCAGTGAGGGAGTATACCATTGTGTCAGTGAGGGAGTATACCATTGTGTCAGTGAGGGCGTGTACCGCTGTGTCTGTGAGGGCTGACTGTTGTATCAGTGAGGGCGTGTACCGCTGTGTCAGTGAGGGCGTGTACTGCTGTGTCAGTGAGGGCGTGTACTGCTGTGTCAGTGAGGGCGTGTACTGCTGTATCAGTGAGGGCATGTGCAGCTGTGTCAGTGAGGGCATGTACCACTGTGTCAGTGAGGGAGTGTACCACTGTGTCAGTGAGGGCGTGTACCACTGTGTCAGTGAGGGAGTGTACTGCTGTGTCAGTGAGGGCGTGTACCGCTGTGTCAGTGAGGGCATGTGAAGCTGTGTCAGTGAGGGCATGTACCACTGTGTCAGTGAGGGCATGTGCAGCTGTGTCAGTGAGGGCGTGTACCGCTGTGTCAGTGAGGGAGTGTACCACTGTGTCAGTGAGGGCGTGTACCACTGTGTCAGTGAGGGCGTGTACTGCTGTGTCAGTGAGGGCGTGTACTGCTGTATCAGTGAGGGCGTGTACCACTGTGTCAGTGAGGGCGTGTACTGCTGTATCAGTGAGGGCATGTGCAGCTGTGTCAGTGAGGGCGTGTACCACTGTGTCAGTGAGGGCGTGTACTGCTGTGTCAGTGAGGGCGTGTACTGCTGTATCAGTGAGGGCGTGTACTGCTGTGTCAGTGAGGGCGTGTACTGCTGTATCAGTGAGGGCATGTGCAGCTGTGTCAGTGAGGGCATGTACCACTGTGTCAGTGAGGGCGGGTACTGCTGTGTCAGTGAGGGCGTGTACTGCTGTATCAGTGAGGGCATGTGCAGCTGTGTCAGTGAGGGCATGTACCACTGTGTCAGTGAGGGCGTGTACCACTGTGTCAGTGAGGGAGTGTACCACTGTGTCAGTGAGGGAGTATACCGCTGTGTCAGTGAGGGCGTGTACCACTGTGTCAGTGAGGGCGTGTACCGCTGTGTCAGTGAGGGCATGTACCACTGTGTCAGTAAGGGAGTATACCGCTGTGTCAGTGAGGGTGTGTACCGCTGTGTCAGTGATGGAGTGTACCGCTGTGTCAGTGAGGGCGTGAGTAAGGGAGTAAGGGAGTATACCGATATCTCAGTCGATATGTCAGTGAGGGCGTGTACCATCGTTATATTGAGGGCAAGTCAGTCCATGCCACCCATTAATTTACAGTTTTACGGTTCCAAAATACTTACGAACACAGTGCGGTGTTTGTACATTATTATGCAACAGAAAAGTCCCATTCCTGCTGCAAGCCACCCAAGAAACGTCGCCCATGTTGATGTAGCCTGGCTCACATGTGAAGGTCATCACGTCCAACCAGTGAGGCGTTTTGTCTGAAGTGAGGCCAACGCGTGAGGGAAAAGAAGATTCGGGTCACTGCAGGTTATTTCTGAAAACAGAACTCAACTCATTATCCGTCCTCGTTTCATCTTCATGGCCGGCAGAAGGCTCAGATGGGACCCTTCAACTGGCCTCACTCCCATAATATTTTCCTTCTTAATAATAATAATAAATGGCTATTTCTTGTGCGTCATAGTCCATCCAGAGCATGCTCAAAGCGCTACATACAAAAAGAGTCACTAGAGTTGATGAAGAAGATATGACAATTCGTCAAAATAAACATGACAATATTTCGCAGTTATAGGTTGTAGAATTTGTTGAACAGGAAGGTTTTGAGTCCCGATTTGAATGCTTCTAAGGATGAAGCATTTTTTATGGGAGTAGGAAGACTGTTCCACAGGGTTGGTGCTGCAAATTTGAATGAACTATGGCCAAAGTGTTTGAGATGAACTTGGGGAACTGAGAGAAGATCTTGATTCTGGGAGCAGAGAGAACGGGCAGACATATATGTTGACAACATTTCAGAGAGGTATGGAGGAGCTAGGCCGTGTCTGCAGCGGGAAACAAGGGTAAGGATCATGAACTGAATTCTGGCTTCAACCGGCAGCCAATGCAGACTCTGGAGGATTGGGGTTATGAGAGACCATTTGGATGTTTTAGTTACAACTCTGGCGGCGGCATTTTGAAGTTTTTGAAGTCTGAAGAGAAGATCATTAGAGATTCCAAACAGTAGGCTATTGCAATAGTCAATCCTGGAGAGAACAAGTGACTGAGTGAGAACTTTAGCAGCATCTGTGGTTACAAGATGGCGGATGGTACCAATAGAGTGGAGATGGAAGTAGCCTACTCTACAGAGATGGTTCACATGTTGCTCCATGGTGAGACAAGGATCAAGATAAACACCTAGGTTCTTTACACTGGATGAAAGTGAGATATCTGAGTTGGCTACTGTGATGTCCGTAGAGTTTATCCTTTTCAGACGTTGCGATGTGCCTATCAACATAGCCTCAATCTTGTCATCATTGAGCTTCAGCTCATTTGTCACCATCCATGAACTAATTGCCCTCGTGCACTGACTCACTCTTGATCAGGCTATTTGTACATCCTCTGGTTTGAAGGAATCCATCAATTGGAGGTCGTCTGCAAATGCGTGGTGATTCACATCAAAGTTATCAATGACCTTCTCCAAGTGGTTTGTGTATAACACAAAGAGAAGTGGCCCAAGGACTGAGCCCTGGGGTACACCACACTCTAGGATCGTTGACTCAGACATGCTTTCAGAGACAAGAATGACTGACTTCTCGTGCTCAGATCGGAATGGAACCAGGCCAATGCATCCCCTTGTATGTTATAATCGTCCTGAAGACTGCTGAGGAGCTTCTGATGGTTGACCGTGTCGAACGCTGCTGAGAGATCAAGCAAGAGGAGAAGTGACACATTACCCAAGTCCGCATGGCATCTCAGGTCATTCAGAATTTGAAGTAAGGCGGTCTCAGTACTGTGCCTAGGACGATAGGCTGATTGGAATCTATTAAGAAAATCATTTGAAGAGAGGTAGGATCTGAGTCTGACATCAACTGCACGTTCAAGGATCTTGGAGAGGAAGGAAAGCTTGGAGACAGGTCCATAATTCTTGAGAGTATTGATATCCAAATTGTCTTTCTTAAGTAATGGCTTTACCACAGCTTGCTTGAACACCTCTGGAAAGACACCATTAACTAAGCTCAAGTTGATCAGTTTCGTGATAACTGGCAAAAGAGTCTCCAAATAGTCATCAAGGAGATGAGTTGGCATTGGATCAAGAAGACACAATGGGTTTTTAACCGTTTGATGAGTGCAGCTATCTCACCCTCAGTGAAAGAATCCAAGCTGTCCAGGCAGATCCTATCATCGGGTGGGCATGTTTGATGATCCTGTGTGTCAGGAAATGTTTGGTCAAAGCATTTCCTGATATTTTCAATTTTACTTGAGGAGTAGGCTGAAAAATTGTCTGCAAGATCCTTGTCACTAGTAGGCGATGGTAATGGGGAATCGTTTTTCATGCCAAGTAGATATCCCATAAATTTGTGATAGAAGGAAGGATTCTTCCCATTGTCAGAGAGTTTCTTAGTACAGTAACTAGATTTGGCTCCTCTAAGAGCCCTAGCACAAAAGTTCCGCTCAGACTTATACAACTGACGGTGAAATTCAAGGCGACTCTTCCGCCAATACTCTCTGCAGCTCTGCATTTCCGCTTGGCTAAGAGAACCTGCTCATTGTACCAAGGAGTCCCTGATCTGACAATGATCTCCTTCGGAGCTGATGGGGCATGTTTATCTAAGAGAGATGGTTTACATCATCCGGGGGATCTTGGAGTAAGTCAGAATTCACAAGATCTCTTCGAAACTCGTCATTTCAATAGACTTGAGATTACGACAGGATCGTTTGATAGTCTGACGCTGAGGTCAGTCCATACTCCAGGTCATAGAAACCAGAAAGTGATCGGACAGTTGTATATCCTGCACATTGACTGAAGACACCGAGGAACTGCTTTCAGAGGATATTACCCAGTCAAGGATATGGCCTCTTTTATGTGTTGGAGCATCAACATACTGACACAAACTATGTAGTTTGAGAAGATTTTTCATCTTCTTTGTATCTGAGCACTGACTATTATCGTAGTGAATATTAAAATCACCTAGCAAAATAGTGTTCAACTGATTATACCTATCAACCAGTCCAGACAACTCATCATGGAATACAGAGGTTGAAATTTGGTTTTTTCTTTGACGACGGTGGACAATACAAACACACGACATGAGCACAAGTATTTCCAGAACTAAGTTTAGTGTTGATTGACTCAAAGCTTTTGAATTCTTCCAAATAGTCTAAACATTCTATCTGAATGTTAGACCTATGTATCACTGCTACACCCCCACCGGCGTGCTGGGATCTGGGAGCATGTATACAGCTGTATCCAGGGGATGTCAGCTCAGCGAGTTTCACCTCATGCCCCTTTTGTCGTCACCATGTCTCAGTGAGTAAAAGAATGTCAATAGCATTTTCCTGAATCAAATCAGAAAGTTCAAAAGTCTTGTTTTTGCATGATTGAACGTTTATCAAGGAGACATTGAGTGTATTTGGAAATCTTCTAGGATAAACTTGAACCAAGTTGTTAAAGTTAACACCTGACCTCCTTGTTCCATCCTCACTCTCAAATACTCTTTGAATCACTTTAAACCGTTTTGGTATCTTTTCTTCCAGCTCTACATCCTCTTCTGGTTCGCTTTCTTAATGAAATTCTAAGATTATTCAGATGGTTGGTTGGTTGGTTTTATAGTTTTAGGGCGACGTGGGCCAATAAGAGGCCTATTTGCGCCCAACACATTGACTTGATTTAATAAACAATCATATGTAATTTCATCGCCAAAAGGAATCGTTTAGCTAAGATAAAAGAAACGACAACACTATTAATTTGGATAGATGTATACATATATGGAATAACCTCTGCTTCGTGTTACGGATTAAAAACCTTAAGTAATCACTTTCATTTCTGAAACATGAAATACTCATTCAATAAAAAAGCAGTAGGTTCAGATGACAGAGTGTTAAAATGATTTAAAACCACAGAACTAAATCTGTCTAAGCCATTCGAGAGCCTGTCTAGATTATTCAGATGGTGAAGTAGTTCAGAGCTAGGTCCCTTGGCAGTTGTTCCAAGATGTGCACTTGAACACTTTTAACCAATGGCAAGCAGAGTCTCCCTGGTGTAGGCTATTGTTGACTGATTGGTCATTGTTACAATGGCCGAGTCAGCTTGGGTTTTGAAGGCCTTTACCCTTGATTGGTAGTGAACTCAAGTTGACAACAGAATCAACCTTTATGACTGAGAACATTATGCACAAAATCCACATTTCAGTCCCCAAAGTCTCAAAAATTGCACCAATATGTGAAGGAAATAATCATGTACAATATGATCAACTTTGTAGAATCAAATTGTACAATAATCCAGTGAAAAGTCCAAGTTTGTGAGAGCTTCTTTGCTATATACAGCGACATGTCACCATAACTTATTTCAGTCGGATGTTGTTCTCCTGTTGCATGCTTACCAATCTGTCACTTGAATACCGGGCTGGATCTCAGGTTTGGAGTATCCGCTGTAAACAATAGCTACCGGAAGTTTCGAGTCGAAAGCGACCTTGAACTTGGGGTCAAATTATGGGAGACTGGAGTCAATACCATGTGCAGATTGTAATTTGAAATAAAGTACAATGTCTGATTTTTTATTTTAGTTATCGCAAGTCACCCTAAAAATTGACACAGACTAAACAGCCCATTCAAACAGGGAGCTATATTATCTTGTGTTTGTCTTCAAGGTTATGGTAAGACTTGATCTGAGGTCCATTTTCTGAGAAGAGAACGAGCCAGTAACAGTTTCTTTTGGTCATATCTGCAGAGTTTCTTTCCGTTGTGAGTCTACTTGTTATAGCCATAATTAGGGAGCTAAGCATTTGACAGTCTGGAAGGTGGATGTATTGTTGCTGGGTGATTTACAGAAGCGTAGCAATAATATGTCCTCAAACTTTAAAGGCACACTTCTCTAAAAATAAATAATGCATGTCTCTCAATAATACTAAATACCATTTCTCAGGGAAGCTACCAATAATTTATTCCAAAAATATTAAATTACAATATTAAATTGAAAAAATTGAATGTGTTCGCCTCGAAGTTACAAGTATCGATTTCAGTCAAGTCGCAATGGATAAGTCTTTTATTGCATAAATAGGAAGCTAAAGTGAGTGCATATGCCCCAATATATATAATATAGGCCAAAATATTGTCGAAAATATGTGACATTGTGCCTTTGAATCAAAAGTAAACTGTAAAACTCACAATATCCCAATAGGGCCCATAAGTAGGTCGCGGTACTTTGCGAGACTTTATTACTACCGGTGAATTCTATCGAAAAAGGGTAAGTTGTATGCTCTCTTCATCGACTTTTCGAAAGCATTTGATTTGGTAAATAGATCGAAATTATGGTTAGTTTTGCAACAGAAAGGATTAACACCCAAGATGTTAGGTTGCATCAAATCCATCTATAGTTGTGTTAAATCTTGCGTAAGAGTCTATAATTCTTTTTCACAGTTGTTCGACTGTAATATTGGAGTTCGTCAAGGATGTATCTTGAGTCCCTTCTTGTTCTCCATTTTTATAAACGATGTAGCTGATAGTATTGAATCGTTGTGTTATCCGGGCATTCAGTTACACCCAGAATTAACTCAGTTGTTTCTCCTTCTATTTGCTGATGATGTAATTCTATTCTCTGACACCATCTACGGGCTACAAAAACGTATGATTGTCCTTGAACAGCATTGCAAGGAATATAAGCTATATGTCAACTTAGATAAATCTAAAATTGTTGTGTTTAGAAATGGTAGTATCCTTACTAAGCACGAATTATGGTATCTTGGAGGTACATTAATTGAGTGCGTTTCTTCATTTAGATATTTGGGAATAGTATTTTCACAAACATTGTCATGGCATAAACATTTTGAGAGCTCTATTTTACAATCCAAAAAAGGCTTTGTTCGGTATTTTGAAAAGTTTATCAAAATTCGAGCACATGAAATGTGATGTCTTCTTCAGAATTTTTGACACTAAAGTAATGCCTATGTTGCTTTATGGTGCCGAAGTATTGGGTCTAGACTGTCACTGTAATTCACTGTATATTTTGCGTACAAACGCTGTATAATGAATTGGTACAAACTGTTAAATATGCCTTCTATACGTTTCCCTAAGAAATGTTACAATTTATTACTATTAGATGCTTCAAATGGTAAAATTAACTTGACATCAAAATTAAAAAAACCTATTGTATACAATGGGTTTTGGTTTTGGTTTTGAAAATCAATTTATTCCTAATATAAACCTTTTTTATTTCTGAATTCATATCTAGAGCCCAAAGCACATATTTACAGGAATGGCATTCCTCGTTGTCTAATGGCTCAAAAACTTACCTATATTCTCAATTTAAATTAATTTTTGGTGTTGAGCCATATCTCCATTGCATAACTATCAAGAAATTTCGTATTGCCTTAGCGAGGTTCAGGTGTAGTTCAGACCAACTGAATATGGAAACTGGTAGATATATAAAGAAACCAAAAAAGTCAAGATTGTGTAAAATGTGTTCCTGTAACTATGTAGAAAATGAGTACCACTTCTTACTGATTTGTACTGCCTATGATGATCTACGTAAACGTTTTATCCCTGTCGATGTTTTCACCCATCCAACCTTGTGTAAACTTAATCGACTGATGAGTAATGCTACTCCTCTGGTTTTAAGAAGTCTTGCCTTGTTTATCTTCTATGCTAACAATCGTCGTCGCTACAGCTTGAAGGCTGTTAATGTATAACGTTGTACCATGGGCCGATGGCCTACATTCACATGAATAAAGACTATATATATATACTTCCGGTGAAAAACAACATTTTACGGCAATGACGATAGGAATGTTACAAGGGACATGTCCTGGCTAGTCATACCCGACACACGCTGTCTGATTCAGGAAAGTGTGACATGCAACAGGCTTCAAAAACTGGCGGACTATGTTGCATGAATAGCACGTGTATACCTGTCAACAGCTGTGCAGCCGAGCGTGGTAGTACACTTGGTCCAATCTAGTGAAGTCATATTTTGCGGTCGCGCAATTTGGAACCGGAACTGGTCCTTGAATATATGCATGTCACCCGAAATCTGTTACCGGAAGTAGCGCCTAGCGAGTCTTACGGGGCCCATACAAACCCGAGACACCTCCAGAATATTGAGTTGTGGATCCTATACAGTGTTGTCTTTCATTTTATGGTTGTATTAGCATAAGGGCATAAAGCTATACTTACGAGCTCTACGGGAGCAGGTGTAAGGGCAAACAGTGTCCCGGATGTTAGCGTCGGTTTCACATCGTCCATTCTGGGCATACTGGCCGCACTGACAGTCTGACTCGCCTGACCCCCCTTCAACATAATTGTAATGAGTGAGTGAGTGAGTGAGTGAATTTATTTTTACGCCGCACTCAGCAATATTCCAATTATATGGCGGCGGTCTGTAAATAATCGAGTATGGACCAGACAACCCTGTGATCAACAGTATGAGCATCGATCAACGTAGTTGGTAACCGATGACATGTGTCAACCAGGTCAGCGAGCCTGACCACCCGATCCCGTTAGTCGCCTCTTACGACAAGCATGGGTTACTGAAGATCAATCCTTCACGGGTCAACAGAGGACCGTTTATGACATCCCGTAGACAATCGTTCAGAATAAACCCAGGTTAACATCCCCTGACCTTTTTTCTCCTTGAAACGTCTTTCAGTATTTATGGTTCTAATGAGTCAGTGATATGGGTTTAACACTGGTTTTCCATTTACATCACGCCTTCTCAGCTTTAATCTGGGAGGACAGCCCTATGTGAAGCAGGGTCCTCCTCCTCAAAGCGATCGTACCTTTGTACGTCTATGCTAAAGTATGGGAGTTACGTTCATCTTAGCTCTACGATAGCTTTGTGAAACGGGGCCCTGGTCTTAGACTTTTACCACTTTGGTGAAACTCACCAGCACGGGTTAGGTACTGACAAACCTAGAAACAGGGGTTCGAACTACAAATCGCGACACCTTCGAAGAAAATGCCTACCGTCTTGACAGAGAGTAAATACTGTGACACTTACCGTGACAGAGTGCCGGGGTATCACATGACCGCCCACATTTCTCCCAATAAATATCGGGTCTGAACTCACAATCTTGTAGAACCCAAGGCTTACATCTATAGGGCATCTCACTATTATGACACGAAACTGGAAAAGAGAAAAAGATTCCAAATGTACATACAACTGAGAACCAATGTAAACCAGGAAACACCTATATGGCTAATCTATCTTGCACTAATTGTCTCCGCTGCGAAGCTTTATAACTCATAGATTTCAGTGTGAAATGTGAGTGCACACTGATTGGAAGAAACTGTGTAGCGGTAGCGCCATGAGTGAGTGAGTTTAGTTTGAGCAATATTCCAGCAATACCACGGCAGGGGACACCAGAAATGGGTTTCACACATTACACCCATGTGGGGAATCGAACCCGGGTCTTCGGCGTGACGAACGAACGCATTAACCACTAGGCTAACCCACCGCCCAGTAGCGCCATTAGTAATCCCACGGTTGACGTCATCTGACCCGTTACGATCCCATACAATTGGTCATCAGCATCCCAAATGGCGACTTGGACTTAGTTGACACATGTCATCGTATCCCAATTGATTAGATCGATGCGCATGCTGTAGGTCACTGGAAAGGCTGATCCAGACTCGATAATTTACAGACCGACGTTATATAACTGAATTATTGATGATTGTGGCGTTAAACAACAAACAAACAAACATACCTACCTGTACAATTAGGTAATATTAATTCGTCCCGTGTGCCATCATGTTTACATTGAGAACTCCCCCAGGTTTCTTGGCCATTGCATCCTTGGCAGGTGAAGTAAACCCAGTGTGGGTACGTTGTCCTCCCGACTACAGAGTACCCATCTGGTACATCCACTGGACAGACCATCTCTGAAACAATGAACAAAATCAATATAATTTCATTTTTAAGGATTTCATGAGAACGACCATGGTGAAAGTGCCTCTTAAATTAAAGATGATCTTCACAGATTCGTAATCGGCTACACTTATAAAACTGCATGGCCCAAGATCAAGGCCCAAGACAAAGGATCATAGACTGATATACGAGACAAAGGATCATAGACTGATATACGAGACAAAGGATACACAGACAAAATATCACTGATTTATATACCAGAGAAAGGATCCACAGACAAAGGACCCCTGTTTGGTATACCAGACAGAGGATCCAGAGACAAACGATCATTGACTGATATACCAGACAGAGGATCCACACACAAAAGATCATTGATTGATATACCAGATCCACAGACATAGGATCACTGTTTGATATAACAAACAAAGGATCAACAGACAAAGAATCACTGATTGATATACCAGACAAAGGATCAACAGACAAAGAATCACTGATTGATATACCAGACAAAGGATGCACAGACAAAGAATCACTGATTGATATACCAGACAGAGGATCCACAGACAAAGGATCATTGATTGATATACCAGATCCACAGACAAAGGATCACCGTTTGATATGGCAGACAAAGGATCTCATGTGGACAGACAAAGGATCACTGTTTGATATACCGGACAGAGGATCCACAGAAAAGAATCACTGTTTTATATACCAGACAGAGGATCCACAGACAAAGAATCGCTGATTGATATATCAGACGGAGGATCTACAGACAAAGGATCAGTGATTGAAATACCAGACAGAGGATCCACAGGCAAGGGACAACTGCTTGATATACCAGACAGAGTATCCACAAACAAAGGACCACTGTTTGATATACGATACAGAGGATCCACAGAAAGGAATCACTGTTTGATATACCAGACAAAGGATCCACAGACAAAGGATCGCTGATTGATATACCAGACAGAGGATCCACAGGCAAAGGACAACTTACTGATATACCAGACAAAGTATCCACAAACAAAGGACCACTGTTTCATATACAATACAGAGGATCCACAGAAAGGAATCACTGTTTGATATACCAGACAGAGGATCCACAGAAAGGAATCACTGTTTGATATACCAGACAGAGGATCCACAGAAAGGAATCACTGTTTGATATACCAGACAAAGGATCCACAGACAAAGAATCACTGATTTATATACCAGACAAAGGTTCCACAGACAAGAATCACTAATTTATATACCAGACGAAGGATGCACAGAAAAGAATCACTGATTTATATACCAGACAAAGGATCCACAGACAAGAATCACTTCTTCGCGAAAGAAGAAGAATAGCTAAACTAATCACATTTTTCAAAATGTATCATAACAGATTACCCCACTATCTAAACGAACTCGTCCCTCCCTTCGTCTCTCAAGTCAGTAACTATCCCTTACGTAACGCATCGCATTTGCAAACTATTGCCTGCCGTACTGCTCTATATGACAATTCATTTCTACCGGACTCTGTAAGTTTATGGAATGCTTTACCGCAAAATATTAAATCTCTTACAGACATCAATGATTTTAAATCTGCTTTAAGTCATAGAGCTAAAGACATTCATTTCAATCCAAATATAGGATCAAGAGTTTGTCAAATCCTCCACTGTCGCTTAAGGTTAGGATGTAGCGATCTCAACGCTGACAAACGCTACAGACATATATCAGAGAGAGCAGATTGTTTGTGTGGCCACCCTAATGAAGATGCACGTCATTATTTCTTTGTATGTCCCAGATTTGATGCTGTAAGAATAAATAAATTTTATTATACCAATGGCTTTTCATTAGAAACAATCTTATACGGAACGTCTTCCATGGACCAGCAAATTCAATCACATATCTTAAAATCAGTCCATCTATTTACAATTGAAACTAGGCGCTTTAACTGAGCAAGCCATACACTAAAACCTATAATTCTCAAAGCTATACTACTATGGATCCCGACTGCAGATGCCATGAATGTATACAACCATCATGATTTTAAGTTTCTGACTACATGTCATACCATCTACTTTCATTTTAGATATCATCTTTTCTTGTTATGATACTGTTTCATATATCTATGTATATTGGAGCGGTCTTCATATAAGTTCTTTCGAGCTTGTTGACCAATCCAGTTCATGAAAATTCTGTCTTTGCTTTTTCATGAAATAAATATGTTTAAACCACAAGAATCACTGATTTATATACCAGACAAAGGATCCACAGACAAGAATCACTAATTTATATACCAGACGAAGGATGCACAGACAAGAATCACTAATTTATATACCAGACAAAGGATCCACAGACAAGAATCACTGATTTATATACCAGACAAAGGATGCACAGACAAGAATCACTGATTGATATACCAGACAAAAGGATCCACAGACAAGAACCACTGATTTATACACCAGACAAAAGGATGCACAGACAAGAATCACTGACTGATATACCAGACAAAGGATGCTCAGACAAGGGACCACTGTTTGGTATATCAGACAGAGTATCCACAGACAAAGAATCACTGATTGATATACCAGACAAAGGATGCTCAGACAAAGAATCACTGATTGATATATCAGACAGAGTATCCACAGACAAGAATCACTGACTGATATACCAGACAAAGGATGCTCAGACAAGGGACCACTGTTTGGTATATCAGACAGAGTATCCACAGACAAAGAATCACTGATTGATATACCAGACAAAGGATGCTCAGACAAAGAATCACTGATTGATATACCAGACAAAGGATGCTTAGACAAAGAATCACTGATTGATATACCAGACAAAGGATGCTCAGACAAAGAATCACTGTTTGGTATATCAGACAGAGTATCCACAGACAAAGAATCACTGATTGATATACCAGACAAAGGATGCTCAGACAAAGAGTCACTGATTGATATACCAGACAAAGGATGCTTAGACGAAGAATCACTGATTGATATACCAGACAAAGGATGCTCAAACGAAGAATCACTGATTGATATACCAGACAAAGCATGCTCAAACAAAGAATCACTGATTGATATACCAGACAAAGGATGCTCAGACAAAGCATCACTGATTGATATACCAGACAAACGATGCTCAGACAAACAATCACTGATTGATATACCAGACAAAGGATGCTCAGACAAAGAATCACTGACTTACATAACATGAGAAAATATACAACCTGATTGGGTTGGCAAAGGTGTAATTGCTATTATCAAAATACAGGGTTTTTTTAAAAGCCAGTGTCTGGGGAAACAGTCGACAAGATGCAAGGTAGCGCTAAAGAGCGAGTACCCACGGCTCGGTAAGTTAGAGAGGAATGACCACGGTGGAATTACCCCTTAAATCTGTCTATAGTACCTTCAGGCGAACAAATCGTGTAAATACCTCTGGTAATAACCAGAATCATGTTTTGTGAAATAACACCAGAAGCAGACTAAATACTAAACCAATGGGAGTGATATAGTTACCAGGACAGAGGGATGCGCATAAGCTACCAGTGCGACTAATAAAACATTTGCAATTAGATGTGTACAACTCGTAAGGTGGTAAAACTGACCATAAAGACATGAGAATTATCTACATAATCCCATTACTGTTTTGTTCAAACTCCTGGAATGTTTAGGCTTAGACAAAATTGGAATTTCATGGCACAAACGGCTAACAGGATTCGGCCAAATGCGTGTTGGAATTTGGGTTGTTTAATGCCGCAATATTTAAGCCATATCACTCTGTCTGAACAATCTCAACTAGACATTCCTTTGATAGATTTCAGCTATATCACGGAGGTGAGCAAATACTCGAGACTGGGCTAGACAATCCAGTGACTGACAACATGAACATCGATCTGCCCAATTGGGATACAATGACATTCATCATTAAATAAAGCAAGCCTGACTACCCGATCCCATTAGTCGCCTCTCGCAACAAGAACCATTGGTTGCTGAAGACCTGTTCTAAGTGGGAGGGATGGTGGGGTAGCCCAGTGGTTCAAGTGTTTTCTCGTCACGCCGAAGGCCCGGGTTCTATTCCCCACATGGGTACAATGTGTGAAGCTCATTTCTGGTGTCCCAGCCGTGATATTGCTGGAACATTTCTAAAAAGCGGTGTAAAACTAAACTCACTCACTCACTCTAAATGCGATCCATCGCCTCTAGCGACAAGTATTGGGTGCATCTAATCCATACCCTATAACCTTTCTCCCCCGGAGAGTACAGCATATGGTATAGCATCTAAACACACCTCTATATCGACTAACGCTTAGTCTCTGAATATATTATAATGGTGACGGTACCAAATAAACCCTAGAGGAAAAGGAGCCCAGGGGAAATGGGAGATTCATTTATGCTTCATTTATGGCTTTATCGTTGCTGGGAGGGTTAGTCAGTATGGAAAATAACGTGGATCAGGGACTGTGAGACAGACTAACCTCTATAACACAACGGAGGAAATATTCCCAACGACAATGCAATAAATAAGATAACCAAATACACGTTGCTGTTCCCGACATTAATTGTTTCCTTTTCTTTTGTTAGCGAACTCAGCTGTACGCTTTATTTAGACGACGTCTTTTTCACACAATCAGACTTATAGAAGGATGTTCGTGTACCTGTGGTATATTCACAGTGTTCTTGTACGCTTTATTTAGAGTGAGTGAGTTTAGTTTTACGCCGCACTCAGCAATATTCCAGCTATATGGCGGCGTCCTGTAAATAATCGAGTCTGGACCAGACAACCCTGTGATCAACATGATGCGCATCGATCTAATCTATGCAACTGGGGAGCGATGACATGTGTCAACCAAGTCAGTGAGCCTGACCATCCGATCCCGTTAGTCGCCTCTTACGACAAGCATGGGTTACTGAAGATCAATTCTAACCCGGATTTTCCCGGGTCACAGTTTATTTAGAATTTGCCAAAGAGTGTAATCGCCAACACCAGAAATTATTCAGTTTTGAGTGTCTGTCGAAATAAACTAGTGCTCAAAAGAAACTATTCACCGCAAAAAAATTACATAAAAATTCATAACAATATGATTGAACTGATAAAACCATACAGGGGAGCAAACGGCGAAACAAGTTAACGAATCTCCTATACGTCGACAAAAATCCAAAACGACTTTTTCTGATGTAACACGAAATGCGCGAGCATACTGACGGTATAAAACAGCCTACGCAACACGTGAGCAACACAGTAGTAATAAGAACACAAACATGTGCCACGTCAAAGGCAGTTCGAAAGAGAGAGAGAGCTGTCAGAATGGCCCAACAAGGAGCTAACCACACCGTGATTGCCAGACCCTTCCGCTGCACCCGAGCAGCTGTCATCAGACTGATGCAACGACTAAGACAAACAGGCAATACATCAGACAGACCTAGGAGTGGTCGACCGGTGATGATCGTCACATCCGGACAATTCATCCGAGAAATCGTTTTGTAACGGCGACGTCAACGGCAGCGACGGCACTAGGACACCGTATCAGTCGACACAGATAAAAGTGTACCGGCGACGAAGAGAACATGGTATTCGAGCGCGTCGACCCTACCGCGGAGTGCATCTGACTCTTCAAAACCGACGTCGTCAATTGACATGGGTCTATCAGGTGAGTTTGACGTTTGCAGATGCGTGACTGGCGACGTGTGATGTTAACCGACGAGAGCAGGTTTTGCCTGTACAGTAATGACGTCCGGGCACGTATTTACAGACGAGAAGATGAACGTTTAGCGCCGAATTGCGTTCAGCAAGTCCGACCGTTTGGAGCCGGTGGCTTGATGGTATGGGGAGCGTTGTGCGGCGATCTCAAAACGAGACGTGTGATTATTCATGGCAACCTGTATGCTCGAAGATACAGGGATGAAGTTTTGCGATCACATGTGTTGCCATTTAGCCAGCAACAACCACGTGGCATTGTCTACCAATACGATAACGCAAGACCTCATACAGCAAGACTGACACACGACTTTCTGCATAACGCTAACATCGTTGTTTTGCCGTGGCCAGCATGTTCTCCTGTCATGATTCCTATAGGAAACTTATGGGACTACCCGGATCAACAAATCAGAAGACTACCACCTGTCACCGCTAAACAACTGGAACAATGTCTCCTACAGGAATGACAACGGATCACCGCTAACGCCATTCGTCGTCTTACGTCATCAACGCGTCGACGTGTTGTGGTGTGTATTGAAGCCAATAGTGACGCACTCACTATTCACATTTGATGACATTTTACAGAAAAAAACCGGCTTGTTGATTGTTGATTTGGCTAAGTGTAAGTCTTTCAGTGTCATTCCAAAGGTACTTTCGACTTTGTGTGAAATGAAATTATGTACATTTGCTGCAGAATTGAATACCCTACTGAAATTAAACAGATTTTCATGCATGTATGCTTTTCGTTTCTTTTCAAATTTGGTCAAACACACTGTATACATGTACTTTATTTTCTAGCACTAGTTTAGATTCCACTGGATGTAAACAGCCAAACACTGGGTAAAGGCGTACGGACGGCTCACTAATGCTAGGCGATGGTCGAGGAGCTCTCGGGGGATGATTTTATCAATAATGGGATTTTGATATGGATTTAATAAAGTATTTCAGGTTATTTGCACGACTTTACTCTCATCCTGGATATGATTGACGATCCACTTCACTTCATTTGTGTGGTCATCACTTGTATCTATAGTTTTACACAGTTAAGTCCATGCCTCGTGATGTCATATTTTCTCATCCTCTGAAAAATCAGTCATGACGTTTTTAATCAACATTAAAATGTGACAAAGTGAATATATCTTAACCTTACCTGCGAGATTCTGAGCACCGGCTAACAATGAAATACTTTGCAGCAACCAAATTGCTTGAACAGCGTTCACAACCGACACAGACACCATCATCATTCAGACAGTCTGACAATTCAGTAACAGTCCCATGTTTCCAACCAACTGCATTACATCATGCAGCTTCATAATTTAGACTCGAACGTCTCTTGAGCATACCTGTTGTTTTGTGTTAACACTTTGATCATAAGAGGGTACTGAATACAAGGTCTATACGTCTGGCTTTAATGTGAAAAGTTTAAATGAACTTCCCTTTCGGGAAATATTACCCCAAGGAACAAGTCACCCTATGTGGATATCTATGGACATGCTTTAACGCCTTGATCGCAGTTTCAGAGAGGAGACAGAATTGATCGATCGCACGCTGAAAGAGAATTCTAGTGTGGGTATGTGTAAGTCAGCATTACATCCCACTAACACCTCGTTGCCAGGGACACCCATTCATAAAAGTGTCCTGTTAATTATCGATATCAGGACTCTTTGTCGGAAAGTGTCCTGATATCAGATACAAGGACACTTTTGAAAATCTTCATTAAGCTATATCGTGACGTCATCAAGATGTGGAAACTGAAAATGAGTTTTATTTTCACATTGCCAAAGATATCAGTTCAAACTGAATTGAAAACATCTTGACTCAGTCAACGACCATAACTTTCTAACGAACAGAAAAGTCAAGACGATTTATCAGTTATTCAACGCTACTTAGAATAAGATTTCCAAGGATGTTCCATCTGGTTTTTAATATTTGAATAACAACATTTTTGGAATGTGACTTCTGGTTGCCGTCGTCGCCACCGTCGCCGTCATCGACATCGTAGATTCTGACATCAGCTTGTTTTCGTTCTGACAGGTGGAGGTGGGTGGAGTTTGTCTGATATTTCCTTGTTGATTTCCTCAGGGGCGCGCTTGTAAACCCTCACAGCATTGCTTCTGTGGCCTGTTCTCGCCGTGATGAGCTCCTCGTTAACCTTGGCGTTGAAAAGGGTTGTCGCTAAAGTGACCTGAAAAAAGAAATTAATATTTTGCTTTAAGAGAAAATACAAATGTTTTATTGGCACACCAATGTTACAATTTACGAGAACACTTTTACTGGTTAATCAGTTTTCGGAGTTAAAGTAGCAAAACGTTTTTTAAACAGGCATTGTTTGTATACTAAGCGAAAAACAGGTTAATGACCATTCCAATTTTCAATATCAATGTATTTAAAAGTTCATATTATTATCTACATAACACTTAAGTATTGGATTTTGGGATGGTCCTTAATTGGTTTTGTTCAGTATATTTCACTACTTAGCGTTTCATGTACTAAAAAGTCATGAAATCGAATTAATTGTACCTTTCCTGAATGGTCGGTAAATCTTCCATATTGACCTGCCTCGTTGCACATTGTCTTGAACATTTTCAGCAATATGTGTACCCCAACTTTCTGTTGTGAGTATCGCAGCTTTCCGTCCTTGGCTACAAGAGGTCGTCTGTAGAAAGGACCCTCGGCCGGTATTGCTGCCAAGTAGGTCTTAAGAAGTCCCACAAAACATCGTTGGTTGTCAGGTTGGGCGTATTGCTTGATATCCCTGAAACGAACAAACACTTAATATTCACTCCTCGCGACTAAAATCGTATAAATATACTTCAATTGATGCTTTGGCAGTGATCTATTTTTTCACTGTCGAAACGAAAATACTTATTTTGCTAATTATAGATTTACCAATGAGTTTTTCACGCAAACTACCTTTCGCCGGCTAAAATTGATTATGAACATAGGAAGAGATGATTTTATTTTAAGTTGTAGTTATATTTACGACTGAATTTGCGTTCCTTTCTATCTCAGTATATTTGTATGGAAAATACTTACTTGAACTAAATCTGTCCACACAGCTTCAGCCCGCCCTGATTTTTCGTGACACGTCCAATGAATCGCACGTATTCTCCAACAGAATATCGGCCAAACTCAAATTGACTGACTTCCAGATTGGCGTGTTCATCGACTGCCCTTATTCAAAAACTTTGCAGTTGTAGAAGTAAACTGCATGTAACACACCACAATAAGTCTCAGAAACTTCTTCTAAAGGCGTGACAGGCTGTGCTTTGCATGAAGAGAGTCCAATACCCTTTTGGTTGATTTGTTTCATCACACCATCAAGGGTGGCACGAAAGTTAGTGAATTCGTGGTTATGCACATCCATGAAGTTTAGATCTGGTCTCTTACAAACGTTACGCAAGTAGCGCCATATACCGATACAAATATTTTTGACCGACAGTGCGGGATACACGGTTCCATCTTGTCGTTTAAATTCACAAATACAGCCACACATCCAGAAGTAGTCGAGGGCGTCTGAGGGAACTTCAGCAAAGAGAGGAGGTACAAATACATACTGCTCACTTGCAGCTGTATCTTGTTGAGGTATTCGTGTGTTTCTGTTTTTCGCCCACGAGTCGTAGATGTTTACAAATTACGCACCATTTAGTATTCCGTTGTGTATTTTGAGTAATCCGATTTTGATGCAAAGCTTCGATAAATTCACCAGTCACAGGTTCACTAAAGCGCCGTGGCTCTTGACTAGATGTAAGTTCAAAGTCTTCTCGGTCCTCAAAGTCAATTTGAGACAACAACTCGTCTCTAGCCTTATCGAACTCGGTATACGTTCTGCGTTTATACCTGAATATTGCACGTGCAGGAGCGCGATGCTCGTGCATTTTGGATGAGCCAATCAAATCACTTGAGAAAACGTTCATAGTACTACAGATTTCATTGACAAAAACTGGAGGGCCCCACGGACTAAACTGTCCTGATATCTGCCGATACAACAACTCGGAAACTATGGCAATAACTATTACTTACACAACCTAGCACGCCCACTTAACTGTTTGCTTTGTGTCAACCTGGCGTCAAACATTTTTTCCGATGTTTCAAAACAATTCTTTCAGAAATCAATCCTTTTCCGGCTGCGATGGCTACCGCTGTGAGATCATTTTCATCACATAGCATCCACTTTGTATGTGTGGGACGGTGGGGTAGCCTAGTGTTTAAAACGTTCGCTCGTCACGCCGAAGACCCGGGTTTAATTCCCTACATGCGTGCAATGGTGTGTGAAGCCCATTTTCTGGTGTCCCTCGCCGTGATATTGTTGGAATATTGCTTAAAGCAACGTAAAACTAAACTCACTCACTCACTTACAAGAAAGTAAGTAGGTCAAGCCACTGACATTCTACTAGGAGGTGTGGGGCGGTGGGGTAGCCTCGTGGGTAAAGCGTTCGCTCGTCACGCCGAAGATCCTTGAATCCAATAATATATCGTTGAAGATGATGATATAAGTTATGGTGATGAGTTTTTCCTTTTGTTAGAAAGGATAGATGCCAGTTATATTCGGATCGTTCGGTGGTTCCTACTATCGCATGCTTCCATGATTTGGATTTGCCAGATAACATCAAGAAATGAAGCAGGCGTATGTTAGAACATTAGAAACGTAATCTTAGATGAAAACAAAACAAGTGTCAGTTCTTCCAACGTAACTTTCTCTTACACGAAGTTTAATATGAGTGATGTCAGCCAACATGAACATCAGCTGATTTACCATATTAGATTCAGAGAGACATTTTAATATTTTTCACCATATACGCGTCTTACTCACTTAATAAATGATTATTCATTCTTCTGACTTACAAAGAAGAATTATATTCCATCTTGCAATTTCATAACTAATATCCAATATTTTATCTGTCACGATCTAATGATAATGGAATAAGTGGGTGAAGTGTCCGTTTATATTTCTCTGGCAACATAACATTATTATTACCTGTCTTCTCGAACCACCTTCAAATGAGGCAAGTCGTGTCACACTGAAACCGCCATTTTTCGCAGACTTTATGGTGATTAGCGACGTGCGTGCACTTGTCTGTGCCTGTCTCTATTGCTTGTACTTGTCCGATTGATGACGATGTCTAATAGACTAAGTGCTACAACCCTCAGACACTGATACCCCCACTCGGAAAATTGTCCGAATTGGCCAATCCTTGTTTCACTGCTGTATTTCCAGGTATAAAGGCATTGGGTTTTTGGCATGACGCGGCAGGGAATTGTTGTTTTTTGCATGACGCGGCCGGGAATCCTTCAGCTCTTTTGGCAGACGCTCTATCCGCTTGATCACGGAGAGGTCATCTCAACTCTCCAACAAGCTTTCCTTGAGGCAAGTATAGGTTAATCACCCTTACAAGGTCGAGTTAAATAACTATAGTATTGGGGGTGATTAAACGGCTTACACCACGAGGGCATACTTATTTAATACGCGTATAATGTATTAAGCACGACGAAGATTATCAAAATGAGTACAATTATATTGTTGTTAAATAGAAATAATTGCCCAAGGGCAGTTGTTTAGTTATGCTAATAAAACACTTCGAAGAACAATGGACATAACTTTCGCCAGTGGTTTAAAGCCGTGTTAGCTCCCTTCTCAAGCTACCTGCCAATTCAGTGAGTATTGTCATTTTCAGTGTCTGTACCGAGTCATCAGCTTGAAGAAACTACAGTATTTTTGTGCCTGTCTCATTTCTGCACTGTCTTTCTCCAATGTTAACCACCTTGAAACAATACAGGTCTTGTCGTCTCCATTCACATACATTGTTTCTGGACCACCAACTGCCATAGAGGAAATGTGTTGCCATGTTGGACAATCATAATTAACTTCCAACATTTTCGTTGACGTCTGGACTGTTTTTGAGTAAGGCGACAGTTAGTTTTCAATATACTTCAGTGTGCCTCGTTGTGTTTCTATGTGAGACCAACTAAGAGGATCGGTCGGCTCGATGACTCGGGTCACTGCATGACATTATTTCCTGAATTTGAGGATCGATGTTCATGGTATCATCACCTGTCTGAACTAGCCTCAATTATTTACTGGTTTGGCTATTTACCGTCCTTAAGCAGGTCAAATGGTTGAGACGAAAGATTAACTACACACAAACAATCAGTTAGAGTTCATCATAACATAGTCGCATTGAATTGGATGGCCGCACCAAAATCAAACTTTCCTATTAAAATCTTAAATCATTTCTTCGATTTCACACTTTAAATTCAAGGACTGATGTGCTGGATTAAACATCTGCAGTTGCATGATCATAACAAGATGAAACATGTCACATTGAAACAAATAGTACCCAGTGCAGCATTATGGTTGAGTGTGACGGTATCGATTGACACACTGCATGTGTGTCGTATGTTCTCCCCACCGACTATCCCTAGTTTATAGTAACCTGTGATTGTGATATATGTTAAAATGGGGATGGTTATTTCCCCCATACGTATTTACTGGGATGTAAATGGAAGAAATATTTATATACTTACTTTTGTCTCCGCATGTATATAGTAGAGCTTCAGAAACACAGCAAACCGATACTGACAAGTCACCGCTAATTAATTACATTTGTGGAATCTGCATAAATCCTATCACATTTTGTATATATTTGTATATGCAACAGACCACGCTGGCTGTCGTTGTGAGCCAGTTCGCTATGACTCTACTAACAAATGCTCTTATCTACTTTGGGCCTGCAGGAAAGTATTCTACTCGAACTTTGCTGAGGACCTCTGTCAGCAAGTTTTTTTCTGAAGAGATTTTACTCAAATTTGAGAAAACATGGGAAAACGCATTTCGCAGAATACACTGAAATTGATATGAAATTAAACTTAGGTTTGGAGTTAGTTTGCCTGGGTGTTTTTTTGGTCTTAGAAATGCAACTGGGTTAGAAACTCAACTTGTTTCAAATTGTCAAACTCAGAAATTTGAAAAAAAGTTTCTTTTGAGAAATCGGATACAGATTTCGATGCAATAAATAAAATCTTCCTACAAACAAAGATTGAAATATCATTGTATACAATTACTGGGTAACCACCCCATTAGATCTCAGTTCGATGGTGAATGGAAAGAGGCATGAAGTAATTGGCACGATGAGCGCGATCTGCTTAAGCACTTTGTTTAGATTTTCCATGACAGAATCGTTGCAACACCTGAATGCACTAATGTACCCTCAGCGTTAAAGACGTCGTTTGAAGACCGAGTTAACTGAGCTAGGTAGATGCATAGGCATGCTTGAAACTGGGTCAACACAACGTCACGCCACAAAGGTCTTTTTCGCCAGTCATGAATTCGTTACCAGTCATTTGGATCAGCTACCCAGCGACATGTAGGTGGCCCATTGCGTTCCACCACACAACGGGAAGGTAGGGTTCTTGTGATTACAGCAAGACGTCACAGCTTCATGACCGCCACCACACTCAGAAATGACCCGAGGAATATCAGCAATGTTAACGTTTCCACTCAGACAATATGTAATCGTCTCCACCAGTCTGCTTTCCGATCATGGGGACTCTAGAAACATACGCTTTAATTGATAGTGGCGTATGCCTGTCACACACTATAATTGATATTGCCATACGCTCAGCACACGTTCTGGATATGGATTTAACAGCATGATTCTCACGTCAGCGAAGGCACTCATACAGCTTACTGAGAAGGTATTCTAAACGGCATTGTGTATTTATTGTACAGCCTTGCAAGAAGCAGAATTGTCTTCGGGAAATACCTTGTGAAATTACACACATCTAGCGTAACATACTCTGCAAGGATTACATTACACAAGAAGCAAATCTGAAGTGTTATTTACCTTACTTCAGAAATGCAGTCTATCCAAGATTATGACAAGAGAGACAAACAGTCAGTTGGTATGTCTGATTTACAAGACTCACAGAGCTCCAAGGATGAAAACCGGCGAGACGAAAGGGGGCAGTGGGCATCACAGACAGAATACCTGCTCTCCATGATTGGCTTCTGCGTTGCTCTTGGCAACGTGTGGCGGTTTCCCTACATCTGCAATCGAAATGGAGGAGGTTGCCACATTTCTTTCCTCAAGGAATATTCTAACAACACAGCGTATATTAGACATAGATAACGCCTTTTTATTTTTGAAGATATGATTTTATAATCAACATTTACCGGATTCTGCCTGTGTAATAATAGAAGCTATATTTTGTTCTCTGATTGTTGTACTCTGATCCGACCTTACATTCCAGTTGGAGATTAGATTGAAGAATTCATTACCGTAGTGTGTCAATTAAATTAACAAAAAAATACTTGGCGTTTGTTAGCAATGGAGATGTTTCAGCAAAAATAGCAGATACTTGGCCAAACAATTCCTAATTAATTTAATACCTAAAGTATGAAAATACAATGTTGGTAACAAATACAATACAACGTGAGAAAGCTCTGACAAAGAAAAAATTGTATTTATTTTTTAAATCAAAGCTAATGTCATATGACAAGTCAATGTGTGTTCTGTAATGACTACTTTGCTCCATTGTGCCTATGTAGAATACACTGAAGAGAAAAAAGAAATTGGTGTTCTGCTGTTCCAGGGGCGTTCCTGATTCCTTTCGTCATATGTCTGGTATTGTGTGGCCTTCCAATGCTCTTCCTGGAAGTGGTCCTTGGACAGTTTTCAGGAAAGAGTCCTTCACATGTGTGGTCCCTGATGTGTGGAGTTTATGTCCCCTGATGAAAGGTTAGTGACTACTATCCAATGCGGGCCTATGTCCCCTGATGAAAGGTTAGTGACTACTATCCAATGCGGGCCTATGTCCCCTGATGAAGGTTTAGTGACTACTATCCAATGCGGGCCTATGTCCCCTGATGAAGGGTCAGTGACTACTATCCAATGCTACTATCAATGGCCTATGTCCCCTGATGAAGGGTTAGTGACTACTATCCAATGCGGGCCTATGTCCCCTGATGAAGGGTTAGTGACTACTATCCAATGTGGGCCTATGTCCCCTGATGAAAGGTTAGTGACTACTATCCAATGTGGGCCTATGTCCCCTGATGAAAGGTTAGTGACTAATGTGGGCCTATGTCCCCTGATGAAAGGGTAAGTGACTACTATCCAATGTGGGCCTATGTCCCCTGATGAAAGGTTAGTGAATACTATCCAATGTGGGCCTATGTCCCTACCGAAATGGGCCTATATCTGATGAATGGGGCTACTATCCAATGTGGGCCTATGTCCCCTGATGAAGGGTTAGTGACTACTATCCAATGCGGGCCTATGTCCCCTGATGAAGGGTTAGTGACTACTATCCAATGCGGGCCTATGTCCCCTGATGAAGGGTTAGTGACTACTATCCAATGTGGGCCTATGTCCCCTGATGAAAGGTAAGTGACTACTATCCAATGTGGGCCTATGTCCCCTGATGAAAGGTTAGTGACTACTATCCAATGTGGGCCTATGTCCCCTGATGAAGGGTTAGTGACTACTATCCAATGTGGGCCTATGTCCCCTGATGAAGGGTTAGTGACTACTATCCAATGTGGGCCTATGTCTGATGAAGGGTTAGTGACTACTATCCAATGTGGGCCTATGTCCCCTGATGAAGGGTTGTCCCTGATGAAGGGTTGTGACTACTATCCAATGTGGGCCTATGTCCCCTGATGAAGGGTTAGTGACTACTATCCAATGCGGGCCTATGTCCCCTGATGAAAGGTTAGTGACTACTATCCAATGTGGGCCTATGTCCCCTGATGAAGGGTTAGTGACTACTATCCAATGTGGGCCTATGTCCCCTGATGAAAGGTTAGTGACTACTATCCAATGTGGGCCTATGTCCCCTGAAGAAGGGTTAGTGACTACTATCCAATGCGGGCCTATGTCCCCTGATGAAGGGTTTGTCACTACTATCCAATGTTAGACATGGCACGATATTATATTATATAATAAGTCAATACAATTTCCAGCTATGTCCTTGTTGTTACCAAAAGCTCGGGACAATTCACTGTTGCTAGGTTACCAATTGGAATGATGCACTTAAAAACGTACAATTATCTGAAATATCATAACATGTCCTTTCCTGATAACATACACTGCATGAAAAGTCAGGTTCCCTCTTCCGGGTTTTTCATAGTTCTTCCCTTTCCCTGTGTTCTGATAGGATCATGTATCAGTGTGCCGTTGTACAAAGCGATCTTAGCGCTAAGGTGACCGTAACTCCCATACCTTAACATAGACTTGAGGTAGTCTTAGCGCTAAGGTGACCGTAACTCCCATACCTTAAAGGTCACATGCAACGTAAAACACAACTTTGCAGATTCTGATACCTTTCGGTATGGACTTGCCGAAACAAATCATCAAAAAATGCAAATTCAACTTATAAAGTTGAAAAATAACGCGATGAAAAAAAACGCGCGAAATCGGAGTTCAAACGATTCACTAATTTTCCCCCGACTTTTCGGGGGAAAACTGGATTCAACAGCTGGGCTGCGCTCATAGCACGTGCGCAGTGAAATAGGTTCGCGCAACTTGGAAGCGGGCTGTCCGGTGAATACTCAGTGAAGGCTTTGGTGTGAGCTATTTTCCTAATGTTTTGTTGATATCTCACAGGCGCGAGCTTTTTTATATGTTATGACAGTAAATAAACTGTTTATATAATTTCATTTGTCTATTTCACCACACGTTCTTCTTACCGAGTCACTTTCTCAGTTCGATACTTAAAAGCAATGTCATTATTTAGCGTTGACAGAATTTCTAACTGTGATATAGATATGTCGTTGTCACAGACAAAACTCAATGTCTTGTTTTATTGACACCTGTGTGTCTGCCTGCCTGTCTGCTAATGACAATATTCAATACACAACTGCGATCACTGACCACATGCAATTTGAACTTAACACCAATCAGGCTATACACCATAAACAAAACGCATTGATTTATGGCCCGAGTTCGGTCTCTGTCACATTATGTAATTACACAGACAGGCAGGTGTGATATTTGAACACATGATATGTTATGATGTCTGTTGATTGCAAAATGTTATACACAAAAAATGAGCATGTATTTACAAAACCCAACATCTCGATATATACACAGACAATGAGCCGTGAGGGCATACGCAAATGAACCAGCCGTTACACTTGAGTGCACACCCACCCGCTCTGACTGGGTTCGGTATCCCGGCTGCTTCGTTTCTTGGGAAGTAAACCCAAGTACACAATATTGCACTTTTGATTTGCGATTGTACGCTTATAATTTTGTTTATATGTTTTTTCATAACCATCAATGTATATTATGTGTCATGAATAAGTGATAATTGTGTTTTAATTATGTTTGATTTTTTTGGTTGCATGTGACCTTTAACATAGACTTGAGGTAGTCTTAGTGCTAAGTTTGTTTTGTTAAATGGCACCCTGTACATTGATTAGTGATTGTGAGTTCCCCTGTAAACCTTGGCTCCATTCACGTACGGGCATCAGGCCCCGATTTCTCGAAACAAACTTAAGTCTCAGTTTTGACTGAAGGCAGAGTTTTTACTCAAATTTGAGAAAACGCAGGAAATGCATTTTCCAGAATAAACTGAAATCAATATTAAACTCAAACTTAGTAGACAATTTGAGTTTGGTGGATAGATTACTTAAGTTGTTTGGGCTTTTTTATTTAAAAAATGCAGTTGAGTTAAAAATTCAGCTGTTTCAAATTGTCAAACTCTGTTGGAAATTTGAGAAAAACTTAAGTTTGTTTCGAGAAATCGGGGCCAGGTGTTGTTTACCCATGAGGTTGAATTCTATCGTGGTCAGATGTTGCGCTCATATGCAATGTCATCGTAAATCATTAGTTCTAACCCTTTTTGAGCCGATATATGTAGTATATACATCGAGGTATTACGTCGTGTTTAATTTTGCAGGTATTGGTATCGGTATGCTGATCCTGTGTGTTGTTTCTGCTGTCTATCTGAACGTCATCTGTGGGTGGGCAATGTACTACGCCATCTCCTCCTTCAGTGACATCCTCCCCTGGACAAACTGCAACAACACGTGGAACACTGACTCTTGTGTCACTGGTTTCAAGGCATTGAATCAAAGAGTAAATGGAGGTATCACATAGTCGAATAATTAGGACAGGGGAACAGCGAATAATTAGGACAGAGGAACAGCGAATAATTAAAACAGAGGAACAACGAATATGTAAGACAGAAACATGATGTGATTTCTAATCTGCGGATGTTATTAGGTATTAGATGCTCAAAAAATAATTTTGAAATTGTTGACAATTTGTTTTCGCCGTTGAGATTAGGTACCAAAACATCTATCGACATCATTTACGGGGCCAAACCTCATCGAAAAACGTGTCTCAAGCGATCAGATTGCTGATCACACACTCATTGCTTTCACAGTATTAAGACGATATCGTAGAATGTATGCTGTACGCCACATGGTGTTCGCTTATTCAACCACGACCTATGAATAATCCATAATTCCTAAGAGTAGTTTATGCTTTGTATTACTTTTGATTTTAGAGAACATAACAATGAGAAATCAGATGTTAATTAAGCACATAAAAGAGTAACCCTGTTGTTTGTGACCTAAGTTCAAATTTGTCATTTTTATGTTAGTGCAATGTTCTGAAATAAAAACAAATTGTAAACGTACTTTGATATTAAATATATAAATTGTTATAGAAAGGAAGATTACCGGATAATGCCATGCGTGTCTATTTTCATGTACATTAGAACAAAGACGTATTTCCATTGTGCGCCAGTGTGCGCCAGTAAGCTTATTCGTGTGCAGGGATATTCTACTAAAGACTTTGATTTGCAGTGTTTAATTCTACAAGCTTGAATAAGACCAACACCTTCAATGCAACATACACCATCGAGACAAGTTACGGAAACACTACCAGTCTGGAGGACAGTGAATTGAACAATGTTTTCCGTACGGCAGCAGAGGAATTTTGGCAGTAAGTGAAGACTCGCCAATCCCTGTCATGACGAATATAGAATATTACGTGGTGTACAACGTATGGACATTAAAGTGTGCACCTGCTTATGTGTCCATGCTTGTCTTCAAGCATCGCAATACATGCCCAAATCATATAGCTTTTGATGCATTTCTGTACAATAAGTGTGAGGAAGTATCCAGAATGGTATACCTGTTTGTGAAGGAGTGAATTAGGGTCATCGAAACCTCGACCGCTGATCTTAAAGCATGATCCGAAAATCTAAATCTACCTACCACTAAGACTGAGTGAGTGAGTATGGTTTTACGCCGCTTTTAGCAATATTCCAGCAATATCACGGCGGGGGACACCAGCAATAGGCTTCACACATTGTACCCATGAGGGGAATCGAGCCCGGGTCTTCGACGTGACGAGCGAACGCTTTAACCACTGGGCTACCCCACTACCAACCTGTTTATGAATCCAGGTACAATGTCTATATAGAAGTAACACAAATCTCATTATAACTCAGCTGAAGATGTTGTTTAACAATTTGTTAAATAATACATTCAGCTTCAAGGCGCTCGGAATATCGGAAGGTATCGAGCACACCGGATCTATCAAGTGGGAGATGGCGTTGTGTCTTCTCGCTTCTTGGTTCCTCATCTTCATCTGTGTGGTAAAAGGCGTGAGATCTTCTGGTAAGGTAGGTCACTCTGTCTCAGAATGGGGATTCTATCATCTGTATTTTGTTGTGTTTGTTGTTTAACGCCGCACTCAGCATTATGGTGGCAGTCTGTAAATAATCGAGTCTGGACCAGACACTTAAATGATCAACATCATGAGCATCGATCTACGCAAATGGAACATGATGACATGTGTCAACCAAGTCAGCGAGCCTGACAACACGATCACGGTAGTCGCCTCTTACGACAAACATGGGTTCCTGAAGGCAGATTCTAACCCGGCTCTTCATGGGTCCATGCAATAGAAGTATCATATGAGAGACAACCTACAACTTGTATCTCCATGGCTTGAGTTATGATTGTTACATGTACTTCTAGAAGTACTACAACTACACTTACAACTACATATATTACTACCACCACTACCACCACCACCACCACCACCACCACCACTACTACTACTACTACTACTACTACTACTACTACTACTACTACTACTACTACTACTACTACTACTACTACTACTACCACTACCACTACTACTACTACTACTACTACTACTACTACTACTAATAATAATAATAATAATAATACTACTGCTAATACTGGGGAGCCTACTACGACCACTGTACTTGAAATGTCTTGCTAATTATCCCAAGTACACTGTCGTCAGGCTCCCCATTGTTCTCGGTGCCCTAGGTTTGGTACCTCCTGATCTCTTATAATTACAGATCAGGAGAGTGCCAGGTTCTTACCACCGGGACTACATAATTACTATTACACTCTGGGAAATGCAGAAGGCTGCAGTGTTGGGGAGCCTTCATATTCTCCGGAAAGTTCTTGGTGGGTTCAACTACTACTAGCGTTTCCTGGGAGAAGTCCCATTCGCTGTCTGGGCTGCTATAATGCTATTACTACGAGGGCCCTGAGCTGATGATGAGCCTTACTATAATTACTATTACTACTAGCCTGACTAATACTACTGCCAGGATCACCCGAACCCTCTCTGCTGCACTACTATTACTATTTAATCTGTAAGTACATAATACTGATACTAATAATAATAATGCTAATAACAATAATTGGTACTGTTACTACCTTTGTAACCGTCTTGGTTCCAGGCTGTGTATGTGACCGCAACGTTGCCCTATGTCATCCTGGTGATCCTGTTTATTCGAGGCCTGACTCTACCCGGAGGAACAGATGGAGCTCTGTTTTACATCACTCCAAACTTTAGTAAACTTCTAGAAATGCAGGTAATTAAACAACTGTGCTATATATGGTGTGGAAGGGTAGACGATTCAGAAAACAGATAGACATTTATGACTATATTATGTCTATTATTTTTACAATATCGCCGGTATTTCTTTCAGGTGTGGTTAGAGGCCTGTCTCCAGGTGTTCTACTCCCTTGGTCCGGCCTGGGGATGCATCATAACAATGTCCAGCTACACCAAGTTCCATGCCAACTGTCTCAGGTAATACTGACCACACGCTAATGTAAGTTTCCCTGTGTTAGCTACAGGTGTGGTTGGAAGCCTGTCTATAAGTGCCCTTTCCCCAGGTCCATCTGGGGCTATTGTAACTATGGCCAGCTACACCAAGTTCCATGCCAACTGTCTCAGGTAATACTGACCACACGCTAATGTAAGTTTCCCTGTGTTAGCTACAGGTGTGGTTGGAAGCCTGTCTCTAAGTGCCCCCTCCCTAGGTCCATCTGGGACTATTGTAACTATGGCCAGCTACACCAAGTTCCATGCCAACTGTATCAGGTAATACCACACGCTAATGTAAGTTTCCCTGTGTTAGCTACAGGTGTGGTTGGAAGCCTGTCTCTAAGTGCCCTCTCCCTAGGTCCATCTGGGACTATTGTAACTATGGCTAGCTGCACTAAATTCCATGCCAACAGCCTCAGGTAATACCACACGCTAATGTACGTTTCCCTGTGTTAGCTACATGTGTGGTTGGAAGCCTTTCTGGGATTATTGTAACTATGGCCAGCTTCACCAAATTCCATGCCAACTGTGTCCGGTAGTTTCAGGCCCGACTATATCTGTAGGAAATGCAGTGCGATGTTTCATTTGATTTGTCATTTTGCTTAGAGTTGATGGAGAGTCGCCCCACGTCAAGCTGAAGAGCTGTGATAATACTGCAAGGACTTGTCGAAGTCCTTCTGTTTTTCATAATTGTGCCAGTTGCCTTCAAACATATGTATGCATACAGTGGTTCCTCATTCTCATCTGTATCCAAATTAAATCAAATATTAGAAAACACGCACTGTGTGATGCTTGAAAGATAACTGGAAATTCGTAGATATCAAAATTTATCCAATCACCGGATATGTTTAATATTTGCAAAACTTACCCGTCCAGATTCGGGGTTAGAACTGGTCTTCAGCACCCACGTTTGTTGTAAGAGACGACTTATCGGCTAGGGTAGGGTGCAGCGTCGCGTAAAACAACGAATTACAGTATACTTGTTTTCTGAACTATGTTTATGATATCATTCGGTATAAAATAGAAAAGTTGTGTTCTGCTTCAACTATCTTGCAACTAAGGGCCTGTTCGATTATTGCGAAACTGGTTTGGGTTTCTGAAACTGGTTTCTCCTGTTATAAACGAGTGTCCAGTTTCGGATACATGGTTTCAAAGTGAAACTAGTTTCTAGTTTTATAAACGAGTGGATGGTTTCACCATCCGGTTTCAAAATCTGTACAAACTAAATGTCTCAGCTATTATATACTAAGCAGCAAAAGAAACGTCAGTTTGGAATTTTCTGTAAACTCATTTAATATTTTGATTGTATATGTTTGACAATGTCTCCAACTTTACCTGAGCAAAGACATTCCTTCCCAAACTCAGAATGGAACCCAGGAAATGGTCTCCAAAACGCAACCTGATCTCGGAGATGGTACGGTGTTCTCCATGTTTTTCATGCAACTCATGCTGCACGTGCTGTTCACAAGGACCAACCCTAAAAAATGCACCCCCAAACCTGGTTGAAACATTCACATTACAACGTCCGCAGGATGTCCCTTCTCACGACAGCTCAGAGGAACCAGGCGCTAGGAAGACTTGAAGCTGGCCACACTGCAAAAGCCGTTGCCAATCACTTCCAGGTCAACGTTCAGACCATCTACAGGCTGCAGCAACGTTTCCGGGCCACCAACACCACAAATGATCGCCCCCGTACTGGCAGACCAAGGGTGACCAAACGACGACAAGTCCGCCATGTTGTGCGACAGCATGTACAGAATCCCTTCATGGAGGCATCCGAAACAGCACACCAGACAGTGGGAACACACGGAAGACCAATCAGTACTGATACAGTACGCCGACGTCTTAACAGCGGGAACCTCCATTGCCGTAGACCTTACCGGGTGACCTATCCTCACCCCTCGTCATCGGCGTGAACACCAAAACTGGCGATACAGGCAATGGAGAACTGTTCTATTCACAGATGAGAGTCGGTACTGCGTATCAACTGCAGATGGCAGAACAAGAATATGTCGACGACGTGGTCAGCGTTACTCAGACCAATGTGTTATGGAACGAGACTCATGGGGAGGTGCAAGCATCATGGTATGGGGTGGAATAGGCCTGAACCAGTGTTTCGGCCCTGTTGTGTTCCGGAACCTTGGTCCAGGGAGAGGAGGCGGCATCAAAGCAGTGCGCTACATCGACCAAGCTCTCAGACCCTACGTCATACCATATTTCGCACGTCACCGGAACAAGATTTTCCAGCATGATAACGCCTGGACCCATACTGCCAGAGCTACACGGGTCTTCCTACAGCAGAACGGTGTCAACATTATGCAGTGGCCTGCCCTTAATCCTGATTTAAACCCAGTTGAATATCTTTGGGATGAAATTCAGAGGAGACTGAATCATGTCATACCAAGGCCGAACACAGCCGATTTATTGCGCCAGGCCTTTCTCAGAGTGTGGTTCAAGGTGCCAGTGGCCTTCATCAATCGATTGGTGGACTCCATGCATAGACGCTGTGCTGCAGTTATTGCCGCTCGTGGTGGTCACATTAGATACTGAAGTCAAGAGTCTGAATGAACTGCAAACGTTCACGTTATGTCTTGAAATTGTGCTGAGTTATTCATTGATGTGTCAAGATATTGTACACAAAAAAGGTTTTTGATCCGCTTATTATGTCCATTTCTTTAATGATTTGATTACAGTGCCTCTCTAATTTTATCAGGGAATTAAGAAATAATAAAGAGCTGAGATGCTTTTGGAAGTAAATATTTGCGTATATGTAATTACCAGTACAACCAGAAATTATTGAGAAGTTAAAGATTGTAATTTTTTTCACTCATTACTCACGTATTAATGTGAATATTAGCAGAACATAACTCCAGATTCAAAGACAGGTGAACAGTTAGTATTTTGTCAAGTCACCATGGGCAGCAATGCAGGCTTCAATGCGGCGGGGCATACTACTGATCAAAGAAGTTAGAAAGTCGTGGTCCATGCTGTCCCAATATCGGATCACCTCTTCTTTCATTTCAGCAATATTTGTCAGATTTTTCTTATTGACACTTTCCTTCATAAGTCCCCAAACATTTTCTATTGGATTTAGGTCAGGAATATAGCTTGGCCAATCTAATAATGTCATATTTTGGGTCCAAAACCAGGCCTGTGAATGCTTTGAACGATGTTTTGGGTCGTTGTCCTGCTGGAAAATCCAAAAATTCCATAGACACGTGAGCAAATGGAAGTAAATGTCCCTCGAGAATATCTGTGTACCGCTCACTGTTCATATTCCCTTCAAATACACACACGGGCGTTGTCCCTAACACAGATATGCCACCCCAAACGTTAGATTTCGGACTGTACTTTGGGCGCTGACACAAAGGTTTCTCAGTTGTTTGGTCCAGAATTTCAGTGTATTAGGAAACAGCCACACAGAACTTTCATCTGAGAAAATCACATTGTCCCAGTTAAAATTTCTATGCTGTAAGCACCAGTTCAACTTTCGCTCCTTTTGTTCAGGTTTCATGATCGGTGATGGAATTCCTCGACTTTTCTGCCAACCCATTGCATGCAGCTCAGTTCTAATTGTCTCCTTACAGACAGCCACAGTTCCTCTATCAATCATATCCAGCCTTAAGTTTTCTAAACTCCTTCGTTTGTTTTTAGAAACAAGAATACCAAGCCGCCTCCTGTCACCGACAGTCAATTTTCTGGGCATACCTGCGCCTCCCTGGTGCTCAATGTCACATCCATTTGCAATATTTTTCAAAACACGATAAACAATGGACAAAGGGATGCCTGTTCTACTTGAAATCACTTTAGCTGATCTGATGTCCTTGTTATAATACTCTAAAATCAACTTCCTCTTCTCTAAATCATCCATACTGAGGATCACTGAAAATTGTCGTCTGCTAGCAAGTAAACAAAGGGGGATAACTCTTCACAAACTCATGAAAAAGATTAACGGAGTTGTCTCTCTTGAATGAAACCAAGCACTTGATAGCTGGTCAAGGTTGTTTATACTAGAAATCCAATTAAACATATTCCTAAAATTCTCAATAATTTCTGGTCATACTATATATTGTTACAAATAATTATATGTATACAAGTTACATAAAATAGTCATGTTCAATAGACTGGCGTTTTAAATAATATTTTCCTAGTTCTCAGTTGATTTGTATCATTATTTTGGTTACAGAAACTGCTGTTCTATTTTGCCACCAAGATCTTTTTCCGCCATGTTTGTTGTGAGAGAACGCGAAACCGAAACTGCGAAACATGCCTCGGAGATGGTTTCGAAGTTTCAGAACCAAGTTTTAGGTTTCGACATAAACGAGTGCATGGTTTTCCAGAAACCAAAACCGGTTTAGCATAATCGAATAGGCCCTAAAGCTTTAGCCAGTGCTAACACAAAAATGACTGCATGGAAATCTACAAATAAAAATGAGATCATAGAAATAGTTTACCAATTATTTCTTTATGGTGGGATCTTTACGATGGTACAAGAAAGACTTTGATAATCAGGGACCGTTCATAATTATTGGATGGGAGATGATGGTGATGATTTTAATTATGCTTAACAATTATGTAAAGGGGGGATTGATTTTGTACATGACATGCGGGGTTGGGGGTGGGGCCACTTACTTTGTACATAAATCTTAGGGGGATCATTCCCATTGCACATGCCTCTCCATAAAAATCCTCATCATCACCCTCCACTCCCAGCCATACATTATGAACACGATCCCTTCTTCCACAAGCTATATGACTGCATTTTATGGGTCTGGTGAACTACATCAAGCTTTGGGTATGTAAATCAAATCAGCATTTTAAGCATACAAAATCAAGATTTTGTCTGATTGCATAGTCATAGGTTGTCACAATGTTTGTATTGCATTCAGGAATGCGATTTTCTGCACGTTCATGTGTGAAGGTACAAGCATGTTTGCTGGTCTGGTTGTGTTCTCTATCCTTGGCTACATGTCACATGAAGCCAGTGTACCAATAACGGATGTTGTATCATCAGGTAACTATAGTCCTTACCTCACGATGCTGTAATACATCTACCATATCTGGAGTGTCACTAAGGTCGATAATTCATCCATGGGCGTTCCGGGTTAGAATTGGTCTTCAGTAACACATGCTTGTGGTAAAAGGCGACTAACGGGATCGGGTGGCCAGGACCCCTGACTTGGTTGATACATGACATCGTATCCCAATTGCGTCGGATCGATACTGTTGCTGTTGATCACTGGATTGTCTGGTTCAGACTCGATTATTTACAGACTGCCGCCACATAGTTGGAATATTGCCTGGTGCGGCGTAAAACTAATCTCACTGACACACCCAATGGGGCGTTCACTTTTTTGTAATTCTGGCGATGCGGTAGACGATATTCTCCAGAACTATTACGACTGTCAGCAGCTGTGACAGTCAAGCATGGCATTCGTCACCACTCGTCCCTTTCTGTAACCTCCAAGAAGACTTGACCCCTATCGATGCTTGTTATGAGCAAAAATACGACAAACCAATTACAACGCGCGTAATGATTTCGCTGCTTTTATAAAAATAATCAGTACTTAAATCGATTATGTCATTATGTGTTTGTTTAAAAAATCATAAAAAATATATATCGTCATATTTAAAGTACAAAGAACGTTTTTGTTTTTTTTGTAGCTAACATAACTGTGTTGCCTCATGTGTAGTTTTTAGTAAGGAAAATGCCATGGATGGTGAGAGAATCAAATACACGCACGTGCGTTTGTTGCCATAACGGCTGTCACACGTGCAACGGAGTCTATTTCTGACTATCTTGCGGGCTAGTTTTGAAGATTGTACGTGCGCTTTCAACATTTTTAGGAAATGTAATTATGTGTCGCTTCAAAATATTAGTTTTAAAATAATAATATTATATTTGTATGTAACTAATCAACTTTAATCTTTGACATTGGGCTTACGTTTCACATCTCTGGGGATATTTTAGTCTGACGTTTTGGGGGGTCATTCATTTTTTTCAGCGTATTCATTTTAAAATTCAACCAAGGGTATGGCAGCAAGGTTACACGAATGTTCAGTTTCAGAAATATTTTAAAGCCATTTTTGAATATCTACTTTAGGATTCAATAACATAAATCCCATTTGTGATTCTTAAAACGTATTTAGAAATGTATATTTGTAAATATAAGTTGAAAAGCTGCTAATATTACGTTACAATATGTCTTAAACAAATATTTTTTCCTCTTATTTTAGTTGTATCAAAGAGGTTTAATACTTTAAAATTGATAATGTACGAGTGCTTCGGTGATATTAAGTAAAATTGGAATCAAACAGGAATAGAGTTATCGTTCTTGTTTAAAGTAGTTCTGATGTTCATGCGCAAATATGAAATCCTACCAGAGAGGCACGAGTCGATATTCGGCTTGTCCCGGAATGACACGAGATGGTCAATAATGTCAAGCGTGGTTGTACATTTGCTCCCGTCTAGTAAAGTCATATTTCGCTGTCGCGCAATTTGGAACCAGAACTGGTTCTTGAATATCCGCTTGACACCGGAACCCTGGTACCAGAAGTAAGCAGGGCCCCGTCTCGCATATTGCATGTTAGCGCTCAAAAGGAGCAGGGAACCAGCTTAGTACCGGAAGTAGCGCCTCGCAAGACTTACAGGACCTATACAGATCATGAATGGAGAGTTGAGAATGAATTATACACCAAACTATGAATGCCATTTATCATCTGGTTGTTATCCAAGCTACAGTTGTCCTTTTAGCAAATGCATTTTTCATTAGAACGTCGCCCAAAACATCACAACACCCGAACATCCATACCTTTAATTATAATTTATTATGTTTGAAACTCTTGTTTTCTTGTAGGACCTGGATTGGGCTTTGTTATCTACCCAGAAGCCTTAGCGCAACTTCCGCTTCCTCAGTTGTGGAGTTTCATCTTCTTTGCTATGCTTATCCTATTAGCAATGGATTCACTAGTAAGAAAACAACGTTTACTGTGCTACACTGACGTGTAAAAGAAAGTACACACCTGGTGTTTTGGGATTATGTTCCAGAAAAAATATTTCATATCGAAATATATTTTAATGCAAAATTCTCATTAATTCAATTATTTGAAAAAGGATTTCGCTGCTTCGATTATAATTACGTACCATCGATTATTTTCTCGTTATTTCAAGGTTTGTTTGTTTTCAAAAACTTGAATTTTCGATTTTGTTGTCGTTGCTACGATCCTTTTTCGTAATATTTTTTGTCTTGTTAGTTCAATTTTTTATTAATTTATTTTATCAAGTTCTCTCATGTTGAAACCTTCATGGCTGCTATCATGGACGAGTATCCCTCCCTACTGAGATGGAGGGTTCCAATCAACGCAGCCTACTGTTTGGTGTCTTTCCTCGCCGGACTTGTGATGACGACTGAGGTTTGTGCAAATATTTAATACAGTGCACATGAGAAACGTTGAATCAATAAGCTGGAGCCGATGGTATATTATTCTACATGATGGGTCGAAACGCGAAAGATCGGCGGGACGATCCGACTCATATCCATATAGATCATCTCTTATAATGGTATGTGACTCTTATTTTCAGAGTGGGGTGTACGTGTTTCAGTTGGTGGACTGGTACATAGTCACCATCTTCATCACTTTGGCTGCTCTTCTGGAGTGTATCATGGTTTCATGGTTGTATGGTGAGTAACATATTTGTGTTTGGTTGTGTGGTTGGAAACTGTATTGGTTTGATTATGTGGTGAGTAAACAGTGGGTAGGTAGATAGGTTTTGGACTGTATTTTCATCGTACTTTTATCCAGGTGAATATTTGCAGAATAATACCTTCTAATTGGCTCGATGGAGGTATAATACCTACCGCCTTTTACCATTTTTAAAGTACTTGTTTTTTCATATTATCTTTATGTATATATAACTTTTGGTATTGTTATTATTTAATAATGAATGCGTTTCTTTGAGCTATTTGAACAACTGAAGAAATATTGTATGCTCATCGAAAAAGGTATCGCAAAACCTCATATCTTTCATAGCAATGATATTTAACATTAACCATGGTGAAGGAACTTATCAAACCTCAATTTAACTTACTATCGTAATACATTGACCCTGAAAAAATATTTAAATGTCAAATAATGGCGCTCCGTAGGAGGTCCTTGGCGTCATTAGTTTCCTGATAGTCAATGGGTGATAACCAACATCTCTTGCAATAACACTATATGCCAGCATTCTGTATACAAATAACTTGCCATGTTCAGTAGTTGTCACTTAAGGATGTGCAATATTTGCTTATCAACAACGAAATTAATTGATATTTCTAGTTTTCGAGCTATAAGAACGGTTTTCTGAAACCTTTGCGCAATGACGAGTACACGTATTGCACGTGGTGTTCGCCTTTGACCGTAGCACTAAAACGTATCCAATACGATTGTATGGTGCACCCCAAATGTCAAAACAATCACGCAAACAAATATAATTATAATATGAATATAAATGGCCTTATGGGCGGTTAACATAATAGGTGTTGCGATACTATTTGCTATGTGTATATTTCTGACAGGCAAATAAAGATTGAGATCTTGATAATACGTGTCCTCATTCATTCCGTAAATTATACAAGAAAACATTGGCACGTCATGAAACCTTAAATACTGTTCAGACAAGCGTAAAATCTGACTCACTTACTCACAGGTATAGACCGATTCAGCGACGACATTCAATTGATGATTGGCAGGCCCGCACCCCTCTTTTTCAAGATAACGTGGTGTTATGTTACTCCAACAATACTCCTGGTAAGACTGATCATTTCAACTTTAACTTCACCTTTGTCTTAAGGATAACTGTTGATCTGTATTCAGACAAGAGAAGCGCATATCATACACTGCGTCATATTCACATTTTATTTTAGAGGCATACGGGACAATCATTCACCGCTTTAAAAGAATATTATAAACACATATGGAAACACGGCTGATTGGCCGGAAATTTCCCTTAATTCCCAAAATGAAATATCATAATGAAATGACGTCATCATTTCGAAAGCGATGTGGCAATCTCCGACCTGTCACATTTGTTTTGCATCAGTTTGGCCCTGCTATCTTTATGTAGTGTACCGCTTCATCTTAGCGATAGGGGGCGGTGGGGTAGCCTTGTGGTTAAAGCATCGCTAGTCACGCGGAAGACCCGGGTTCGATTCCCCACATGGGTACAATGTCTGAAGCCCATTTCTGGTGTTCGCCGACGTGATATTGCTGGAATATTGCTAAAAGCGGCATACTCACTCACTCACTCTTAGTGGTAGGTAGACTTAAGTTTTCGGATCCTGCCTTAAGATCAGGGGTCGCGGTTTCCATGACCCTAACGTGAAAACACCCTCATGTATGGAACGCAACAGATGCACGTCTTTCAGAAGCGGTGCCTTTCTTTAAATTCTGGATCACGTGGGAGGCACGAACTGCCAAGTTGTCTCAGGCGCATGCGCAACAATTCACTTTGGACAGTTTCGCCCCTTTGACGTTGCAGAAACCTGTGATATGGTGCGAATCTCGGCTCGCTCAGATTATGTCTTTAAATGTAATCCATACCCGTGGGTTTCAAGATCTACAATATTCCCCCGTTTCCAAATCAAGTCGGAAACGCCCTGATGTAGGTGAAAAATTTATTCCACCCTTCACAAGTAAGCTTCAGGTTGGAAACATGCATGGCGCTGATTTCGAAGAGATTGTTGATGCATGTGCAAAGGTGTTTACAAATTATTAAACCCGTGAAGATCCTGGTTAGAATTGGTCTTGAGCAACCCATGCTTGTCGTAAGAGGCAAGTTGTCGTAAGATGGTAAGGCTCATTGGCTTCCTTGACACAGTCATCGAACTCCTATTGCGTATATCGATGCTCATGCTGTTGATCACTAGATTGTTTGGCCCAGACAAATGATTACAGACCGCCGCCACATAGCAGAATATATAGAGTGTGGCGTTAAAGAACCAAGAAAACAAAATTCAGATAATGTTCGTTAACAATTCCTTTTTTCAGACAATTCTGATATCCACCTTCCTTCAGTATCATCCTCCTACATACGGGGAGTATGTGTATCCCTACTACTCCACTATAATTGGCTGGATCATCGCTTCCCTTCCAGTTATACCAGTATTTGTAATGATGGTTGTAGCTTTGCACCGAGGAAAAGGAGGTCTTCTACAGGTAATTAATAGTGATTGGTTGCTTGAGTGAGTGAGTGAGTTTGGTTTAACGCCGCTTTCAGCAGCGCCAGAAATTGGCTTCACACATTGAACCCATGTGGGGTATCGAACTCGGGGCTTCAGCGTGACGAGCGAACGCTTTAACCACTAGGCTACCCCACCGCTAAGGTAATTATACATGCGAAATCGAGGCTAAATTCCCAGCGTGCATTATTGTGTTGTATTTGCTGTCTGAAGCCGTAGTCATCTGTATTCGAGCAACATGGCCGCGGTGAGGTAATCGTGTTATTCCTGGACAAGCCGAATATCTTCTTGGAGGTTACGGAAAGGGGCCAGTGGTGACAAATGGTAATCGTGTCTGAACCTGACCACCTTGTGATTGACATCATCGATATGCAATGGAAACAATAGCAAGCATCAGCGACGTCAGTGAACCTGACCCAAGTCGCCTTTTATGACAGGTATTGGTTGCTGAAGATCACGTCTAGCCCGACATTTCCCTGGGGCACATTAATGCGTAACATAGGAAAGATATATTCAAATAGACATTATGATGAATATGAACCAGTGCAACATTATAGAAGTCTAGTGTTAAAAGAAGACGTTATAGTACGAGGAAATGGCAAGAGGACGTTTTAGAGCTAACGTATTGCGGAATATTTGTTACACGATCCACGCACGCACGCACTCATGAATGCACGCACGCAGGCCCACGCACGCACACAAACACACACAACATGCACGAATATTGATCGTCGGTACCTTATGGTATTTAATATTTTCCAGAGGATGAGGATGTCTCTGGTTCCGGATGCATCCTGGGGACCATCTGTACCATCCTACCGGACAGATTACCTCAACAAACACAGGGAACTGTCCACTCTGAAGAGCGCTTTTAAGTCGTCGGCGTCATGTAGATAATATATACTAGCGGAAAAAGTAACTGTGTTTAACTTAAAATTGCACAAAGTTAAAATTATTTGGAAAGTTATAAAAATTATCCTAAATAAACATGTAGCATGTCACGTGGCACGTGCACTTGAACTTACTCATTTTTTGCATGCTTTGTGACACCTGAAGTTCACACACCTGGTATTGAAAATTGAAGGGTGGTTGAGTTTTCTCTAGCCTCAGAATGTTGCGGAAAACACGTTAATTTCAACACGTACGTCATGCCACGGATAACAGAAAAACCGGAGAGATTTGCCTCGGACTGATCGTCCGTGCGTGACATCACGTCAACAAGACAACTACATTCGGCTGACTCATCGAAGGCCAGCAATGCGTCCAATTTTGGACGTAATCGAGAGGCACGTCTTGCTTGGTGCAGACAGTATCTACGGCACAGGAGACAAGATTGGGATGGTGTTTTGTTCACCGAGTTGAGATTTCATCTGGGCAGCTCAGATAGCAGGGCAGACGGCAGACGGCGACGTGAATGGTATGCTGACGCGTGCGTTGGTCAACGTCTACAGTTTCGTGGCATCTGCGTTATGGTATGGGGGAGACATCACATCCCATGATCGGACACAACTCTGCGATACAGTGATGAGATCATTGGGCCTCATGTGCTGCCTTTCAGTCAAGGACAGAAAGGTAACTTCACGTTTCACCATGATGAAGTCCGTCCACATATCGCTCGTGTTCTGACAAATTTCCTGAGACAGCAGAACATTCCAATATCGATAATATGTGATCTCTCGTATTGTTACATCGAGAATACTTAATGATACAGAAAGTTCTAACAAATTCAGATATGTAGGAACACCAACACCTTAGGTATCTAGTGCCATCTAGAAATATTATTATGGCATTCATAACTTAGGCCTATATGATTACATATTGTACAGAACCGTTTTGTCTGATGGGTATCTTATTTACTATACCCGTGAAGATCCGAGTTAGAACTGGTCTTCAGCAACCCATGTTTGTCGTAAGAGGCGACTAACGGGATCGGGTGGCCAAGCGCGCAGACTTGGTTGACACATGTCGAATTCCAATTGCGTAGATCGATGCTCCTGCGGCTGATCACTGGATTGTCTGACCAAACTTGATTATTTACAGACCGCCGCCATATAGCTGGAATATTGTGGCGTAAACAACCAACGAAACAACAAATGCAGCTATTCAATAAATCCGGAACAACCCTGAAGTTGAAACATGTAAACAAGCTCCTAACAAAATTGATCCTCTTATCATACGAATGTTTTTGACAACAAAATGAGTATATTTATTCAACAATATCAAATAGTGATGATACAGGATATCAGATGCTGGGATGGTTAAGAGTGAAATCCATTTAATACGATATGGGTTTAGGGTTTATATCAAGTTCTACCTCATAACAGTCTACACATATGAATCATGATTATGTTTTACAGTTAGTGAGTTAATATTTAACAATATATCGTCGATGTATCGTTAGTACGTTATTACATGTGACATGTGACACTGAAATATTAGGACAAAATATATAAAATATATCAAACATATATGTGCATTATATATAGTCAATAAAGTTTTAGACGATAAGGAAAAGCCACATTTCCAGCCCCAGTCTTTGACGGTATGTAGTGCCCATTGCGTTAACCACGGTAGGAATTTATGATTATTACGGTATCTTGCACTTAATGTATTGACTACGGTAGGAATTTACGACTATAAAGGTATGTCGCGCTTAATGCATTAACTACGGTAACGATTTATGACTAGTGTAAGTAAATGTCCGTTATCAACATACATGCCTTGAGCGAATACGGTAAACGGCACGAAGTGTTAAGATTTGACATATACCATTTATATACTCCGGTATTGACTGTACGCGTTCTAACTGTAATGTTAACATTTATTTTCTCAATACAATAATTTCAGTAGATACGGTAAGTGATATTAGAGAGATATAAAAGTGTTGTAAATGCGGGGACAGAAGGCCTAGTTTTAGTAAGAGTACTACTACTTAAGCTTGTTTTATCATCAATTATTTGGGTGACTACGGTAAGTGTATTTCGACGGTGGTGTTGCTATTGGCAACGTGCAATTTCGACCTATACGGAGTTAAGCCATGACCTAGAATATATGTAATGCTGTAGTGCTACATTTGTGTGCTTTACAAAACAAGACAGTAACTTAGTTAAATGAATATGTAATAATGTACTAGGACAGCGCTGTTGTCAATGGCTACGCGTATTTCTTAAATTACGGAGCTAAATAAATACGGAACGAAGACTGTAATTGCAAACTAAACGGATTTGAATGTATATTTTCGGGTAACATGAAGAGTAGACAATACCATTTTCTACTGATTACGGTAATGTGATTCGCGTATAAATTGTTCTGTACGGTATACAATTGCACGGGGAACGGAACGTTTAATACCATTATTCAAATACTTATCATGTTATGATTACACAATGCCATTTAGAAAGTGGTCAAATGCAACATATGTTATATTTGGGATTACACTTTCTTAGTAAAGTACAAATTCTAGTACTTTTTGAGTTGAGCCCCATCCGGGATTCGAACTCACACCCTCAGAGTCAGGCACCTACTCGCCAGCACACAAAGTCAGCCGCCTAACCCATTCAGCTACCGCGACTGAATGGGTTAGAGCGTAACTTTTGTGCTGGCGAGTAGGTGCCTGACTCTGAGGATGTGAGTTCGAATCCCGGATGGGGCTCAACTCAAAAAGTACTAGAATTTGTACTTTACTAAGAAAGTGTAATCCCAAATATAACATATGTTGCACTTATCATGTTGTTGAAATATCAAAATATTGGCTGTTGTGACCTATTCTGTGAGCGCGTATATTATTTGATCAGGGGACTATCGTAAAATACATGCAACTTCGTCTTTGCTGGAAATGATTGTATAAACTCTCGGAACTGCTTTTCTTACTAGGCTACTAGAATCTAGGCTACAGAACGAGAATCTAACCTGCATATACAGATCTAACACGCAAACATGAATGAAACAAGACAAAGACTGGGGATCTACACGTGTGTTGAAACATAGAAAAGAAATATTTGTTTGTACACGAAAGACATAAAACTTGAGGAGCCCACGACGCAATGTGCATAAATAAATATCCCTGGATAGTGCCTAAGAATTAATTGGTTATCTAGAACTAGCATTTGCAATGATAAAAGTGCTTCAATGTTGTAGGAATGTTTCTAACCAAACTCTAACATATTCAAAACGATAATTACAAAGAAATAACAAGTCAGACATAAACAAGAATAAAGTTTAAATGTTTCTTACCTTGAAACAAGAAAGAAGAGAGCTGTGAGTTCCTGGGTTTATTCAAGCAAGTGTGCCTGAGATGCAAGAACCCAGGATTTTATACCCCACAGCTCTACCCGTTTGTCATTATCAAGTTTCTGTAAAGTTGGAGTTTCCATATGCGTTATCTACCCTATGCTGACAAAGTATACTACACGAGGTAGGTGGTAAGAAGATGATTACCTAACAAGGTTTGATTTTCTTAATGGTGTAGCCACAGTCAGCTTGCGCCAGCTGCTTAACAAAATATCTGTCAGCGCTTGACCATGGCATTTACGTCAGGACAAAGAGGATGGCATGATGGTAATCTCGATCTTGTTCAACAAAAGTTGATTTTCGATTAGGACTAAGTTGGTGGTAGACATGCTCCTGCTGGGATGGGACTACTTATCTGTGCTTGACCAAGGGATGTACCCGAGAAGAAAGGCCGGAGCCGACACAGCTCAATAACTTCATCTTTGATTAATTAGTTTAAGGTTGGCGTGGACGCGTTTGCTAATTGCCTACTACTGCGCTTGCCATGCGGGGCTATAAACAAGACAGACTATGCACAGCGACTTGCACCTATACATATTTCCTGTGTTATGAATAATTTGTGAAAAATATAAAAATGTATGAAGAAATATATGCACTGTAATAGAACCAAAGTTTCAAATGCATTCCACAAACTGATTTGTGAGATGCAATGTGCGTTTGTGCGTAAGCGGAAGTGTTCATACAATGTGTACATGTGGACACGACAAGTCTCTACAATGCAATGCAGCAAAGGTTCACTTTTCCTTTTTTCACGTTCCTGTATCCTTGATATGGGAACTTCTTCGACAGGCACATATGATTACAACCAAACATATGGCAACGCTGGCTACAATGGGAACACCAAGCATTATTCCAAGAACACTAACGTTCTTGTCAGCAATAGGATGATTCAAAATAAGCAGAAAACAGATCATCATAAGTACCATCAGGCTAAAGAAGAAACTAAAAGCACAAATATCAAGTGCCTTCACAGTTCGCATGCGGTCGTTGTCATCAGCAGGGTGGTTGAAAAAGAGCACTACCAGTGAAAAAACGATCATCAGGGCACCGCACGTCATCGTCGCAGAAATGTAGACGCCTGAAAACAAATACAGTGTGAAATGTTCCTTTGTTGAAGTATCAAATCGGCAAGCTGTGTCTTTTGTCATCACAACAAAATGGTGGTTCCCCGGAGACCAAATGGATTTGTTTGTTTGTTGTTTATCGTCGCACTGAGCGATTAATATTCCAGCTATTTAAGCATCACTATTATATAAATCTAGTGTTTAACTCAAATGTTGTTTTTAACATACGCATATTCTGTTTTCAAACCTCATTGCATTAGGACTTGGGTTGACTTAAATGTAAGAGTAGCTGTTGGTATATCGTGAGTGATTAAACACAAAGTGTCCGTCGATGGGGTCGCATACATAAATACGTCTCTGAAACCTTGAAACTACGTTGGAGTTGATAACTTAACGTCGCTTCTCTGTGTGATTTTGCGTTACACAAACTGAATCTTTGAGGATTTCTGTTCAATTCAAAAAGGTGTAATATAGTTGTAATTTCTCAAATCTTGCAACTACTTTCTTACAACTATGACCCTTTGACTTACCTAACAAGGAGTAGTTGACTGAGACGGTTGGTAGTGTTTCAAACAGAAAAGAACTGATCACCGTAAATGACAGCATCACTGTAAGAGCGTAGGACATCTTCTCTCCGGTCTCCACTGGCACCAGGAACACGCCAGGCATCAGCAGCGACAGAACTCCCAATGGTATCATCATCAACGGAATGTACCACTGGAACTGCCTCTGGAAGTGGAATGTATACTTAATCTTTTTATAAGTTGAATTGTGTGCACCGATATCTCCAGCACTTTCCAAAGATGCATTTAGTAACTCCCATTCGCCGTCGCTTTGGAAGGAACTGCTTTCAATCCCCTCCGGCACAAGATCCACTTCATTGAATGGATGTGCCCATTCCATGATTTGAACCTGACACGTCTGAGTGTCGTACGGATAATACGTAATGTCGGCCTGACACGTTGTCGTCGTGGCCACGCGGAGAGTCCACACCACTCGACCCTCATAGGACACCCTGAGAGGAACGGGGCCGTCTTCGTATATCCCAATCAGTCCAAAGTCATTTACACTGGAAACAACAACATAGTGAGTGAGTGAGTTTAGTTTTACGCCGCACTCAGCAATATTCCAGCTTTATGGCGGCGGTCTGTAAATAATCGAGTCTGGACCAGAACAACAAAATAGCATCAGAAGGCAATGACGTCACCATTTCACTACCTTTGTGTGATATAGCTGAGGCATTTTGAACTCGTTTTACCTTAAAAGGTTAGTATAGTTTATGTTTCCTGCAGGAGAATATGAAAATGTACACTAAAAATATATGTATTTCAAATACTCCTATCTGAAATGTATGGATCATAGAGTACATTTAGTTATAGACCTTGTATGAACTTTGCCATTAACATGAACCGACATATAGCAGTATCTCACAAAACCCTGTATTAGAACTAACGTGTCTTTCTATTACTTAATGGGAAATGTCAGCATATTTCTTGCCACCATTACGTTTCTAGACTAAACTAAGTTTCCACACTGAGTCATTTAGTCTACCATGGTTGCATGCATAGGATGTCGTAAAAAACTTTAGAATGTTGAATAGACATTAACTCTGGGCTTTTATGATTTCAAAATCACCAATATGTGTTCCATATGTTGTGTGTCCTGGTTAGTCGACACTTTGAATTGTTGTTGCAATACACAATATGTTGTTTAGCATGTTATCATTTTCGGGGGATTAGACATATATTTGGACTTACTTCTTTAATATCTCTTCCGTGTGTTTCCGATGTGGCTAGAAAATGAACTTACTAATTTGTAATAACAAGATTTGGTGTCCATATCTCTTTGATGCTGTATATCAGATAGTTGATGTTAGTCGTTGATGGCCAAGTGAGTCGCTCATCAATCCATGACTAAAATAAAAGATAAGAGACATGTGGTCGAACTTATATTTAAATGTATACCTCGCAGAAGTAGAAACAAGATACACGACATCACATAAGCTTTTTCCTCTCCTAAACCAGATCTGTAAGTTGGCAGATTTATGGGTAAGCTAACTATATACTTGACCTTTAAAGTAACCAAATCAAGTTAAAGCTAGTCTGAAAATAGAAATAATCCTATTCAATTTAATAAGATATACATAGTTAATTAATCATAGGAACATGAATAGAATTTACGTTAGTGTTTGTCATCATGGATATCTGCCTGTTCTGGGTCGTCCTGGATGTCAACAACAGGTACTTAGCCCTTGGCTCCAAAATGTATTCCCATGAAGTTCAAACGTTTGGGCTGAAGTTCATAGATGAACAAGGACCTATACTTTAAGACAATAATTCAAGCATACACGAGAATTTTTCTTTGTGGATAACAACCTAGATGATCACAAATTGTGTTTTACTAGTTGGTTTTCTTTTCAGGATTCCAAAATAGATAACGACTTGTAAATGTTCAAATCATGATATCGGTTTCTGCAGAGGTTTTGCATATCTAGTATAAGATCTACCCCGAGCCCTCTTGTTGACACCCTGGCATATCGGATGGTGTCCAGATGGATGGTGGCGAGATGGATTTATCTGCATTTCTTCTACCAGTGTTATCCTGCCTTCTGCTTTTCGACATTGGGTTTTCGGTTGAGTGTTAATACGTATGTTTGTACGTATGTTGATTCTCTGTTTATATCTTTTTACGTGTTTTGAATCTTCACTCACCATATACAGCAGAAATGTGGAAGTTAACGTCTGAGATCCTATGTCCTGCAAACAGGAAAATCAAATCAAATTAAAATGTGGAGATAGGTTATCAATAGTCCGCAGGCATGCTATCAGAACTGATTCACGTAAATTTAAGACCTTGGTGCGGAGATCACGCTGTGCACTGAATGACGAGATTAAATGTTACTTTCAGACATATCATTCCTCCCATTACTGGCAAACAAGGATAAGTTGAGCACCGACCTGACAATTGACCCGTATTAGCATGTATGAGTGTCACCCACTGGCGCATGCCATTGTTAGCGAAGGGACCCCAGGTTGTCCGCAATCAAGTGTCGTGCTACACCGACCACGTGAGAGCAAGGCGTGTGCAGCTACGCGCGGAATCAATTTCATCGTCATGTAATGCACGTGCACTAGCCTATATCTGCTCTACCTTTCACAAACCAAATGGGTTTGCTCATTGCCGTGCACCACACACTTCTCGTAAACGCGTTCTCAACTTCTCCTTGGTTGCCAGTAAAACAGTAGTCCCTTTGCACTACCCGTCACCCTACACACAAAGTGTCTGACGCCTTTTAACAATTTCAAAATCAAAACCTTTTATCTGCTTTGGCTTTTTAGGTAAGAACCCATTACTGAATCACATAATCTTATCTGCTAAGAGATATATTTACAATTGCTCTTTCGAAAAAACAATTCCAAAAGTTGATAATTACTTAAGGATATTGAGAGACATATTTACCACTGAATCATTTATCTCCAGAAGAAATAGTAATGTTGAAAGCTCTTTAGCCAAATGGTTTCCTCTAATCACTAAATTTAACCCTGATTGACTATTAAACCAAAACATATCACTGATATTGATATTTAATGTACTTAATGTACTATATCTCTATTGAGCCCACTAGCTGCTATGTACACATATTCCTCTATATGCTTGTACTCATCATATTTTTGTACTCGTCACATCGGGAACAATAAAAAAACAAAAAGACAATTTCACTTTACCTTTTTGACGTCTATTCAGATTCCCTTAACCCTTCTTGCTAAAAGCGACGTAAAACTAAACTCACTCACTCCATATACCCTTCTTTGCCGTCTTCACAATGTTCCATTCACCCTTCATTGCAGTCTATACAGTTCTACTTTTATCCCTACCCCCACAACCCAATCCCTTTGCTATCTATACTGTTCTTTTTCTCTATTCCCACGTTCCAGTTCTTCTTTCCATCGCCCACTTTCTGTACAGTGAGATCAAAGCAAAACGTCAGCTTCTGTCAATTCAAGTTCCTATTTACAGCCAGATTACAGTCAAACATTGGATATCCCCTCATGGTGCTCTGACATCAAGTTTACATTACAATTGGCCTTCAAAATACTATAGATGTGGCTTAGTAAGGACATATTTTAAGTTACCCGTGAAGATCCGGGGTAGAATAGGTCTTCAGCAACCCATGTGCTTGCCATAAAAGGCGACTATCTTGTTGTAAGAGGCGACTACCGGGATCGGGTGGTCAGTTTCGCTGACTTGGTTGACACATGTCATCGGTTCCCAATTGTGCAGATCGATGCTGATGCTGTTGATCACTGGATTGTCTGGTCCAGACTCGATTATTTACAGACCGCCGCCATATAGCTGGAATATTGCTGAGTGTGGCGTAAAGAGCTAAACTCACTAACTCACTCATACATTAAGTCACTGTGAGAAAGAATTACGACGTTAAAAGTAGCACATACCAGTTTGTTCAGTGTTGTTAAATCAAGAGTGATGTTGATGACTGTTTCATTTGCTGGCCTCACTTTGAAATTATATTTGGTCTCATCGACTAAACTTTCCCTCAGATCACCGTAATCTTCCAAGAAGGTTCTAGCTGAGAGAGGTGCTGGAATATACATTACAAATGTATATTGTGCAGTGAATAATGTATTGAAACATTTGAAGACTATCATACAAACTGTGGGATTATTCACACCTTGAAATATCATTGCCTCGAAACATTATTTCCTAAGAAAGAAATAATATGCTATTCCCAGTTGCACGTAGACTGCTCTATATATTATGCAGAATTGTGTTTTGAAATAAATGGAAAAAGTTGGCATTTTACCTCAAGAGGAGACGTCAGTCAAGACGTCACATAAAACTAGCGATCAGTGATCAAGAAATATATTTGTTCAATGAGAATGACTGAAACCTATTTCACCGATCATGATATGAAAAAATTGTACCCATACATAAAAAGACAATTGGTTATTTGATTTAGAATTATTTACAAATACAACTCTTAAAGCAAATAATTTGGTCGATGTAGTATGACTGTTGTATCCTGAAGTAATATTTTCAAAACTCACCCACGGAGATGAGGATGAAGAACAGAAGGCAAAGTGGAAGGTTTCCCATCCTCTTGACTGTGTGTTAACGGAGAGTATCGCAGCAGAAGGATGATTCTTTCCAGGACCTTCTATGTTGCAACGGCCACGATGTTGCCTGAAGTATAGATATATTCAGTTCACTTATGTTGTCAAAAGTGTTTCTGTCAAATATTTGTGTCACAATTATGTTCAATATTGACATATTACTGTCACGGATCCATCACGATTTTCCATTCTACATTGTTGTCCCTCAAAGTGGTCATTAATAACGACAATGATCATGAATTTTATAGCGCTTGTGTCCTAAAAGTAATTGTTGAAAGAGTCCTAGAAAGACTTGGAGGCTGCTCTGGAGTAGTAAAAATAGTGGACTCATTTTTTCACTCACCTACCACAACAACACTTACTCGCCCACACATTCTGGCTCGATCTGACTCACGTATGCCTTTGAAGTTCGCGCTTCTCCGCTTGCCAAAAACAAATAATGTAGTCTCATTGTGGTACTCATACAACAGTACATTTATCATTTGAGGATGAATTATGAACCAGTTCTCAATGTTTCACGTTGTCACAAATTCGAACGGAATAAAGAATAGCATTGTAGACTTAGTAAACAGTTTGGACTAGGTCACACAGGACTACTCTGAGGACAAGTGAAATAAGGTTCATTTTAGTTTGGAGGAATAGTCTCAAACTTATCCTTCTAAAACACTACCAGTAGATGAAAAGGCCATTTTTCCCAGTTTATCTTAAGGGAAGGTCCAGCAGTATGGTCTGCTGTCGAGATAGACGTTTGCCTTAACATAACAGGATGTAAATAACAAATACAATACACACTTAATGCAATAACAATATTGAACAAACTTTATGGACAACAACAAGCTGTTATCCATAAAATCTGTTCAATATTGATCCCAAATGCCACAGAAAGAAGTAATGTAATAAATTATATAGAGTTGTTGCCGGTGTCATGTTAAATGTCTGCGGAGAGTTTCATGAGCTGGACATGTCTTGATCACGATGTAATATCCGTACTATTTTGTCTGCATCGTATGTTCTTTATGGGGCATTTCTGCTTTGGACACGCTCCCTCTAGGAACAGTGTTTAACGTGGCATAACATGCTCCTGCCATTGATTAAATGTAGTTTGTCAAATAACAACGTATAAAACAGTCAATGTGGATCGATATTTGCTAAAAGTACCCTTCTGATATTCACTATCATGTATGAGAATAACAATTGTCAGATAAAAAAATAGTATTAATAATAAAACCCGGAAGTCCCAAATCCGTTGGCATACAATATAGATTCGAAATGTATCCCCATCAAAAACCTTCATGTACGATGTGTTTTAAAACGCACAGACACGGGTATATTTGGCCAGGTATGAATCCAGGTCGAGCTGTTAAAACAGGTTTATCCAGTTTGCCTCGCTTGCAATGTGGAGTATCAAGTGCACAATGCACATTTGTGTATGTGACTCTGACAGGGAGGTAACCAATAGCTTCTGTTACGGTCTATATACTATCAGTTTACAAGTGCAAAATCCTACACGTTTAATGCATACCGCTTAACGGCGATATTTACGAGTGCATGGGTTGGCTAATATCCGTGTTCGCTAAAAGCATTTTGGACGCCTAATATTGTAATGTTTTTTATAGGCTGTAAACAAAGTCTCGTTAGTGACGAGAAATAAACAAAACATTCGGACGACGTGAAAGATAGTCCTGTTGTTAGTGAACGTGTGTGGGTGGGTGTTTGAACGGAGGGTTGTTTAAAAGCACAGTCAGCAATATTTCAACAACATATTCAGCAATATGTCAGATCTACCCAACTCTCAATCAGACAATCCGATGTCTGACATCTTCAACAGCGATCGACATCGTGGTATCTGATGCATGCAGTCAACCAGTCACCGAGCCTCACCTTCCGGGTTGCCTGTAGACAAATACAGATGGGGACCTACATCCTTACCTGTCAGTATAGTAATGACTAGCACTCTTACAACGTTCCCAGGAATATCGACAACTCACCGTGTTCACGTTGTGGCTGAACGAAAGACATTGTTCAGTTTGTATTTATGCCAGTTTCACATACATGTCGACTAGGTCCTTTGATTCACGTGATCTCGGACCGTTGTGTCGGCAATTGTGATTGGTTTAGACGTTGAGTCTATAAGTCTGGAACTCCACTACTTCGAAATAAGGGAATAAGGGCCCGGTCATAATTTATGGCCGGGTTTTGTGTGTGTGTGTGTGTGTGTGAGAGAGAGAGAGAGAGAGAGAGAGAGAGAGGGTGGTGGTGATGATATAACTTGATGTACACAATAGCTGACCCCATTAGTACAAGAGTACAAAACACACATACACCTCCTGACCTCCTGAAAATCAAACCTCACCACCACTCCACCCCATCCCCTACCCAGCCATAAATTATGAGCAGTCCCATCCACGAGAAGTTATCTCCTGACAAATCCTCACCATTTAGGTCAGGGAAAATGAACTATTGTCGCGGACGTCCTGTATACCCCTGGTTTGTATTTGTCGTGTAACATGAGTCTCACATGTTTAACATTTCTTTCAGGGAAAGAGGCCGGGTGAATTACACCTATTGTGTGAAGGAAATGACTGCACTGAGGGAATGAAAGTGTTCGGCTTTGTAATAATGTGACATCGGAGACGTATATGTAAATGTATTTCATACACTATCTTTTAACAACAAGGCCGGTTCGAATCTCTTTTTATGATGTTGTATAGTGAGCCCTAGTCTCGCATTCGCGAGTTTAAATAACCTGGCCCTCTTTTCACAACGCACTAAGGTGATTGTAAGTCATTAAGGTAACCTTAGTGCAATGTTAAAGAATGGGAGTTAAGGTTAACCTTAGTAAAGGTTGCTTCGTGAAAGGATCCCTTGGTGTGTATCACTATCCTGGGTCTCAATGGTTGTTAAGCTGAGCTATGAGAAAAAAATGATTTAACAAATGTTTTAACATCCAATACAGCAAGGACCAGGCCTTTTAATATTCTTGTGGGAAAGTGAACGGGAACGGGTGGAGGTAGGGGTGGGGGTGTGATCTCAGTATCAGGTTTGAAGTAAAAGTATCAGATTTGAAGTAAAAGTATCAGGTTTATGGAAGTAGCTGATCACTACCGTGTGCGGCCACCCAGTTCATTAATTCAGGGGTTGACAGTCCCAGAACACATTACATTTGACCTACTTCAACATCACGAACCATCGCGTACCTGGCTTCTGTTCTAACTCAGATCGAAAATCATCTCAGGAGGAGAGGCTGAAAAAGTCATCTCTTATTGGTTGAATCTTCAAAAGTTAACGAAATCTTGTATGAACACTTTCTTGGCTGATGCACATCTACTGGAGTTTTTGCGAAATTTCACAAGAATAGTGGCTTTAGTACTCTCTAGATCTGGTGAAAATTAAGGTTTACTTCACAGATAAAGTATACTACCCATCAAAAGTTTCGACTCACTTTAAGCACACACTATATGTTATGTACATATGTATGGTTACATCGAAGATGATTTTCTCCGCTAACTTGGGGGAACCAACTGAAAACCTTATGACGAGGATCATCCACCCAATTGCTGTAAAGCAAATATCATGCATGTGAACAGCTGCGATGTGGTGTAAAGTTTTGCTACGAATTCGTCAATTTTCACTGAGTTTCATCATTTATTGAACTCATGAAGATGATCTTTTCAACGTTACAAACGTGTTTTACAATGCATCAGTTCATGTGTAAACAGTACCAGGACATTGTTCGCACTTCATCTTGGCTGCTGGGATTGTTGCGGGATGTGAAAACAGTAGAACATCGTTAAACTAACAATTATTGAAAGAGACACCAGATATCATGCAATTGTTATGAAGAATTATAACTGTAAGAGGTAAATATACATATTCTATCTCTTGGACCCCAAATCTGAATTGTCACTAACGTTTAACAACTATATTACACATATTACGGACCCGTGCAGATCCGGGTTAGAATGAACCTCAGTAATCCATACTCGTCGTAAGAGGCGACTAACGGGATCGGGGGCTCAGGCTCACTGACTTGGTTGACACATGTCATCGGTTCCCAGATCGATGCTCATACTGTTGATCACTGGATTGTCTGGTCCAGACTCGATTATTTAAATACCGCTGCCATATAACTGGAATATTGTTTAGTGCGCGTAAAACGAAGCTCACTCACTCACACATATGAAATTAGGGACATCCAAAGTCTCGGGAAAACTATACACCTGGACCAAGGTCTTCAGCAGCTCACACATGTCGTAAGAGGCTACAACATGAATGAGTGGTCAGGCCAACTGACTTGGTTGACACATCCAAATATTTGCTGACGTCAATCAGTATAGTTTAAATTTTCCTCGAGAGTTGAAAACAGTGAGCTTTGTGACCATTCAAAAGGTTACGCTGCTTTGTGAAAAGTGCAGTGGCGGAGTGGTTTAAGAGAAAATTGCTGCATTAAATGGACGGAGCTTCAGATTGTAGAATCAAAGAGCATACCGTGATAACGCATCAGCTGACAGGCCAGCTGTATCTGTAACTGATATCTGACCATAATATACAAATTTCAATGTGGAATATGTGATATATACTACTCACAGTTTGCTAAAGATCACAAAAAAGCAACTTTACTTAAACGTAGATTTATAATTTAAAATAATATTCATTTAAAACTGGATAAATAATGATATGGTAATACATCTTTAGGAAAACAACCATTCTAAGCTAACCGTATGCACCTGATACATGTGTTTGCAGATCATGGCACGGGTCATTGACTAGTACACAACACCTGTCAATAGCAGGTATGGGATCCACAAGATGCAGTGACCTGCTCTAAACATGCATCCATGCTTACAATAGGCTTAGCTATTTAAACCAAATTTGACCCCACATCATAGTTTTCTGCTGAATCGATGATTTGATTCTTAGCAAAGAGTGAATACTATATGTCAGGTGATCTGAACGACCTTGTACAACACACATGTACGACATAACGTCGACGTCAGCGTGTGCATGGAGACGTTTTACTTCTACGGTGTAATTCATATGCCATCACCCAACCTGAACATAAAACTGAACATAAAGCACAACATTTAGGTTCTAGTGCATCCGCTTTGCTTAACTCGGATTCACCCAGAGTATGCACAGATGTAATAAGAAGTGGAAATATGCAATAACGCTCGTTTGCAACATTGTTATCGCAATATTGCATTCAGAACAAACAGGGCTCGAAATTCTTTCATCCCAGCAAGCATCTTTGACATATGTATTGGTGTTTTGTGGTCTTATGTATACGTATGTAAATCTTTCGTTGTATTGTATGTGTTTCAATGTTAACCATGTAAAGCAAATTTCCTTCGGGATAATAAAGCATTATCTAACTATCTATCAAATACCAGCACATCACCACATCGCGTGGATATCTCCTTATGATATAGGGATGGCCGCTCACAGTATCCATAGTTTAGGTAACCTAAGTTCAAAACATCTGAGACATAAACACTCTCTCCCAATCGATGCGCATTTAATATCTCGGCCAATCAGAGTTGCTTTTGCATCCGTCCGAAGTCACGTGAAGCGACCGGCCGTCGGCCAATAAACACGTCGAACTGCCATCGATGCCGATAGAAACGTTGTCATTCAGCATCAACGTTAAGGCGGTGAGTATCCACGTTGAATTTACATGTCTTGTTGAAGTAGTGTCAAACGTGACCATTGTAACCGAGGTGTATTCTGAGCTGATAAATTCAGATTTGATTTAATCATATTTTATTCAGAAAGTCTTCAAAAGCATTAGGATATACCTAGAGGCAAAAGTTATTTCACATGCAATTTTTTCATTTGCAATCTTGAGAATGATTTTTTGGATATACAGTGAGAGTGCTAATTAGTTTCCAAGTTTTGCTAGCCAATCGGGCTAACTTTGCCTGAAAGTTACTAGCCCACAAAATAATTGACTAGCCCGAAATTTGAATGTAGCCAAAGGTTTGATCATTAAGCTGATAATATGATGAACATTTTTCTCAAGCCATAATCTTGCATGATTTAAACGTGTATTATAACTTAACAAGTCGGAGAGAGTGATAGTTACAAAATGACCCCATGAAACTCACAAGCCAGTCGGGCGAGTGACTGGAGATTTACTGTCCTCGGGCTAGCGGGCTATTTCACATACTGTGATATGAACCAGAGAAAGAGTGTTAAAATGGTGGAAGAAACGTAACCAGGCAATTTTGAACTTATTTGAGAAAAATGGCCAGCAATGTTCACTTTAAAGGGGCTGATCCTAGACGATAAGATGCTTAACATTTCCACTCAGTGCAGTCTTAGAAGTATTCTAGTCAGAAAAAGAAATCTGTTCATCATTCTGGAAGTTCGGCATGAAAAGGACAGATGAGAGCAATACTTACGTTTCTGTACCTTGCCGCGTGATGTTGCCCATTGATTCAACGTTCACAGAAACACCATTTAGCGACGTTTTCAGCCAATCAAATTATAAACCGTGCCCTCAGTGTCTGCCCATCTGTATCCTCCGTCAAGACCGATGCCAGGGCATTGACGTCGACGTACAGTGTGAAACAACTGTACAATTTTGTTTTAACTGAGATGGACGCTCAAACACTAGCTACATTTATACAAAGATCCTTATGCTACTAAACATGCATAATATATTCTTATACTGTCGAGTATTTGTTTATTTGTATCTTCGCCATACTCAGCAATACTCCAGCAATATGACGGCGGTCTGTAAATAATCGAATCAAGACCAGACAATCCAGTGATTTACATCGTCAGGATCGATCATCGCCATTGATATGCACCCGATGCCGTTAGTCACCTCCTACGACAAGCAAGGATTGCTGAAGATCAATTCTAACCCGGATCTTCAAGGGTCTGTTACCTGCAGTATGATGAATAGAGAATTTTTCATGTATCTAATGAAATGTGATGTATCTGTCATCGAGTGAAAAACGTAATATTTTCACAAGGGGCGTAGACACATGAAATGTTCTATTTATCACATACTTCCACTTTTACTTAAATTTAAACAATAATAATCCGAGAATATTGGATTAGCGAAGTCCAAATACTGCCAAGTGTGAACTAAAAACTGTTTACTTATTTGTTCAGGAACACAGATAAGACATAGTTGGGTATTCGAAAATAAAATAAATATCGAGACAACTTTGTTTGTATTAGTTGCTAGATGTTTATTGTCATTGCAGTATATGATCATCACTTATAATGATATGCATTAAGCGATCGTCAAAACTCGGTGCTTGGGTAGGAATTCTTAAGAACCAGAAGCGTGGTGTGCCGTGAGAAGGCGAAGAGCGCGATTGAGAAAAATATCAAGTATGATAAGCATAAATGGACAGGTAACACACCGATTGTATTGGAAAGGTCACTTGTAAATGAAAACTGAGTATGTTCCATTTGTCCGAACCACACATACACACACACGCATGCACGTCGTCATATGAGCGAAATATTCTCAAGCACGACGATAAACCCAATTTCACCTCAACTCACCTTACTACTACTACTACTACTACTAATACTACTACTAATACTAATACTAATACTAATAATACTTATAATAATACCACTAATAATAATACTAATACTACTAATAATAAAACTGATACTAATAGTACTGCTACTACCTTTGGTTGTTGTAACCGTCTTGGTTCCAGGCTGTGTATGTGACCGCAACGTTGCCCTATGTCATCCTGGTGATCCTGTTTATTCGAGGTCTGACTCTACCCGGAGGAACAGATGGAGCTCTGTTTTACATCACTCGAAACTTTAGTAAACTTCTAGAAATGCAGGTAATTAAACAACTGTGCTATATATGGTGTGGAAGGGTAGAAGATTCTGAACACAGATAGACATTTAGGATTATATTATGTTTATTATTTTTACAATATCGCCGGTATTCCTTTCAGGTGTGGTTGGAAGCCTGTCTCCAGGTGTTCTACTCCCTTGGTCCGGCCTGGGGATGCATCATAACAATTTCCAGCTACACCAAGTTCCTTGCCAACTTTCTCAGGTAATACTGACCACACGCTAATGTAAGTTTCCCTGTGTTAGCTACAGGTATGGTTGGAAGCCTGTCTATAAGTGCCCTCTCCCTAGGTCCCTCTGGGACTATTGTAACTATGGCCAGCTTCACCAAGTTCCATGCCAACTGTCCCAGGTAATACCACACGCTAATGTAAGTTTCCCTGTGTTAGCTACAGGTATGGTTGGAAGCCTGTCTCTAAGTGCCCTCTCCCTAGGTCCATCTGGGACTATTGTAACTATGGCCAGCTTCACCAAATTCCATGCCAACTGTCTCAGGTAATACTGACCACACGCTAATGTAAGTTTCCCTGTGTTAGCTACAAGTATGGTTGGAAGCCTGTCTATAAGTGCCCTCTCCCTAGGTCCATCTGCGATTATTGTTACTATGGCCAGCTTCACCAAATTCCATGCCAACTGTCTCAGGTAATACCACACGCTAATGTAAGTTTCCCTGTGTTAGCTACAGGTGTGGTTGGAAGCCTGTCTATAAGTGCCCTCTCCCTAGGTCCATCTGGGACTATTGTAACTATGGCCAGCTTCACCAAATTCCATGCCAACTGTCCCAGGTAATACCACACGCTAATGTAAGTTTCCCTGTGTTAGCTACAGGTGTGGCTGGAAGCCTGTCTATAAGTGCCCTCTCCCTAGGTCCATCTGGGACTATTGTAACTATGGCCAGCTTCACCAAATTCCATGCCAACTGTATCAGGTAATACCACACGCTAATGTAAGTTTCCCTGTGTTAGCTACAAGTATGGTTGGAAGCCTGTCTATAAGTGCCCTCTCCCTAGGTCCATCTGCGATTATTGTTACTATGGCCAGCTTCACCAAGTTCCATGCCAACTGTCTCAGGTAATACCACACGCTAATGTAAGTTTCCCTGTGTTAGCTACAGGTGTGGTTGGAAGCCTGTCTATAAGTGCCCTTTCCCCAGGTCCATCTGGGACTATTGTAACTATGGCCAGCTTCACCAAATTCCATGCCAACTGTCCCAGGTAATACCACACGCTAATGTAAGTTTCCCTGTGTTAGCTACAGGTGTGGCTGGAAGCCTGTCTATAAGTGCCCTCTCCCTAGGTCCATCTGGGACTATTGTAACTATGGCCAGCTTCACCAAATTCCATGCCAACTGTATCAGGTAATACCACACGCTAATGTAAGTTTCCCTGTGTTAGCTACAAGTATGGTTGGAAGCCTGTCTATAAGTGCCCTCTCCCTAGGTCCATCTGCGATTATTGTAACTATGGCCAGCTTCACCAAGTTCCATGCCAACAGCCTCAGGTAATACCACACGCTAATGTAAGTTTCCCTGTGTTAGCTACAGGTATGGTTGGAAGCCTGTCTATAAGTGCCCTCTCCCTAGGTCCCTCTGGGACTATTGTAACTATGGCCAGCTTCACAAAATTCCATGCCAACAGTCTCAGGAAATACCACACTCTAATGTAAGTTTCCCTGTGTTAGCTACAGTTCAGGTTGGACGCCTGTCTATAAGTGCCCTCTCCCTAGGTCCCTCTGGAACTATTGTAACTATGGCCAGCTTCACCAAATTCCATGCCAACTGTCCCAGGTAATACCACACGCTAATGTAAGTTTCCCTGTGTTAGCTACAGGTGTGGTTGGAAGCCTGTCTATAAGTGCCCTCTCCCTAGGTCCATCTGGGACTATTGTAACTATGGCTAGCTGCACCAAGTTCCATGCCAACTGTGTCCGGTAGTTTCAGGCCCGGCTATATCTGTAGGAAATGCCGTGCCGTGTTTCATTTGATTTGTCATTTTGGCTTAGCGGTTGATGGAGAGTCACCCCACGTCAAGCTGAAGAGCTGTGATAATACTGCAAGGAGTTGTCGGAGTCCTTCTGTTTTTCATAATTGTTCCAGTTGCCTTCAAACAAATGTATGCATACAGCGGTTCCTCATTCTCATCTGTATCCAAATTAAATCAAATATTATAAAAGACGCACTGTGTGATGCTTGAAAGATAACTCGAAATTCGTAGATATCAAAATTTATCCAATCATCGTACATGTTTCATATTTGCAAAACTTACCTGTCCAGATTCGGGGTTAGCACTGGTCTTCAGCACCCACGTTTGTTGTAAGAGACGACTTATCGGCTCGGGTAGGGTGCAGCGTCGCGTAAAACAACAAACTACAGTATACTTGTTTTCTGAACTATGTTTATGATATCATTCGGTATAAAATAGAAAAGTTGTGTTCTGCTTCAAATAAGGGCCTGTTCGATTATTGCGAAATTGGTTTTGGTTTCTGAAACTGGTTTCTCCTGTTATAAACGAGTGTCCAGTTTCGGATATATGGTTTCAAAGTGAAACTAGTTTCTAGTTTTATAAACGAGTTGATGGTTTCACCATCCGGTTTCAAAATCGATACAAACTAAATGTCTCATCTATTATATACTAAGCAGCAAAAGAAACGTCAGTTTGGAATTTTCTGTAAACTCATTTAATGTTTTGATTGTATATGTTTGACAACGTCTCCAACTTTACCTGAGCAAAGACATTCCTTCCCAAACCCAGGAAATGGTCTCCAAAACGCAACCTGATCTCAGAGATGGTACGGTGTTCTCCATGTTTTTCAAGCAACTCATGCTGCACGTGCTGTTCACAAGGACCAGCCCTATAAAATGCATTCCCAAACCTGGTTGAAACATTCACATTACAACGTCAGCAGGATACCCCTTCTCACGACAGCTCAGAGGAACCAGGCGACGACAAGACCGCCATGTTGTGCGACAGCATGTTCAGAATCCCTTCGTGCAGGCATCCGAAACAGCAAGCCAGACAGTGGGAACACACGGAAGACCAATCAGTACTGATACAGTACGCCGACGTCTTAACAGCGGGAACCTCAATTGCCGTTGACCTTACCGTGGACCTATCCCCACCCCTCGTCATCGGCGTGAACACCAAAACGTGGCCATCGTTACTCAGACCAATGTGTTATGGAAAGAGACTCATGGGGATGTTCAAACGTCATGGTATGGGGGTGGAATAGGCCTGAACCAGTGAGTCGGTCCTGTTGTGTTCCGGAACCTTGGTCCAGGGAGAGGAGGCGGGATCAAAGCGGTGCGCTACATCGTCCAAGCTCTCAGACCCTACGTCATACCATATTTCGCACGTCACCGGAACAAGATTTTCCAGCATGATAACGCCCGGGCCCATACTGCCAGAGCTAAACGGGACTTCCTACAGCAGAACGGTGTCAACATTATGCAGTGGCCAGCACTTAGTCCTGATTTAAACACAGTTGAATATCTTTGGGATGAAATTCAGAGGAGACTGAATCATGTCATACCAAGGCCGAACACAGTCGATTTATTGCGCCAGGCCTTTCTCAGAGTGTGGTTCAAGGTGCCAGTGGCCTTCATCAATCGATTGGTGGACTCCATGCATAGACGCTGTGCTGCAGTTATTGCCGCTCGTGGTGGTCACATTAGATACTGAAGTCAAGAGTCTGAATGAACTGCAAACGTTCACGTAATGTCTTGAAATTAAGCTGAGTTATTTATTAATGTGTCAAGATATTGTACCTCTTATTATGTCCATTTTTGTAATGATTTGATTACTGTGCCTCTCTAATTTTGAATTGGTACTGGGGTTTTTTTTTGCTGCTGAGTATATATGAGGAACGAATTGAATGACAGCATTGCCAAATGTAATATTTTTTGGTCATTTTATCAGGGAATTAAGAAATAATAAAGAGATGAGATGCTTTGGAAGTAAATATTTGCGTATATGTAATTATATTGTTACAAGTAATTATATGTATACAAGTTACATAAAATAGTTATGTTCAATAGACTGGGGTTTTAAATAATATTTTCCTTGTTCTCAGTTCATTTGTATCATTATTTTGGTTACAGAAACTGCTGCTCTATTTTGCCACCAAGATCTTTTCCGCCATGTTTGTTGTGAGAGAACGCGAAACCGAAACTGCGAAACATGCCTCGGAGATGGTTTCGAAGTTTCAGAACCAAGTTTTAGGTTTCGACATACACGAGTGCATGGTTTTCCAGAAACCCAAACCGGTTTAGCATAATCGAATAGTCCCTAAAGCTTTAGCCAGTGCTAACACAAAAATGACTGCATGGAAATCTACAAATAAAAATGAGTTTACCAATTATTTCTTTATGGTGGGATCTTTACGATGGTACAAGAAAGACTTTGATAATTAGGGACCGTTCATAATTATTGGATAGGGGATGATGGTGATGATTTTATTTATGCTTAACAATTATGTAGAAGAGGGGGCAATTGATTTTGTACATGAAATGAGGGGTCGGGGGTGGGGCCACTTACTTTGTACATAAATCTTAGGGGGATCATTCCCATTGCACATGCCTCTCCATAAAAATCATCATCATCACCCTCCACCCCCAGCCATACATTATGAACACGATCCCTTCTTCCACAAGCTATATGACTGCATTTTATGGGGCTGATGAACTACATCAAGCTTTGGGTATGTAAATCAAATCAGCATTTTAAGCATACAACATCAAGATTTTGGTCTGATTGCATAGTCATAGGTTGTCACAATGTTTGTATTGCATTCAGGAATGCGATTTTCTGCACGTTCATGTGTGAAGGTACAAGCATGTTTGCTGGTCTGGTTGTGTTCTCCATACTTGGATACATGTCACATGAGGCCAGTGTACCAATAACGGATGTTGTATCATCAGGTAACTATAGTCCTTACCTCACAATGCTGTAATACATCTGCCATATCTGGAGTGTCACTAAGGTCGATAATTCATCCATGGGCGTTCCGGGTTAGAATTGGTCTTCAGTAACACATGCTTGTCGTAAAAGGCGACTAACGGGATCGGATGGTCAGGCCCCCTGACTTGGTTGACACATGACATCGTATCCCAATTGCGTGGGATCGATACTCTTGCTGTTGATCACAGGATTGTCTGGTTCAGACTCAGTTATTTACAGACTGCCGCCACATAGTTGGAATATTGCCTGGTGCGGCGTAAAACTAATCTCACTGACACATTTTCAATGGGGCGTTCACTTTGTTGTTATTCTGTCGAGGCGGTAGACGATATTCTCCAGAACTATTACGACTGTCAGCAGCTGTGACAGTCAAGCATGGCATTCGTCACCACTCGTCCCTTTCTGTACCCTCCAAGAAGACTTGACCCCTATCGATGCTTGTTATGAGCGAAAATACGACAAACCAATTACAACGCGCGTAATGATTGCGACGCTTTGATAAAAATAATCAGTACTTAAATCGATTATGTCATTATGTGTTTGTTTAAAAAATCATAAAAAATATATATCGTCATATTTAAAGTACAAAGAACGCATTTATTTTTGCAGCTAACATAACTGTGTTGCCTCATGTGTAGATTTTAGTAAGGAAAATTAATGCCATGGATGGTGAGAGAATCAAATACACGCACGTTCGCTTGTTGCCATAACGGCTGTCACACGTGCAACTGAGTCTATTTCTGACGATCTTGCGGGCTAGTTTTGGAGATTGTACGTGCGCTTTCAACATTGTTAGGAAGTGTAATTATGTATTGCTACGAGTTTCAAAATAATAATAATGTATGTAACGAATCAACTTTTATCTTTGACATTGGGCTTACGTTTCACATCTCTGGGGATATTTTAGTCTGACGTTTTTTGGGGGGGGGCATTTATATTTTTTCAGCGTATTCATTTCAAAATTCCACCAAGGGTATGGCAGCAAGGTTACACGAATGTTCAGTTTCGGAAATATTTTAAAGCCATTTTTGAATATCTACTTTAGGATTCAATAAAATAAATCCCATTTGTGATTCTTAAAACGTATTTAGAAATATATATTTGTAAAGCTGCTAATATTGCTAATACTGCTAAAGTTGAAAAGCTGCTAATATTACGTTACAATATGTCTTTAACAAATATTTGTTCCTCTTATTTTAGGGCGGTGGGGTAGCCTAGTGGTTAAAGCGTTGGCTCGTCACGCCGAAGACCCGGGTTCGAATCCCTACATGGGTACATTGTGTGAAGCCCATTTCTGGTGTCCCCCGCCGTGATGTTGCTGGAATATTGCTCAAAGCGGCGTAAAACCAAACTCTGTCAGTCCTCTTATTTTAGTTGTATCAAAGAGGTTTAATACTTTAAAATTGATAATGTACGAGTGCTTCGGTGATGTTCAGTAAAATTGGAATCAAACAGGAATAGAGTTATCGTTCTTGTTTAAAGTAGTTCTGATGTTCACTCGCAAATATGAAATCCTTCCAGAGAGGCACGAGTCGCTATTCGGCTTGTCCCGGAATGACACGAGATGGTCAATAATGTCAAGCGTGGTTGTACATTTGCTCCCGTCTAGTAAAGTCATATTTCGCTGTCGCGCAATTTGGAACCAGAACTGGTTCTTGAATATCCGCTTGACACCGGAAATCTGGTACCAGAAGTAGGCTGGGCCCCGTCTCGCATATTGCATGTTAGCGCTCAAAGGGAGCAGAGAACCAGTTTAGTACCGGAAAAAGCGCCTCACGAGACTTACAGGATCTATACAGATCATGAATGGAGAGTTGAAAATGAAATACACACCAAACTATGAATGCCATTTATCATCTGGTTGTTCTCCAAACTACAGTTTTCCTTTTAGTATTATATTTTGTCTTATTAGCTCAAATTTTGTGTTAATTTATTTTATCAAGTTCTCTCATGTTGAAACCTTCATGGCTGCCATCATGGACGAGTATCCCTCCCTACTGAGATGGGGGGTTCCAATTAACGCAGCCTACTGTTTAGTGTCTTTTCTCGCCGGACTTCTACATGATGGGTCGAAACGCGAAGGTCGGCGGGACGATCCGACTCATATCCATATAGATCATCTCTTATAATGGTATGTGACTCTTAATTTCAGAATGGGGTGTACGTGTTTCAGTTGGTGGACTGGTACATAGTCACCATCTTCATCACTGTGGCTGCTCTTCTGGAGTGTGTCATGGTTACCTGGTTGTATGGTAAGTAACATATATACTGAGTCAAAAAAGAAACTTCACAAAATGTAATTTGAAAAATAATGAATAATTTTTCTCTGATGGATACATCTATGTATCCGAAATGGGATCCTTATCTTTCGACTCTAGAAAAACGTTATCAAAACCCACTCAAACCCATCCATTCGTCGTGCAAATGACGTTAGTGCCAAATCAGGTTTTGCACGTGCAGTCGATCACGTGATCTTCGCATCGAAGTTTTCTTCATATGCACGTGTTTGCATTGGCCTCAAGAAGTTAAAAAACACTTTTAAACCACAGTTCTAACGGTACTTGAAATGCCACCATTGTCAAATGTGCAACGTGAACGTGCCGTTGGCATGTTGCAAGCGGGAAGATCAGTTATTGACGTCGCAAGAGCAATGGGATGCAGCCGTCGTACTGTGTATGACTTAGGAGGTCGTCTATAACAAACTGGCACCACTTCTGATCGCCCAACGTCGGGTCGTCCACGTGTGACGTCACGAGCAGAAGACCGTCAAATCGTCCTACGTCACCTACGGCTACACGAACCAGGGCTGAGATGTTTAGAGGTCGACTGTCCTCACAGACCATTCGAAATCGGTTGCGGACTGCCAATCTCCATTCTCGACGTCCATATCGTGGGCCAATATTGACGCCGTTTCATCAACATCAACGTCTGCTGTTGGCCCAACGTCACCTCCGATGGACCCAGAGAGACTGGAATCGAGTCGTCTTTAGCGATGAATCCAGGTTTACCGTCAGATTCTCGGACGGCAGGCATAGAGTCTGGAAACGACGTCGTGAACGGTATGCCCAATGTTGTGTACAGGAAGTCGACAGATTCGGGGGCGGAAGCTGCATGGTGTGGGGTGCTTTCTGTGGGAACAACCGTTCCCGACTTCAGGTCATCCGTGGAAACCTCACAGCTGCTGCTTACCTCGACCAGGTGCTCACCCCTGAACTCGTTCCTTTCATGGCGGCTCATGGCCCAGGTCTACAGTTCCAGCATGATAATGCTCGGCCGCATACGTGTTGACACGAAATTTCCTTCAAAACGATGGAATCAACGTCATGGACTGGCCAACGAGGTCCCCTGACCTTAATCCAATAGAGCACGTTTGGGATGCACTTGGGAGAAGGCTTCGTTGTCTTAGGAACCAATCTCAGAACTTGCAGGAACTTGGCGCAGCCTTGCAAGAGCAATGGCGCAGAATCCCCAAACCACGTGTTCACAAGCATCAGGCAGTCGATGAGGAGACGGTGTTTGGCAGTGGTGAATGCGCGGGGCGGCCATACAGGATATTGAACTGAGAAATTTCGCATTTTTATTCTTGTGACTGGACATTCTGTATACCCATGTTGTGGAACGGCGGTGTAGCCTAATGGAACTGATTATGGCACTGTCAGTGTGTATCGAGTACATCACACAGATCTCAGCAATGAAATAATAACAATTTAACCATCTTATCATCTCTTGTTCTTTTATAGTGCCCTGAAGAAAGAATGTGAAGTTTCTTTTTTGACTCGGTATATATACGCATGCACATCATCACATGAGCGAAATAGCCTTAAGTACGACGTTAAACCCCATTTCACCTCACCTCACCTCATCCCGTCCTTCCTTCCATTGTGCCCTCTATACATTCACCTATACATTGGAATCGTTAAAGGTTTCAATTGTTACCTTTGCTCGCTATGTTAACGCTTTCCCTTCGCCCACTATACGGTTTAGAATTCGCCCTGTCATCACTTGCTATACAGTTTACAATTCTTCCTGCCTTCTCTCGCTATACAGTTTGAATTTGCCCTGTCTTCACTCGCTATATAGTTAAAACTTCGCCCTGCTTTTACAGTTCAAAATTCGTCCTGCCTTCACTCGCTATGCAGTTTAAAATTCGTCCTGCCTTCACTCGCTATACAGTTTAAAATTCGCCCTGCCTTCGCTCGCTATACCGTTAAAATTCGCCCTGCTTTCACTCGCTATAATTCGCCCTGCCTTTACCGTTTAAAATTCGCCCTGCCTTCTCTAGCTTTACAGTTTAAAATTCGTCCTGCCTTCACTCACTATTAAGTTATCAACCCGCCCTGCCTTCATTCGCTGAACAGTTTTCCTTTTGCACACTGCAGTGCTTTCCTCAGCCTCTCTCCGTATATTTTCCTTCGCACTCAGGGATGGATTTTCGTTCTTTTTTTTTGTAACTGTAGTTAGAGTGAAGAACCCATTTGTTACCCAGTCGTAACTATCCTGAGAGGAGTCTCAGGTCAAGTTGCAGTATCCCTTAAACTAAGCTAACTATCACACTATCCTTAGTCCAACCTCGAAGTGGACCGCCTCCGTGGTGTAGTGGTTAGAGCGTCCGCCCGGAGAGCGGAAGGTCGCGGGTTCGATCCCCGACCGCGTCATACCAAAAAAGACGTTAAAATATGGTACTTGTTGGTCCCTGTCTGGCGCTCGGCATTAATGGGTACAACAAGGACTGGTCGGCTCGGAGTCAGTATAATGTGTCTGAGTGAGGTATTCATGCTTCACTGCGGCATGGTATCTCAGTGGGCTAGCACTATAAAACCAGCTTCAAGTCTGGGCTAGTACAAGCAGCCGCACGAAATATTCTCAAGCACGACGTTAAACCCAACTTCACCTCACCTCACCTCACCTCGAAGTCGCTATCGATATTCTAAACATGCACTTACCAATTTGTTCAGATTTCTTCATTCCAGAGTAATGTTGATGAAGGTCTCATTTTCAGGTCTCACTTTGTAGTTGTATTTTAACGGATTGATTAATTCTTCCCTCAGTTACCCGTATTTTTCTAAGTAGGTTTCAGCTGCCACGGGCGCTGGAGTGATAAATTAAAATGTATATTGTGCAGTGAATATTGAGTCAAATTACTTGAAGAATATCAAATGGGCCAGGAAAGGTCATGGATCATCAATAGACAGAATTACAATATTGTGTAGTAGTGAAATCATGAGAGTCTGTTGATTCTACTTCAACAGATTAGTGTGATTAAAACACATCAAACCATACTCTATAAGCTACCGGTCGAAAGAAAGTTATCACTTTTAAAGTAATTGTATAAACAATTACCAAAAACGATGGTGCAGGTTTGAACACAAACAGAAAACATTCGCCAGAACGCATCATAGTCCCAATTACGACGCTGCTACATGAAAACTTGAATTCATGTAACTTTATCGGACAATGTGACAAATGCACGTGCATGAAGCACGAGCTATGAAATTTGAAAAAATAAGGGAGCATCAAATGAAATATAACCATTTGGGACGACTTCCGGTTAGTAACACTAACCAACGATTTTGAAATGAAAAGTAAGTTATCACCCCCCAAAAAAGATATGCTTTTTATTCTGTAGTCTTTCCTTAAAGTCTGATAAGTGAAAGGACAGTCAGTTGGCCAATAATTCTATACAAGTTATCAGCTGAAGGAATCATGGTAACGAGACTGGAGCAATATATATTTTAGCTAATTATGCATAAATTAAGAAAATAACATGCATATGGTATAAAAAGCTGTTGGTAATACTAATTTGGAATTCAGTTTCATCAACATCAGTTCCGAACAAATTGGTGTATCACTGAGCATACCAGATGCAATATGTCCGTTTTGTCCTGAAGAAACATGTTTTTGTACAAAGAAAGATGCTTTTATAGCTCACCCACCGCAATGAGGATGAAGAAAAGAAAGCAAAGTGGAAAGTTTCCCATCCTTCTGACTTGGCGGAAACTGGGTGGAAGGTGAAAATTTCGCTGTAAGGATGGATTTGTCAAGGAACTGTTGCAGCAGTCACGATGTAGTCTGAAGCGAAGACAAACCCATGGCATAAGTGTTGTCAAACACATTTCTGTCAAAGATTTCTGCCATCCATACGATTGCTGTCAAAATTTGTGTGCCACGTGTCCACGCCCTTAGGCCATTCATGCCTGTCAACTATTGCCAACCCACCCATTTTTCAATCCATCCATCTACCTACCCACCCATCCATCATCCATCCACCTATCCATGATCTCTCCACCCAGTCCATCCATCCACCCACCCTTCCATCATCCGTCCACCTATCCATCATCTATCCACCCAATCCATCCATCCACCCAACCTTCCATCATCCGTCCACCTATCCATCATCTATCCACCCAATCCAGCCAGCCAGCCAGCCAGCCATCAATCATACATCCACCTATCCATCATCTATCCACCCAATCCAGCCAACCAGCCAGACAGCCATCAATCATACATCCACCTATCCATCATCTATCCACCTAATCCAGCCAGCCAGCCAGCCACCCATCCATCATACATCCACCCCATCCAGCCAGCCAGCCAGCCAGCCACCCATACATCATCCGTCCACCTATCCATCATCTATCAACCCAATCCACCCAATCCAGCCAGCCACCCAGCCAGCCACCCATACATCATCCATCCACCTATCCACCATCTATCCACCCAATCCAGCCAGCCACCCACTCATCCGTCCATGAATCCATCATCTATCCACCCAATCCAATTCAGCCAGCCAGCCAGCCACCCATCCATCATCCGTCCACGTATCCATCATCTATTCACCAAATCCATCCATCCACCCATCAATCCATCCATCATCCGTCCACCTATCCATCATCTATCCACCCAATCCAATCCAGCCAGCCGGCCAGCCACCCATCAGTCATCCGTCCACGTATCAATCATCTATTCACCCAATCCATCCATCCACCCACCCATCCATCATCCGTCTACCTATCCATCATCTATCAACCCAATCCAGACAGCCAGCCAGCCACCCACACCTAGAAGAAGCCCGACGTTGTGACCTGCGTGTACAGACTGTCTACGCCATCACATCAAAATTGTCAAGAGCTCAGTTAACGTCACAAGAACATGTAATTATTAAATGAAATACTCAATTCACATTTATAGTACAATGTTAGTTTAGGTTTGATGTTAAATAGGTCTGTGGTGTCGCTAGATAGTACACCGTGAGAGGTAACCTATCGACTACGTAATGAACGGGAATAAAATATAACCTGCAAAATATAGGTTATCTATTTGGATCCCGTAAAGAGCAATGTTTATTGTTGCACATCATATACACCTGCCATTGATAAAGTATAAAACGTCGTGCCAGAGGATAATCAGTCTTAATTATTAAAACAGATTCTATTTTGCATAACCAATTTTGCTTTGATATTTAAATATAAATATCGAGATTGCGCACCAATATTGTAATCTAACATCACTCTTGTCCTATGTATGATTGACACAGGAGCCATCACATTACAGATAATAGCTACGGTCAGTTAAGACAAACAGTATCTGACAGAACCAGGAAGTCTTAGATAACACTGATTAAAGTAGGTTATACTGTGACTTACATAAACAACAAGATAACACAGTCATGTGTCGCAACAGAAGGTAAAACATCAAGAATTAGGTGACATCTCTGTGATAATACTGATAAACATCTTGTTATTGCACAACGTCGTGACAAAAGATATATGCTTCTATTGTTCTGCATAATAGATTATATACCTTTGGACACGCACAAAACGCACTTCAGAAGTACCGTGTACTGATAAGTGTATATTTCGTGGACGAATCCAAGTAGGGTTGATAAAGCAGGTTTATCTTCTCAGTCAGGTGCAGTTTGACCATGAGCATCATGAGCTGTTTCCACGTATACACATGGTAAAAAAGTATCGCAACACCGATGATTTGTAAACCACATGTTCATATCAAAGTTATGTTGATAATTGGGGTGCACAATACGTCACTTTTATATTTGCTACATTTAAAGTCAAGCTTAACGTCTGCACCCGTAATTAAGCAAATATCGTTTCAGGGAACTGTTCTTAACCCGATAACTTAGAAAATTTGTTGATTTTGTGGCTGATATGGGGCTCCTTTATTAACAACTGGGGCAGTTGGTTCGCACAATACGTCAGACAGATCCTGGAGTATAAACCTGAATGTAATGGAACAAGCCCTCCATCAAGAATGGAAAACAACATCTCAGTGTCATGCAAATTCAATTTATGGTATCCAGGGTCAGGGATGTTATTACAGTAGGTGGAGGCTACACCGGCTATTGACATTGTGTCCAGTTTGGATACTGGTTTGATTTGTTAAGGGTTGTATGCCAGAATCTTGAAAATGACCGCACTTATTGACAGTTTTAAACAAAACTGGAGATCCGATCTTGACAATAGCACACGTTATATTTTGTATATAGAGAATTCAAAAGCTTATTGAATACCTTTTTAAAATTGCAGATTATAAATTATGTAAATATTTAGGATTACTAAGGTTAAAATTTAATGAAGGACGATGGTGTAAAATTAACGCAAATTTGAGAACATGTCCTATCTGTTACGGAGGTCTAGAAGACGAATACCATTTTACTTTCATTTGACCTAGATATGATGACTTACGTCGTAAATATTGACCAAGTGATTTCAAAACGAATATGCATGGCTTTAAGAAACTACTTATAACAAATTGATGCCACTCGTATGACACTTTGAAAATGCTCAGCCTATATACATGTGTAATGCATTTTTACATGTACAGTACAACCAGAAATTATTGAGAATTTATGGATTGTAAATTGTATTATTTTTTTCACTCATTACTCACGTATTAAATGTGAATATTAGCAGAACATAACTCCAGATTCAAAGACAGGTGAAGTTAGTATTTTGTCAAGTCACCATGGGCAGCAATGCAGGCTTCAATGCGGCGGGGCATACTACTGATCAAAGAAGTTAGAAAGTCGTGGTCCATGCTGCCCCAATATCGGACCACCTCTTCTTTCATTTCAGCAATATTTGTCAGATTTTTCTTATTGACACTTTCCTTCATAAGTCCCCAAACATTTTCTATTGGATTTAGGTGAGGGCTATAGTTTGGCCAATCTAATTATGTCATATTTTGGGTCCGAAACCAGGCCTGTGAATGCTTTGAACGATGTTTTGGGTCGTTGTCCGTGAGCAGATGGAAGTAAATGTCCCTCGAGAATATCTATGTACCGCTCACTGTTCATATTCCCTTCAAATATACAGAGGGGCGTTGCCCCTAACACAGATATGCTACCCCACACGTTAAATTTGGGACTGTACTTTGGACGCTGATACAAAGGTTTTTCAGTTTGTTTGGTCCAGAATTTCAGTGTATTAGGAAACAGCCACACAGAACTTTCATCTGAGAAAATCACATTGTCCCAGTTAAAATTTCTATGCTGTAAGCACCAGTTCAACCTTCTTTCCTTTTGTTCCGGTTTCATGATCGGTGATGGAATTCCTCGACCTTTTCTGCAAACCCATTGCATGCAGCTCAGTTCTAATTGTCTTCTTACGGACAGCCACAGTTCATCTATCAATCATATCCAGCCTTAAGTTTTCTAAACTCCTTCGTTTGTTTTTAGAAACAAGAATACCAAGCCGCCTCCTGTCCCCGACAGTCAATTTGCTGGGCCTACCTGCGCCTCCCTGGTGCTCAATGCCATATCCATTTGCAATATTTTTCAAAACACGATAAACAGTGGACAAGGGGATGTTCTACTTGAAATCACTTTAGCTGATCTGATGTCCTTGTAATAATACTCTAAAATCAACTTCCTTTTCTCTAAATCATCCATACTGAGGATCACTGAAAATGTCTGCTAGCAAGTAAACACAGGGGGATAACTCTTCACAAACTAATGAAAAAGGATTAACGGAGTTGTCTCTCTTGAATGAAACCAAGCACTTGATAGCTGGTCATGGTTGTTTATACTAGAAATCCCATTAAACATATTCCTAAAATTCTCAATAATTTCTGGTCATACTATATAATGCATTCTTATGAACGAAGAAGTAAGCTATTACAAGAATGATAATATTAAATACCACATTATACTTTTGTATTATCATATCATATCTTTATCCATATTAATTTGTATCGTATGCTGTGAATACCTGTATACATGTATGCAGATGGGCGTGTATACATAAATGCAAATTGTATTATAAAGTATGAAACTGTATGTACATGGGCCCGATGACCTTTGTACGGAAATAACGTTTTGATTGATTGATATTGACATCATACGACCATGTTATTATTACATTTTGGGGCATGTTTGTCTCTATTATTAAGCTACAGTACTTCTGTTTTGTGCGTATAGTCATATTTGCCATTAAAGTAATCTTAAAGGTTCAGTTTATGCAGATAGTAAATTACGTTGAGGTTTGGATATGTTTCCTTGCTGTGGTTGGTAACATATTGATACTTTGAAAAATATCGGGTGTTGCGATATATTTTTCCATGTGGATAGATTTAGTATCTACAAAGGCCTCTGTTTGTTGTTCTGTGTGGCCTGTCTGAAATGTGATCTCAGTATGCAGATGGCTGGAAAGTATCACTCATGCAATCCAGTTATACAACTGTTTCAATTGTATCAGTTTACAACCCATGATCATTACTAGCAAGATAGTATCGCCCTTTCTATCCATGTTTGGGGCTGCTATGATTGTTTCATCCTACTATCATTGTAGACAGCTAAGATGTAATATGTATAATTCATATCAAGATTTTCCACAGATAATGATACTTCTGCATATAGTACCTACTCAGAGTGTCAAAACTGCTCATATTTGCATTCAACATTTTCATTTAATCTATTCATATTTGAGCATTTTTTGCTAGCTCGATTGTCGTTGTAGCAGTTTGTATAATTCCTGAAAGTTTACAACTGAGTTCACTTTTCAAAGCTTTCTCTCATGCTTGCTGAGATATGTATTTTTTATTGTGACCAGAGTGGAAAGCTTGCCTTGCGTCAAGTTCATAAGATAATACAATTTCATAATCTTATCTCCATTCCCTACTTGGGACGATAGTGACGTTGAAGTGTACATTAAACGTGTGTTTGATGTAACCCAACAAGGAGACAAATCACTAACATTGAATATTTTCCACCTGTACAGGAAAAGCGTTGGAAGAAACTCGGCCATCTGAGTGAATTACTTTCAGATAAGCATATTATTTGTTCACAGAAACACATCTGGATGCAACATTTCATAGCCGATTATTAGCATAGGGCACAATATGATTTGGAAGTGGTGTAATTTATTTTAAAATGGCATATCCTTTAAAAGATGATAAGATTTAGATAACAGCTTAAAGATTCTATGAAACAACTAGGCTACAGGTATTTCTTCAATTATACTGTGTGCAGCATATATAGATCTGAAAGTAAAAATGTGGACTTCTGTGATAGCTTCGACACTGTTGTGGAAATTGATATAGATGTTACATGTAAACTAGTTCTTGTTTATTTAAATGAAAAGTTGTTATCTGGAGAACAGGACGTCCTTAATGGATAAATCTCAAACAATGAATCGGAGTAATGTAATGCAGTAACCAACTGTGGCTTTAAACGTCTCACACTCACTTTGATCTTATCATTATTAGTAATAAGGCATAAAATTCTGGAACATAAGAACACGCACGCACGCACGCACGCACGCACACACGCACAAAGTACTTTATTCAGAAATCCAGAACGGTTTTCAAGTTCTGCTCCGGAAAAGATCCCTGTCACCAATTTCAGTCGAGTTAATACGTGATGCCATGAAGACGCTAAAATATATTTTTTTCAGAAATCCAAACTTACCAAAAGGCACCGGTTCACCACCAAACTGTCTATGTGCCAAATTTGGTGAAAAAAACTTCTTTAAAGTTCTCCTCCGGATAAGAGCACTATCACCAATTTCAGCCGAAGCCAAAGCTGTTGCCATGGAAACGCAAAACATTTTATTCAGAAATCCAAACTTACCAAAAGGCACCAGTGCACCACCAGACCTATCTATGCGCCCAGTTTGGTGAAGAAATATTTAACGGTATTTATGTTCTGCTCCGGAAAAGATGAATTTGCACGACAGACGGAGTTCAAAATAATACCCCCAGCAAAAATTAAAAAATAGTTTTGTTCAAGCTTCACAAACACTCATTTCTTAAAATTAAAATCATACGTATTATCATACACAAGCTGAACATAGTTAGGAGTGCTTAACCTTTTTCCAGATAGAAGAATTATCAGTCAGCTAGAAACCATTATTTTGTCTGTTTTCCCGTCTACTGTAAAATGATGGAATGATTTCCCCTACTGACAAGAGAGTCGAGCACTCTAAGCTCTTTCAAAACTAAAATTCCAACTACAAACTAAATGTGCGCCGTCACATTTCTTCTGTGGTTTAAAGAGGTGCAATATGTTGCTTACACATTTACGCTATTCATGCTCAAAGTGAACTATGATATATTCAGAATTAGTATGACAGGCACCCCCCATCTGTCTCCGCGTGAAAACGTTCATCACTACTTGATATAATGTCTGCTTTATAATATACACTTCAAAAAAAAAAAAAAAAAAAAAAAATGAAACGCAAGGCGTTTTCATCAGTTCATTTCGATATATTTTGACAGCAATCGTCATTAAGACAATTTCTTTGTTTGAATAGCGTTAATCATGTCGTGTCGTGGGTGTTGCGTATTGCGCGATTATGGCATCGACATACCCGCTTCAAATCGACCCAAGATAGTCCCAGAACTTCAAAGCCAAGGGTGTCATCTCCGACTCAGGACCGATTCATCTGGGTGTTTAAACTACGTCATCGATTTGCTACAGCAACGGACACTGCAGGACAGGTGCCTGGTCTTCGATGAATTTCCGATCAAACCATCAGAAATCAGCTGAGAGGGTAGGAATTCGAGTTGGACCTGTCCTGACACGACTACATCAACAACGACGTGTCCAATGGTGCAGGGTACAGGCATGGAACCTAGAGTACTGTTGACGCGTTTCCTCCTGCAACGACAGATGGGAGACAACGAATGGACGAACGCACAAACGTCTTGCGCCGAACTGCGTTCGACAGGTTGACGGATTTGGTGGAGGTACGGTCATGTTGTGGGGAACCATTTCCTACACTGGTAGATCAGAGCTAGTCGTGGTTCAAGGCAATCTTACAGCAAATCGCTAACCTCTCCCCACTTTTAACCAACAGAAGGAGCCGTTTCAACTTGACAACGCTCTACCCGACACAACTCGTGTAACAGGTGCCTATCACGATATGCAAACGTCAATCAAATCAAATCAAATCAAATTAGACATTTGTATAGCGCTACATATCCAGAGTCCTGCTCATGTGCGCTTAGTCGAAAGCTCGTTTGAGGAGGATGGTTTGGGACAAGATCGGAAACTGTTGATATTGTCCAGTTTTCTGCCACTTTCAGGTAATCCATTCCAGAGTACAGCACCCGCTCTGCTAAATGTTCTGTCCCCGTATGTTGTGATTTGGACAAATGGAACATACTCAGTTTTCATTTACAAGTGACCTTTCCCATACAATCGGTGTGTTACCTGTCCATTTATGCTTATCATACTTGATATTTTTCTCAATCGCGCTCTTCGCCTTCTCACGGCACACCATGCTTCTGGTTCTTAAGAATTCCTACGCAAGCACCGAGTTTTGACGATCGCTTAATGCATATCATTATAAGTGCTGATCATATACTGCAATGACAAACATCTAGCAACTAATACAAACATATGTTGTCTCGATATGTATTTTATTTTCGAATCATGGCATGGGCCATGGACTAGTACACAACGCCTGTCAATAGCAGGTATGGGATCCACAAGATGAAATGACATACTGAAACCTAGGATCCATGCTTACAATAGGCTTAGCTATTTAAACCAAATTTGACCCCACATCATAGTTTTCTGCTGAATCGATGATTTGATTCTTAGCAAAGAGTGAATAGCATATGTCAGGTGATCTGAACGACCTTGTACAACACACATGTACGACATAACGTAGACGTCAGCATGTGCATGGAGACGTTTTACTTCTACGGTGTAATTCATATGCCATCACCCAACCTGAACATAAAACAGTACATAAAGCACAACATTTAGGTTCTAGTGCATCCGCTTTGCTTAACTCGGTTTCACCCAGAGCATGCCCAGATGTAATAAGAAGTGGAAATATGCAATAACGCTCGTTTGCAACATTGTTACCGCAATATTGCATTCAGAACAAACAGGGCTCGAAATTCTTTCATCCCAGCAAGCATATTTGACATATGTATTGGTGTTTTGTGGTCTTACGTATACGTATGTAAATCTTTCGATGTATTGTATGTGTTTCAATGTTAACCGTGTAAAGCAAATTTCCTTCGGGATAATAAAGCATTATCTAACTATCTATAAATACCAGCACATCACCACATCGCGTGGATATCTCCTTACGATATAGCGATGGCCGCTCGCAGTATCCATAGTTTAGGTAACCTAAGTTCAAAACATCTTAGACATAAAAACTCTCTCCCAATCGATGCGCATTTAATATCTCGGCCAATCAGAGTTGCTTTTGCATACGTCCGAAGTCACGTGAAGCGACCGGCCGTCGGCCAATAAATACGTCGAACTGCCATCGATGCCGATAGAAACGTTGTCATTCAGCATCAACGTTAAGGCGGTGAGTATCCACGTTGAATTTACATGTCTTGTTGAAGTAGTGTCAAACGTGACCATTGTAACCCAAGTGTATTCTGAGCTGATGAATTCAGATTTGATTTAATCATAATATATTCAGAAAGTCTTCAAAAGCATTAACATATACCTGGAGGCAAAAGTTATTTCACATGGAATTTTTTCATTGGCAATCTTGAGAATGATTTTTTGGATATACAGTGCGAGTGCTAATTAGTTTCCAAGTTTTGCTAGCCAATCAAGCTAACTTTGCCTGAAAGTTACTAGCCCACAAAATAATTCACTATACCGAAATTTGAATGTAGCCAAGGGTTTGATCATTAAGCTGATAATATGATGAACATTTTTTCTCAAGCCATAATCTTGCATGATTTAAACGTGTATTGTAACTTGACAAGTCGGAGAGAGTGATAGTTACAAAATGACCCCATGAAACTCACAAGCCAGTCGGGTGAGTGACTGGAGATTTACTGTCCCGACTGGATTTTTACTAACCTCGGGATAGCGGGCTATTTCACACACTGTGATATGAACCAGAGAAAGAGTGTTAATATGGTGGAAGAAACGTAACCAGGCAGTTGTTCGAGTTTCACGAAATTTGCAACTTATTTGAGAAAAATGGCCAGCAATGTTCACTTTAAAGGGCCTGATCCTAGACGATAAGATGCTTAACATTTCCACTCAGTGCAGTCTTAAGAAGTATTCTAGTCAGAAAAAGAAATCTGTTCATCATTCTGGAAGTTCGGCATGAAAAGGACAGATGAGAGCAATACTTACGTTTCTGTACCTTGCCGCTTGATGTTGCCCATTGATTCAACGTTCACAGAAACACCATTTAGCGACGTTTTCAGCCAATCAAATTATAGACCGTGCCCTCAGTGTCTGCCCATCTGTGTCCTCCGTCAAGACCGACGCCAGGGCATTGACGTCGACGTACAGTGTGAAACAACTGTACAGTTTCGTTTTAACTGAGATGGACGCTCAAACACTAGCTACATTTATACAAAGATCCTTATGCTACTAAACATGCATAATATAGTCTTATAGTGTCGAGTATTTGTTTATTTGTATCTTCGCCATACTCAGCAATACTCCAGCAATATGACGGCGGTCTGTAAATAATCGAATCAAGACCAGACAATCCAGTGATTTACATCGTCAGGATCGATCTTCGCCATTGATATGCACCCGATGACGTTAGTCACCTCCTACGACAAGCAAGGATTGCTGAAGATCAATTCTAACCCGGATCTTCAAGGGTCTGTTACCTGCAGTATGATGAATAGAGAATTTTTCATGTATCTAATGAAATGTGATGTATCTGTCATCGAGTGAAAAACGTAATATTTTCACGAGGGGCGTAGACACATGAAATGTTCTATTTATCACATACTTCCACTTTTACTTAAATTTAAATAATAATAATCCGAGAATATTGGATTAGCGAAGTCCAAATACTGCCAAGTGTGAACTAAAAAACTGTTGACTTATTTGTTCAGGAACACAGATAAGACACAGTTGGGTATTCGAAAATAAAATAAATATCGAGACAACATATGTTTGTATTAGTTGCTAGATGTTTATTGTCATTGCAGTATATGATCAGCACTTATAATGATATGCATTAAGCGATCGTCAAAACTCGGTGCTTGCGTAGGAATTCTTAAGAACCAGAGGCATAGTGTGCCGTGAGAAGAAAAATATCAAGTATGATAAGCATAAATGGACAGATAACACACCAATTGTATGGGAAAGGTCACTTGTAAATGAAAACTGAGTATGTTCCAATAGTCCGAACCACAACATACGGGGAGAGAACATTTAGCAGAGCGGGTGCTGTACTCTGGAATGATTTACCTAAAAGTGGCAGAAAAGAGGAAAATATCAACAGTTTCCGATCTTGTCCCAAACCATCCTCCTCAAACGAGCATTCGACTAAGCGCACATGAGCAGGACTCTGGATATGTAGCGCTATACAAATATCTAATTTGATTTGATGTGATTTGATTGACGTTTGCATATCGCGATAGGCACCTGTTACACGAGTTGTGTCGGGTAGAGCGTTGTCATGTTGAAACGGCTCTTTCTGGTGGTTAAAAGTGGGGAGAGGTGAGCGATTTGCTGTAAGATTGCCTTGAACCAAGACTAGCTCTGATCGACCAATGTAGGAAATGGTTCCCCACAACATGACCGTACCTCCACCAAATCCGTCAACCTGTCGAACGCAGTTCGGCGCAAGACGTTCGTGCTTTCGTCCATTCGTTGTCTCTCATCTCGTCGTTGCAGGAGGAAACGCGTCACCAGTTCTCCAGGTTCAATGCCTGTACCCTGCACCATTGGACACGTCGTTGTTGATGTAGTCGTGTCAGGACAGGTCCAACTGTTGGTCAGTATGCTCGAATTCCTACCCTCTCAGCTGATTTCTGATGGTTTGATCGAAAATTCATCGAAGACCAGGCACCTGTCCTGCAGTGTCCGTTGCTGTAGCAAATCGATGACGTAGTTTAAACACACAGCTGAATCGGTCCTGAGCAGGAGATGACACCCTTGGCTTTGAAGTTCTGGGTCTAACTTTGGTCGATTTGAAGCGGGTATGTCGATGCCATAATCGCGCAATACGCAACACCCACGACACGACATGATTAACGCTATTCAAACAAAGGAATTGTCTTAATGACGATTGCTGTCAAAATATATCGAAATGAACTGATGAAAACGCCTTGCGTTTCATTTTTTTTTTTTTTTTTTGAAGTGTATATTATAAAGTAGACATTATATCAAGTAGTGATGAACGTTTTCACGCGGAGACAGATGGGGGGTGCCTGTGAACTCAATTGTAAACTTTCAGGAATTATACAAGCGGCTACATCGACAATCGCGCTAGCAAAAAATGCTCAAACATGAATAGATTAAATGAAAATATTGTATGCAAATATGAGCAGTTTTGACACTCTGAGTAGGTACTATATGCAGAAGTATCATTATTTGTGGAAAATCTTGATATGAATTATACATATTACATCTTAGCTGTCTACAATGATAGTAGGATGAAACAATCATAGCAGCCCCAAACATGGATAGAAAGGGCGATACTATCTTGCTAGTAATGATCATGGGTTGTAAACTGATACAATTGAAACAGTTGTATAACTGGATTGCATGAGTGATACTTTCCAGCCATCTGCATACTGAGATCACATTTCAGACAGGCCACACAGAACAACAAACAGAGGCCTTTGTAGATACTAAATCTATCCACATGGAAAAATATATCGCAACACCCGATATTTTTCAAAGTATCAATATGTTACCAACCACAGCAAGGAAACATATCCAAACCTCAACGTAATTTACTATCTGCATAAACTGAACCTTTAAGATTACTTTAATGGCAAATATGACTATACGCACAAAAAAGAAGTACTGTAGCTTAATAATAGAGACAAACATGCCCAAAAATGTAATGATAACAAGGTCGTATGATGTCAATATCAATTAATCAAAACTTTATTTCCGTACAAAGGCCATCGGGCCCATATACATACAGATTCATACTTTATAATACAATTTGCATTTATGTATACACGCCCATCTGCATACATGTATACAGGTAATCAGAACATACGATACAGGTTAATATGGATAAAGTAGATAAAGATATGATATGATAATACAAAAGTATAATATGGTATTTAATATTATCATTCTTTTAATAGCTTACATCTTGTTCATAAAAATGCATTATACATGTATATAGGTTGAACATTTTCAAACTGTCATACGAGTTGCATCAATTTGTCATAAGTAGTTTCTTAAAGTTATGCATATTCGTTTTGAAATTACTTGGTCAATATTTACGACGTAAGTCATCATATCTAGGTCAAATGAAAGTAAAATGGTATTCGTCTTCTAGACCTCCGTAACAGATAGGACATGTTCTCAAATTTGCGTTAATTTTACACCATCGTCCTTTATCAAATTTTAACCTTGGTAATCCTGCCCTAAATCTAACTAAATATTTACGTAATTTATAATCTGCAATTTCAAAAAAGTATTTTTCAGGTTTTAATAAGCTTTTGAATTCTCTCCATACAAAATATAACGTGTGCTATTGTCAAGATCGGATCTCCAGTTTTGTTTAAAACTGTCAATAAGTGCGGTCATTTTCAAGATTCTGGCATACAATCCTTAACAAATCAAACCAGTATCCAAACTGGACACAATGTCAATAGCCGGTGTAGCCTCCACCTACTGTAATAACAACCCTGACCCTGGATACATTAAATTGAATTTGCATGACACTGAGATGTTGGTTTCCATTCTTGATGGAGGGCTTGTTCCAATACATTCAGGTTTTTATACTCCAGGATCTCTCTGACGTATTGTGCGACCCTACTGCCCCAGTTGTTGATAAAGGAGCCCCATATCAGCAACAAAATCAACAAATTTTCTAAGTTATCGGGTTAAAAACAGTTCCCTGAAACGATATTTGCTTAAAGGTCACATGCAACCAAAAAATCAAACATAATTAACACACAATTATCACTTATTCATGACATATAATATACATTGCTGGTTACGAAAAAATATATAAACAAAATTATAAGCGTACAATCGCAAATCGAAAGTGCAAAATTGTGTACTTCGGTTTACTTCCCAAGAAACGAAGCAACCGGGATACCGAACCCAGTCAGAGCGGGTGGGTGTGCACTCAAGTGTAACGGCTGGTTCATTTGCAGATGCCGCCCCCACGGCTCATTGTGTGTGTATATATAGAGATGTTGGGTTTTGTAAATACATGCTCATTTTTTGTGTAAAACATTTTGCAATCAACAGACATCATAACTTGTCATGTGTTCAAGTATCACACCTGCCTGTCTGTGTAATTACATAATGTGACAGAGACCGAACTCGGGCCATAAATCAATGCATTTTGTTTATGGTGTATAGCCTGTTTGGTGTTAAGTTCAAATTGCATGTGGTCAGTGATAGCAGCTGTGTATTGAATATTGTCATTAGCAGACAGGCAGGCAGACACACAGATGTCAATAAAACAAGACATTGAATTTTGTCTGTGACAAGGACATATCTATATCACAGTTAGAAATTCGGTCAACGCTAAATAATGACATTGCTTTTAAGTATCGAACTGAGAAAGTGTCTCGGTAAGAAGAACGTGTGGTGAAATGGACAAATGAAATTATATAAACAGTTAATTTACAGTCATAACATATAAAAAGCTCGCGCCTGTGAGATATCAACAAAACATTAGAAAAATAGCTCACACCAAAGCCTTCACCGAGTATTCACCCGACAACCATAGATTACCTCTCACGGTGTACTCTCTAGCGACACCACAGACCTTTTAACATCAAACCTAAAATAACATTGTACTATAAATGTGAATTGTGTATTTCATTTAATAATTACATGTTCTTGTGACGTTAACTGAGACTCTGGAATATTTTGATGTGATGGCGTAGACAGTCTGTACACGCAGGTCACAACGTCGGGCTTCCTCTATGCGTGGTTGGGTGGCTGTTTGTCTGCATGGATGGGTTGTGAGTGGATGGATGGATGGGTTGTGGGTGGATGGATGGATTGATGGATGGGTTGCTGGATGGATTGGGTGGATAGATGATAGATAGCTGGACGGATGATGGTTGGTTGGATGGTGGATGGGTGGGTTGGTGGATTGATGGGTGGATGGATGGTCGGGTGGAGCAGATCCATGACAGTAATGTATGTGTTGTGGAGAAATCTGACCATGACGTGTGACAAGAATGGTTGAGTGGCATGAATTGCCGAGGGGCGTCACAGAAATGTTTAACAGACACGTGACGCAAAATTTTGACAGCAATCATATGGATGGCAGAAATCTTTGACAGAAATGGGTTTGACAACATTAATGACATGGGTCTTCGCTTCAGACAACATCGTGACTGCTGCAACAGTTCCTGGACAGATTCATCCTTCTACAGCGATATTTTGAGCATCCACCCAGTTTCTGCCAAGTCAGAAGGATGGGAAACTTTCCACTTTGCCTTCTTTTCTTCATCCTCATTGCCATGGGTGAGCTATAAAAACATAATCTTTCTTTGTACAGAAACATCTTTCTTCAAAACACAACGGACATATTGCATTTGTCATGCTCAGTGATACACCAATTTGTTCGAGCTTGTGTTGTTGAAACTGAATTCCAATCTTAATACTACCAACAGCTTTTTTATACCATATGTGTGTTATTGTCTTTATTTATGCAGATATATATAGAACGTCATATTAGTGCATTCGGATGTTTTGTATTAAACGATAAGATGTCATGGGAGCAGAGAATCAACGAGTTCGAAGACCGAGTTGTTTCGCTGCTCCCATGACATCTTCGAGTTCAATGAAAAACATCCAAATGCACTTGTATGACGTTCTATATTTATCATACACCCTCTTATCTTGCATTAATCTGTTACTTAAGTAAACAAATCATAGGAGTTCAATACGGAATCTGGGATGCAATACGGAATTTGACCACGTCATCCGTTTTGCACCCCTGTTTTACTATCCTAGGTTTACATGGGTATATAATAAGTAGGTAAAATATATATTGTTCCACTTTCGTCACCATGATTCCTTCAGCTGACAACTTGTATAGAATTATTGGCCAACACACTGTCCTTTCACTTATCAGACCTTAAGGAAAGACTACAGAATAAGAAGCATATCTTTCTTATTTGTGATAACTTACTTTTCATTTTCAAAATCGTTGGTTAGTGTTACTAACCGGAAGTCGTCCCAAACAATCCGATTTTAAATGGCTATTTTTCATTTTGATGCTCCCTTATTTTTTCGAATATTATAGGTCGTGCTTCATGCACGTGCATTTAGCACATTGTCCGATAATTACGTCAAGTCGAGTTTTCGGGGCCATGATGCGTTTTGGCGAATGTTTTCTGTTTGGGTTCAAACCTGTACCATAGTTTTTGTTGTTGTTTTTTCATACAATTGCTTTAAGAGTGATAACTTTCTTTTGTCCGGTAGTTTATATCAAGCATCGTATGGCTTGATGTGTTTTAATCACACTAATCTGTTAATGTAGAAGTAGAATCAACAGACTCTCATGAATTCACTACTATACAATATTGTAAGACAACCTGAATTCATTCTGTGGATCCATAACTTTGCCTGACCCATCCCATATTCTTCAAGTAATTCGACTCAATATTCATTGTACGATATGCATTTTTATTTATCACTCTAGCATCCGTGGCAGCTGAAACCTACTTAGAAAAATACGGGAAACTGAGGGAAGAATTAATCAATCCGTTAAAATACAACTACAAAGTGAGACCTGAAAATGAGACCTTCATCAACATTACTCTGGATTTTAGAACTCTGGACAAATTGGTAAGTGCATGTTTAGAATATCGATAGCGACTTCGAGGTTGGTCTAAGGATAGTGTGATAGTTAGCTTAGTTTAAGGGATACTGCAACTTGACCTGAGACTCCTCTCAGGATAGTTACGACTGGGTAACAAATGGGTTCTTCACTTAACTACAGTTACAAAAAAAAAGAACACCTTTAGAATACAGCACCACAACTTCTCGTGAGGGCGATCTCTGCCGTAGGTCACGTGTCATTAAGACAAGCAACCAGTTTGTGAGAACCCGTTGGACGCGAAACCGCGACCTTTGGATTGTTAGCTCGACAGCTAACCGACTGAGCTAGAGTAGAATAGGTCAAGGACAATTACGAATGCTACGGGTAGACTTGGTGTCTCGTGATTTTATTCTACGGACAATTGCCATTTGGCACACTCGTCCCATTCCGTAATCTACAAATTAACGTGTGGCGTGGAATGAGCCGATATGCCTCAAACTGAAAAGGGTTGTTGACGTCAGGCGTCAGACGTAGATTTCACGGTGCATGCATGAATGACGCGCTTTTATATAAATCGGTGATTTTGTGACAGAAAAGTGATGTAGGGAACACTGTAAGGATAATGTGGATCGCACTAAGGAACGAGAGAGACATGAGCATGTGTGGTGACGGCACGAGGGTGAGTTAGCCTTCGAATCATTACTTTACAAAATTTATGTTGTGTGTGAAAGAGGCAAATTCCAGGCCAATTTCCATTAGCCCAAAATTTCTACATTAATCCATTTCATAATGTACTTTCGATGTTTTTGGTTTCCCGTTTTTGTGTGAAAACAAAGTATTAAAATGCAAAAAGGAAAAACAACAAATGGTACTCACGTAATTACATCGGGCATGTACCTGCTATATTGAATTAGGTCCCTAACCCTAACCCTAACCTAAAACCCTAAACCCTAAACCATAACCATAACCCCTTGAAATAATCCTAATAAATAGAATGCATTGACCGAACCACCGGACATGTACCTACTATATTGCATTAGGTCCCCAACCCCAACCCTAAACCCTAAACCCTAAGCCCTAAGCCTAACCCTAGCCCTAGCCCTAGCCCTAGCCCTAGCCCTAGCCCTAGCCCTAACCCCAATCCATTGAATTAATCCTAATAAATAGAATGCACTGACAGAACCGGCACAAACACGACTGACGTGTCTAGTGTAATGCATTATTACCGCTTCGAAAAATAAAATACTAATAAAACACTTTTCTATGTAATGGTGCAAATTACTGAATGACAAAAATATATATGTAAATTAAAAAATTACAAAATACAAAATACACAAAACATAACACTCAGCAGCCCGTAATACAAATAAATATGAGCGTATTAGTGAAAAAAGAAAAATATTTCAAACTGGTGCTTGCAAAATATTGCGCATCCGCCGGTATACAACTACTGGAAACTCTCAACATCGTTGGGCTTATGCAATGACATAGCTCGTAGAGATGAAACACCAGTGAGCGGAGCTTATACGCACTCGCTGAGCCAGACAACCGTGTTGCCATGCAGGCGTCATAGGGCATTGTTTCGAGAACGTGCTTTCGAACAAAATCACATTACATTACGTAAAAGGGTATTATGACGTATTTTTAAAGTTTGTGGTGCTGTATTCTAAAGGTAGGCCGGATTTGTGTAGAGGCAGAGGGTCTGGTGGTAAACAAAGATTAAAAATATAAAAATGGGAATATCAGTACACATGCCGAAGAATGCAAATAAGGTTTCTATTTAGTGACATTGTGTTTGTATTGTTTCGATTTTTACACAGATATTAATTAAGTTAGGCAATCTTATAGTATTTTTGAAAGTTAAATTCATCCGGACTAATCCCAACTGAATTAATCCGAAATGTTTTGTAAGTGAAAGTTGGAAAATCACTCTACTCTAATTTTCTTGCAGTAATCATAAGCTAAGTGTCCAGAATGTTGATTTGAATCTCCTATGTTTTCAGGACATAGCATCCCAGTCTTTAAGTACCACGTTTCTACTTTATATGGTGAGTGCAGTCGTTCCAAAACCCTTCCCATCACACACAGATCATTATATAATTACACAAGTTAATGAGTGGTAGTTACTTAGTGAGTGAGTGAGTGAGTTTGGTTTTATGCCGCTTTTAGCAATATTCCAGCTTTATCTTGGCGGGGGACACTAGAAATGGCTTTCATACAAGTACCCATGTGGGGAATCGAACCCGGGTTTTCGGTGTGACGAGCAAACGCTTTAAACACTGAGCTACCCAACCGCCCCGATAGTTACTGAAGCAGAGAGTTCTCTCTTGTGGCTCGTCATCTCTTAGTACCGACCTCGAAGCCCCCTAGATCACAACCAACAATTCTTAGCTTCTTCAAGGGGAGTACTAGCGCAGTTTTTTCATATGGGTAAAAGCATCCTAAAGTCGCCTTCCATGAATAAAAACATCGCAATAAACACGTACAGTACGCACTTGTATTCCCCCCTATTACGGAAACACCCGACTGAAGCGGGTATCATGTGACATTACGTCATATGTGCCTGTTGCCAATGTCGTAATAAATTATCATGTCTTCCTACAAGATCCCAGCCTAGTCGAACAGAGATCATATAAGCAACGCGGATAATTTTAGTCCCGAAAATCTGGTGAACTATAAAACACTAGTCAGGACAATGTATATTTCCCTAGTTTCAGCTTATGGAAATAGTTATTGTACTAGGTCATAACCTTAGAATGACATCAGGTCAGCCAATGAGAATACAGAGCAACTTTCACGGCACACAATACTGGCAAAAAGCGGGTCTAATGCCGACGTGCATAATTCGACAAAATGGAAATCAATGAATAAAACAGGTATTTCTTTCTTTGCCGTTGTAATTATAGATAATAGCTTTTTTCCGGTTGACTGTAGTATTTTGGGATCCAAATCGGAATTCTGAAATTCTTCACGGGTCGACGTTTCGATGTTAATGCTGACATCGTTATCAAGATTATCATTGATAACTGTTGTGAGGATCTTCACTGAAACGTAGCATCTATTGCACAAAAGAAGTTGTCAGACCATAAAACAAGCAATTATCAATGTTGACACAGTTTTTAACTAAGTAATTCATATGACTCTGTAATCCTAGAGAAAGGATAAAATGTGGGCAGTATCTAGTTTCTTCTTTCTAATTGTATACATTAAGATGTAACTTGAACATAACTACCGTTCTCTATGTTTTAGTCATGGATCGATGAGCGACTCACTTGGCCATCAACAACTGACATCGAATACATGATATACAGCATCAATGAGATATGGACACCTAATCTTGTTATCACAAATTAGTAAGTACATGTCTAACCACAATGAAGAGATATTTCCAAAAACGTTTAAGATGACGTCTGTGTGCGCCTTCAAATATGCTAATATGCCATGCTAGGAACCTTGTAATGCAATTATGTTCTATATTGCAACTAGTCCTGACGATTCCCCAGACACAATGAAGCATACAAGGTGTAGATATATAGAGGATACTAAACGACCTTCCGTGTAATACCAATTTTAATAAACGAGTTAATGACTTGGTATCAAACGAGCGAAAGCGAGTTTGATACTAAATCTTTCACGAGTTTAATAAACATGGTATTTCACGGAAGCGAGTTTAGTATTCTGTTTATTACTCTCCAACATAAATTGATAGAAACTGTCTAGAGTGTGATGACTTGAGTCATCTTTCCTCGAGTCAAGTAAGGTCTAATGCCATTGTGACAGAGGTATAGCATTGTGACGTCATAACTGTAACCATTAGGACGTCATACGTTTAGCCGTAAAAATATTACATAGAGAATACTACACGAGGTCTCATCACAAACGAACTATACGAAACTCGTGTCCTTCCTATGGTATCTGACCGAGCGAAAGCGAGGTCAGATACCATAGGAAGGTCACAAGTTTCGTATAATCCGTATGTAATGAGACCGAGTGTGGTATTTTATTTATTACCCACGTTTAACATGCATTAAATTGACAAAATGGCGTTTTTGGGGATTTTTTTTATGGTTTAAAACCGAAACCGGTTTCATAAAGAGGTTGCGGAAGAGTTTGTACTGTAGTACAATATTTGTATGACGTCGCACTGTAATGACGTCACTACATTGGTAACCGACGTCAAGTTGTCATCGCCTCGTACAGCCTCCTACAGTAAACTACCCCGTTTCTTGGTTTGCAGTTGCTTCATTCTGCTAACACCACTGGTGGAAACATTGCATTTATGTTTTTAGACGGATATAATGTGTCAGTTCGACTCACAATTAAACAGCGACACGGCAACGTTCGCAATGTTTACATTCCCACAATGCATTTAAGTTGTAGAATGAATGAATTCCCGTGTTTGTTATGAATGAAAAAATAGTTACGTCAGAATGTGACCTAATTGAGAAGTCGTCGGTTATCCAATCAAATCGTTAGAATCTCAGGTCAAGTCGTTACTACACAGGTCAACGCGATACGACACTCTGTGACGTGCGAGATTAGTATGCAACTACCCATACGTTGACCACGTGGGTAATAAACAGCAGTATCTTACACGGGAGAGTAATAATTTAATATATCTAAGATGCTTCGGTGAAAGATCAAAGGCGCCGACAGTACTTTATCAGACGATAATGTGCACTTTTTGCATTACGTCACAATGTAATGCCATTCTAGTCTGCCCCCTCGTAATCGAACAATTTTACATTACGTAACAATGTAAGCGACGTCACAATGCATGTCAGTTGTCATCGCCTCGTACAGCCTCCTACAGTAAACTACTCCTTTGCATCTCGTTTCTTGGTTCGCAGTTGCTTCACGCAGCTAACGTAACAGGTGGAAACATTACGTTTATGTTTTCCGACGTTTTAAATGTCTCGGTGAAAGATCAAAGGCGCCGACAGTACTTTATCAGACGATAATGTGCACTTTTTGCATTACGTCACAATGTAATGCCATTCTAGTCTGCCCCCTCGTAATCGAACAATTTTACATTACGTAACAATGTAAGCGACGTCACAATGCATGTCAGTTGTCATCGCCTCGTACAGCCTCCTACAGTAAACTACTCCTTTGCATCTCGTTTCTTGGTTCGCAGTTGCTTCACGCAGCTAACGTAACAGGTGGAAACATTACGTTTATGTTTTCCGACGTTTTAAATGTCTCAATTCGACACACAGGTTTTCAGCGACACGGTAACGTTCGCAATGTTTACATTCCCACAATGCAATCGTGGAGTGTCGCTTGACTACTCAGCATCGTCTGGATGTACCTTGATCTAAACTTCTACTTTGGTAGTGAAATGCGACGTCTCACATGGTTTACGTTAATCACAGATGAAATTAAAATAATTTAGAGAATATATTTAATCCTGAACGTAAACCGTCATCAAACTCTTTATCAGTTGATTTTCTGGTAACGTTCGTCTTAACGTAGGGGTGGTACACATAAATAGAACAGCGCCAGTTAGCCCTAAAAGGAGGATTCTAGGTCCGACACCGTCGGTTGTTTTTGCCTTAGATTAATCGTCATTAACCTTAGAAAGTTTTAAAATTGGTGATCTAGAAAGAAATGTAGTTCGCTCAATCTCATACTATGGGGGAATAGTTATCACTTTCGCCTTGAATTATGACGTTGAAGCACTCGGACGTTTGCGTCCTCGTGCTTTTAACTATATAGTTCAGGGCGAAAGATGCTTTATTACACTATATATGGTGGTAGAGCGAACTGTATTTCTTAGGTATAAAAGTAAACGCAGATAAAGATTTATAGTCACCCTCTGAAGTTGGTGACGCATGCGTAATGACTTTTTACTTAATCATGGCCTCATGGCTGAAGATTTAGAGAAGGAATGAGATGAAAATTTAACCGAGAGAATTATTCTTTACTCTTTAATATCAGTTTTTTTATAAGGCCAAGTTAAAAAGTCAGTTTTATATTAAACCTCTAAATATCAAATCGAATAAAAAAATTAAATGTCTATATTTTAAGTTTTACATGTCCATGGACTTTTCCACTAAAAGAGAAATTCTTACCTTCTGATGCTACGGTGTTGTTTTCAGTATGGACAATGTTGGGCTGTTGGGGATAATTGAAGACGGTCCTGTTCCCCTCAGGGTGTCTAATGAGGGTCACGTGGTGTGGGCTCTCCGTGAAGCCGCCACGACTACGTGTGAGGTCAACGTCACGTTTTACCCGTACGACCATCAAACATGTAACATAGAAATCATGGAGTGGGCGCACCCCATAAGTGAGGTGGATCTCCTACCGTTGGGCATTCATAAACATTCTTATCTGGAAGATGGCGAGTGGTCGTTTGAGAGCTCTTCTCAACATATCGAGGAAGAGATAGGTTCACACAATCAGACTTATAGAAGGATCAAGTATACTTTCAAATTCCGCAGGTACCCTGATTGGTATATTCCGTTGATGATGGTACCACTGTGTGTTCTGTCGCTCCTGATGCCAGGTATATTCTTAGTGCCGGAGCATTCCGGAGAGAAGATGGCCTACGGTCTGACTGTGATGCTGTCATTTACAGTCATCAGCTCATATCTTTTTGAAAAGCTCCCAACTGTTTCAACCCAAATCTGCTTGGTGGGTAAGTAAGAGTGAGTGAGTGAGTTGAGTTTCACCCTGCACTTAGCAATATTCCAGCTATATGGCGACGGTCTGTAAATAATCGAGTCTGAACCAGACAATACAGTGATAAACAACAAGTACATCGATCTACGCAATTGGGAACCGATGACATGTGTCAACAAAGTCAGCGAGCCTGACCACCCGATCCCGTAAGTTGCCTCTTACGACAAGCATGGGTTCCTGAAGATCAATTCTAACCCGGATTTTCACTGGTCAGGTAAGTAACAAGAACCAACAACCCCACACTGCTGACGACCAGGTGCCTGACTCTAGAGTGTTAAATGGGACTGGGTTTCACATGACCAAAATCCGGATCTGTACACTATTGAAATAAACATAAATACAGAAGGAAATACATGCTATGACCAGAATTTACGTATGTTCCCAGATATTTCCTAATTGCGGGCATATATTTCATATAAATCTTTACTTTTGAAGCATATGCTCATCGTACATTTTCGTATGCACAAGTACCTCATTCATGATATTGTCGTCCGGTAATTCCGCGCACCTAAGCACATCGATCGCAACACGGCAACTAACGTCTCATATTTTTTGTGGTTTACGTGACTAAACATGCTGGTATGCATCATATTTACCTAGAAATCTAAGGTTTATTGACGACAATTCTAACGTTGCATTATGCCATTCGGTTGACCTTACCGGCATTCTGACGACATCGCGTGCTGTCCGGTAATTCTGCGGAGCAACTGACGCGCATAAATCGAGCTTGAGATCCGAAGTATGGAAGCGTATTAAGGCCAGATTCTTTTCCAAAAATTTCAAAAAGCCGGCAATTATTCACTTTTCGATCACATTAACTGCCTCGTATGTTGGTCGGTTAGTTTAAATTTAGTTAATATGAACAAGCTACATAGGAAAGAAATACGGTTTCGTCTTTAAAAATAATATGATCAACAAAATATAATTTAAAAACATATACACGTGGCATCTTGGTAAATACAACCTAAATATTGACATGGAGTGTTGTTTGCTTGTGTCTAATGAATGTAACACATTACAGTAAAGTTTAATCAGTTGATAGTTTCGAAATAAACCTTCAAATGGAAACCGTCACTGATATGTTCCAATCACATAAATCTATGTTACCCAGAGACTGGAGAGATGGAAACTAGCTTTCTGTTTGATGACAAGCAAGACTTACTTTGCCGTTCTCGATGTGTCAAACACAATGCAAGTAAACACAGTGTTCTGTTTGCAGGTGTATACATTGCTACATCGATGACGTATGGTGCAGCTATGATTGTTGGTTCATTGGCGTTGCTTTCCTGCGGCGACACCAAGGAAAAGAAGGAAAACAAGGAAAGTGAGGAAAACAAGGAAAGTGAGGAAAACAAGGAAAACAAGGAAAGTGAGGAAAACAAGGAAGATGTGAAGTGTATCAAGATGTTAGCTGGTACTTACTCCCTTTCGGTACAGATAATTATGGTTTGCACGTTAGTGGGGCTTTTGGGTTGTAATACAAGTAACAGCCTTGCTATATTGATTAGTGTTCCATTACTCCTTGGCTTGGTGATCACTATAATAATACCATGGAGATGCTTATGCCTGTGTTTGAAAGCTGTAATATCAGGCAGATGTAATATATACAATAAGTACCTGCGTTGGAAAGCTTATTGGTACGGAAACTCCACAAACCCCACAGAGAAGGAGATGTCTGATCGTACCCATTTAGTCTCTTCGAGAACTGACAGACCCTCGTATTCGGCTGAGAGAAGTTAGTGATTTTACCCAGGTTATTGTTTAGGTACTAACATTAGTTTCAAGCAGAAGACGATTTCTTTTAACTGCTCTAATAATGTTGGAAATTTGCAATGAAGTTTTCTAAATTTGAGGAAATAACCTTTTCATTGCAGTGAACAAAACACATGTTATGGCATCTAATTGTTAAACATCGTTAAGATAAAGCTCGTTGCTTCAATATTGCAAGCGTACATTAAACTGAAAAGGACATGTGGCATAAAACACGGTTATACACATTAACATCCCCAAACGCCAAGTGGATACATTCTTTTGTAGCTAAAATTAGTTCAACATTGACAAAGCAACATATTCACACGTGTCCGAATATGGAGCTACCAGCGAGTATTATGAAAATGTTAATGAAAATGTTTCGTCATAAAAAAGAATATCTCATTTAATATGTTAGTTTGACAAAACGCCACTGTGTTTAACTTGCATGTCCAGCATATAGTCATGCGCTTCCATCAATACTCTCGTAGATTTCATGAATACAAATTTCTCGAGTCTAATTTGTATGTGATTATTTTCAAATATATGATAAAGTGTTTTAGGGATCCTAATTGTTTGTTTGGTTTGGTTTTTTGTTTGTTATTTGGGGTATTTTTATGTTATTTTGTCATATTCTAAAACCCGGAAATGCATTATCAGTAATAATTACATGGGATATTGGAACGATTATACGGATGCATCATGTGTATCAGGTGACAGTCGTTTGCAAATGTACATTCGAATTCACGCAGTTCACTTGCTGTCTCGAAAGTGGCTAGTAATCGAAAATTTTAAGTAAAGACCACACTGCAGTTCGATGCCAGTCTTTGAAAGAACGTTATCGCGAAATTAGTTCCAGTTTACGCTGTGGCACGAGGTGCCCAGTCCTTCAAGGCGATTCGACCCTGATTCACTCTCTAGAGTTTCGTCCTGTCCCCTGAGCATGGCCTAAACCTATGATCAGGGATTCAATCTCATTGTTAATTAAAACTATTTATTGAAACAGGAAAGGGAAAATGTTTTGGCATCCATATTACATTTCCAAATGTTTATTTCTGAATATGAGTTTATAGCTTACAGTGAATTAAATAGGGTTTCCTTCACTTTCAGCAGATTTCCTCAAATTACATTGGCATACATAGTTTCAGGCATGAAATCGTAAATGAATGAATCTTTAATTAATGTTTAATGCATAATCTAATCATATAAATGAATATTGAACATCCGTGCAAAAGGATAACCCGTCTTGACTATCCTCAGTATCAGATTCTAAAATGTCATCCATCAATCCATCCACACAGCATGGTGTGTGCATAATTCTTCGATTTCTCAAGATAAATATATAATTTATCTTTCGAACATATAGCGTCCAAACAAATTGTAAGTGGATTAATGATTTACCAGATCTAAAAGTTTCAATATGTGACATGTATATATTTATTCAGAGTTTTCGACATTAGTTCTTACCAATTGTGGAATATTTGCATTTCTATTCTTGTCATTATGAAACTATGATGAATAAAATCGGATATTGATAAGTTGTCTACAACGTTTGTAATCATTCCGTAGGTGAGGCTGTTGTTAAAAAGACTTTTCCAAATATCTAGGATTGAAGAATTCATGGAGAGTTTTGTAAAAGCAATGAAAACTTTTGAAAGGCCATTACCAGTATCTTTGAGATTCAGGTTAGGGTTGGTCTTCAGCAACCCATGCTTGTCGTAAGAGCCGAGTGACGAGATCGGGTGGTCGCTTATTTGATTGACACATGTCCTCGTATCCCAACTGCGTAGATCGACGCTCACGCTTGTGATCACTGGATTGTCTGGTCTAGACCACAGGCATATAGCCGAAATATTGCTGACAACCCCAAAAGGACAAAATTAAAAGAAAGGAGAATTCATGAAGCGTCGTGTAAACAAATCATTGTACAAGATGTTACCCTCTTCCTAAATACTTACATGAAATACTTACATGCAGTTTTGTACCCGTGAAGGTCCGGGTTAGAATATTGATCTTCAGTAACGCATGCTTGTCGTAAGAGGCGACTAACGGGATCGGGTGATCAGGCTCGCTGACTTGGTTAACATGTCATCAGTGCCCAATTGCGCAGATCGATGCTCATGCTGTTGATTACGTACTGGATTGTCTGTTCCAGACTCGATTATTTACAGATCGTCGCCATATAGCTGGAATATTGCTGAGTGCAGGGTGAAACTCAACTCACTCACTCACTCTTACTTACCCACCAAGCAGATTTGGGTTGAAATAGTTGAATAGATCAGATGATGCCCCTTCAACAAACCCCTCTGGTATCTCATACGTATAAACCTTCTGAAATACATTGAAACAGTACCGATTACTTGTGTGCATGACATTGTATTTGTGAATGAACAGTTGACATGAAACTACACATATTAAGGAGGTCAAACTGGATTAAGATTTTGTATTTATAAGAGACAATTGTATAATTTTATAGCATGGAAAGGAAGGAGCATCGTAATTACCTGCATAGCTATATGTTCAAATCCACTCTCTGGTTGTTGCAGCTTCTGAGCTATCTCGTTGAACACAACCACCTTTTCTTGTTTCACTGATTTGATCATCGACATTTTTGGTATACATGGCTCCTCAGGGCCCTGTAGTAACCTTGACCCTGATAGGACTCCTTGACCCTCCCAGCCCTCAGAACAAATGCTTCCAGGTTGTCAATCAAAGCTCCACACAGGAATCCAATCTGAGGAGTAGTAAAGGGATACTGTTTGCGGGAAAATTGACTGTCCTTTTGTTGGCTTGAGTAACTGCTGTTGTTATCAGTCTAGTAGGAAGTAATTGCTCCAATTACACAGAGATAATTTCTTAAGCAGTTACACCAGAAAGCTACGAAATTTATTTATTTATTTATTTATTTATTTATTTATTTATTTATTTATTTATTTATTTATTTATTGTATCATTAATTAATTAATTTATTGATTTATGTATTTAATCAATGTATGAATGATACTACAGAGTGATACGACACATACACTCCACACACCATACATTGTAAAAGAAACTGAACATGGTTGGTGCATGCCAACGTACCGTGTGGTCATGATGTCAACCTCTAGCCTGCCAGGTGCAGCTTAGATTATTTACAGTACGCAGTTGTACAGCAAGAATATAGCTGGGTGCAGTGTGAAACATCTAGCAAGACATACAGGCCTTTAAAATCACTCACCCATCCTACTTCCATGTACAGCCATTAGATATTATGGGACGGTATGGTAGCCTACTGGTTCAATCATTCGCTCTTCACGCAAAGATCTGGGTTCCCTCCCTTACAGGAGTGCAATGTGTGAAGTCTGTCTTGAATCACCCACTGTGATGTTGCTGGAATAATGCTAAAAGTGGAGAAAGTCATACTCAGTATTTGCTTTTACGGTAGTATGATTTTACCTCGCTTTTAGCAATATTCCAGCAACATCACCCCGGGGGACATCTCTTCCTTGGTCCCGTTGTACAAAACAACCTTAGCTCTAGGGTTACCTTATCTCCTTAAGTTTTAACCTTAGGCCTTTGCTAAGGTTGACGTCCCCTTATACGAATCTACCTTACGCTAAGGTAGCCTTAGTTAAGGTGAAAATTTAAGGTTGGTCCGACCCAACCTTAGTGTGGCTAAGGTTGACATTTCGAGTAAATTCAATATGGCTACATTCTTGTTGATGCGTGATGAAACTGGAAAAAGTTTGAGAAAACAGCGTGTTTTTCCGAGACTAGAAAGTCCGAGACTGACTTGGAACTCATATCCCAGTATAGACTCACACGTGAAGCTATTTTCTGCCTCGTGGACAAAGTTCGCCCAATGGTCGAAAGACCGACACAGCGTTTCCATGCTATGGCAGTCGAATCACAAGTCCTCTTAACTTTGAGATATCTGGCAAAAGGAGGATTTCTTTCTGAAATTGGAGATTTGCATGGTCTGGACAAATCCAGTGTTTCTCGAAGCTTTCATTGCACGGTGAATGCAGTATGTACCGTGTTAGACAATATTACTTTTCCCTGGAGTCTACAACAGCAAACTAAAGTTAAACAAGATTTCTACCGAGTTGGTCATTTCCCCAAAGTTCTCGGTGGTGACCAAGTGCCTGGTTCAACTCTTGACTCCCTGATATGGAGTAACAGTCAAGTTGGCATGAAGATGGAAGAAACTGCACCTGATGGCTGGCTACTTGGTGATTCAGGGTAAACCATTTAACAATAGTCATCTAACAGTATATGTTGTGGTAGTTATACGTTTGAAGTGCAGTAAACAGATATACCATTTCTGTGTAGCTTCCAAGCATAATCGCTGCTATACCAATTATTGATATCATACATTTTGAAACAAAATTAATGTTATGTACCTCATACTCATTGTACAGATATGCATGCAGACCTTGGATGCTGACCCCCTTAGCAGATCCTCAGACAAAGCCAGAACAGAGGTACAATGCAGCCCATATCAGGACAAGGAACACAGTTGAAAGGGCATTTGGAGTGTTAAAGTCAAGATTCAGGTATTATATTCATGGTTCCATTTGTGTATAAATGGTGATATGACAAAATATAGATATATAGTATTACTCTTTGGAATAAGAATAACCTAAAGGCTTCTTGATTTCCTCCTTTTTGTTATATATTCCATTATATTAGTGCACCAGGATAGTTCTCTTATCTTTTGAGCTGTAATATTCATAATGTACATAGAGAATACTACATTTATATCTGTGTGTTAATTTAAAGAATATTACAACCAGTGAAGAACATTAATGTTTCACCTGATAAAGAATATCATTTATTTGTTTATGGAAAATTTTGTTGAAATTGAACATAACCTAAATTGTACAAACATAATATTTAAGGCACAATTTCTTACTGTAAGTACAGTAATGTTTATCTGACTTTTTCAGATGTCTCCATAAGTCTACTGGATGTTTATGGTTCAGTCCACAAAGATGAGTGGCTGTAATCATGGCTGCTTTCAAGCTGCACAACGTCTGCATAGACAAAAATATTGCACCACCGCCAGAGGACACTGACATGGAAGTTGATCATGCTACTGGGGAAAACTGTCCTGCCTCTAGCCAGGATGGATGTTCAACAAGGAGGAAGCTGATTGCAGAGAGATTTACATAGACTGTAAGCAAACAATACAGTAGTCATAAGTTGATTAAATACATGTATTTATGTTTATTACAGTGACATAGATGAACATATATTTGCAGATATCAAAATAGATACCAACAAAATTTATGAATATTTTACTTTTAAACACAGGTGAGATACTGGGATGTTATCATGGTTAGGAAGAATACATAAATTGGATAACTGGGGAAAGAGTATTGGGAGATTTGTTGCCTGGATTAATCAGCATATGTTGTAGCAGTTGAAATTTTGATTTCTCTAGATCAAGTCTTTCTCGCTCTAAAGTGAGATGGTCTTCCGATATTTTTAACATCCTCTTTTGCACCTCAATCAGCTCTTTGAGGGCATCTGCTTTTGTTGTCTCCATTTCCATGATGGAGGCAACATATTCAGGCTGGTGCTTTGGGTTTTCTGCAATAAATGTTATAAAATTCAATTTATATTACATTACCAGCACTTCCATGTTATTTGCTCATTGATCAACATGCTACATTTCATTCCGATAAAAAAATATGAAAAAGAAATCAATTGTAGAAGTCTTATAAAGTATTTGTAAACACATTGTATTTATTATTTGATATTATTGAGAATTCTTATTCCATGATGATATGGATAGCAAAAAATAGTTTTGGGCATGATTAAATAACATTTCATGCAACATATTTAACAATTTCATACCAGATTTTCTTTGCCTGCACCTGTTCAACTTTAGGTCCTTATCTGTAACAGGCCAGAAAATACATCTGTTTTAAATAAATGTTAAATGCCTAATATAACTATTAAACGACTAATGTAACATCACATTAATATCCTACAGAAACAGTAGAATTTAAACAACACTCCAATTGGTTATTTATCATTTCTTACCATTTGAGGCTGAATTATGACTTGGCTGATCTTCTGCTGTTTCCACAGGTTCAGCCATAGAGGTAGCCTCATCACCATTGATGGTTCCATACATTGATATAGGACCTGCAAGGAATTAAAGGACTTAAAGTTCTGTCAATACACATTGTAAGTACATATATATGAGATTGTTAAGCTGTGACTAACTGACTTGATGACAAATTTTAAACATGCTTTTAAAAATATTAGTTAAGCATACCAGGTGTTTCGTTGCTTTTCCTCTCATCGCTGGTGAAGGCCGAATCAAAGTACTCTTCTGTGGGAAGGCCACTCTCACTGACCATGTTCAGTGTTTGAAAAACTGAAAGATTTATGTTAATTATTACCTAATCATCTATGTAATGTCAGACCAAGCTAATATTCATATGACTATCAGTAATAATTATTGAAAATACACACCATGCAACAGAGGAAATGATTTGAAAATATTCAATCAGCTTAAAGATTGTTTTAACGATTTGGAACATATTCTGACAATGATTGAGAAAAAAACACTCACTTTCATCAACCTCAGACTCCAATCCACCAGTTATCCCTTCAATTTGGCACTGTGGAATCAGTGATACAACCTAAAAACAGAAATATTTATATTTCAATATGTGTGTACTTGGAAGAAATAAATCAACAGATGTGAATATAATGTTGTAACCCCGCAGGGAGGGGTGGTGGTTGTTATGAGAGAACACTTTTATCATAACCTTTATATCCTGGTATCCCTGAATTAACATTGTCAAAATGAAATTAAACTTAATGATTACTTTAAATTCCAGATCAGTCAGAGGTACTGGAGCTGGACAACCTCCGGCTTTGGATGATTCTTTTCTGACATCCATGCCTTTTCTTTTCACCTGAGATCTGTAAATTAATCATGTCAAAATTAGTTATTACCTGACATATCCAATTCACATTGTAAATAAAAAGCTTATTGTTATGTTTTCAAATACTAGTAATTGTTTGTCCTTTTTGCTTAAATAATGTAGATAGATAGATAGATAATTGAAAGTTTGATAGGTGTTCGGGCAACTGGGCCCATTTACAACTTGCCCATCATAAAGGTTTGCTACGTTTATACACGTTTACAAAGTAGTAAACCTGCCACACGCTTTAATGTAAGCAAGAGTGACATTCTGAACATCATTGCGAGTGATATTACTTGTACAAAACAGTCCAGTCAAGGAGATGTCAATATTAAGCGCTGTCAAAGATCCCACCAACACCTTACGATGAGTTACATATTTTTGACAATGCATTAAATAATGTTATTATACATCAAAACAACAGAACTTAATTGACCACAACCTACAATGGCATGCACATGTAAGCACACACGCACACACACACACACGCACGCACGCACACACACACACACACACACACACACTTCTGACACTTACTTATAATCATTCCATTTTTTTCTTAGTTGTGCCCCTGTTCTTTCCACTGAAGAGCAAGCACTTATCCTGGAACAGAGTGACAATAATATGATATATTTCATATATCCAATGAACATTATATTTAATTTGTCTATCACTTTTAATTTCCAAGAAGTATGTCTCAGCAAACCCAGCTGCAGTGTATAAAAAACTATCAAAATTAATTTTTTTCAGCAGAAATACAAATAGAATGCCCAGGGGGGGGGGATTGTGAACTTAGTATCATAACATAAATGATACATAGACAAGCGTGCGTTTACAAAACATTCAATGCTATCTGCTAAGATAAAAAAATGAAGACACTTACTTTGCAGCTATTGCATCCCACTCCTTCAGTTTAGTTTGGTTGGTAATAGATGAAGAAAATGATCCCCAAAAGATGTGGCTTCGACACTTCACCTCATCGGCCAGCATTGTTAGCTCGCTCGATGTATAGTTTGACAACCTGTTCCGTTTTCGTGCACTGCTAGTAGACGCCTCTGCCATGCCGAAGTATTGATAACACTAGTTGCTGCTGATGCGAGCAGGGAGATAACTCACAACCGTAACTACGGACATAATTGTATCTCCGGCACTAAAGATTTCAACCTTAGCTAAGGTTGCCGCTAAGTATCCTTCCAGAGTTAAGGTTGACCAAAGGTAGCTTTGTGCAACGGGCGTAAGTATATGTTAAGGGTACCTTAAGCTTAACCTTAGTGACTAAGTTCAACCTTAGTAAAGGTTGTTTTGTACAACGGGACCCTGGTATCCAGGACACATTAGCCAACGCATAGCTCAGATAGATGGCAAGACTTCCGCTCGTATCCCCCCTAAATTTTAACAATGAGGAAAAGTTTCTTTGAGTGGCATTTTTAAAAGTTGGATATGTCTTTCAGTATGTTAAGATACAATTAAAGAAACATGCTAAAACCCATCCTTACCAGATGAGGAATATATATATTCAGGTGATATGATTCGACTAGAATTAAATTTAAGGGGGCATACGGGCGGAAGTCTTTCCTTCGTTTCTTGATTTTGCCCCAAATAGTAGTCCAAATTACGAGGCAATATTAAGTGTCATTTCCAGATAAACAGGTTATTTTCTTACCACTTCCCCATCTACGATACATATAAAGTTCAAGTAGTTGTCATCTTCCAAGAACTCAGCATATTTACAAGGGAGATAATCCACGCCGTTGTACACTTCACCAATCGCTAAAACACTTTCATAGTCCCCCTGAGTTGCCAGTCGAATAGTATAGTTGCTCATCCTGCCTGAAATATACAGTTATATTATAGAATAGCAAGAATACTGACATAGAATTATGCACAAAGTGATAAGATGTCAGCATGGGGGAAGATGACGTCAGCACACTTCATTATATTAATACCGTGAGATCTACGTTCACACATATTATCCAATACAGAGAATTAACCAGCGCCCTTGGCAAATGTTATATCAAAATTAGGTTCTCAAACATGTAAAAATTGATGTCCTGATTTCGGCGTGACGATTTTAAACGTTTATCATGCGTCGTGACACATCTTCTGGTACATCTAGTGACCTGACGTGGAATACTTAAGTGGTGCATCTTGTGACCTGACGTGGAACACTCATGTGGTACATCTAGTGACCTCACGTGGGAAACATAAATGGTACATCTACTGACTTAACGTTGAACACATAAGAGGTACATCTAGTGACCTGACGTGGAACACTTAAGAAGTACATCTAGTGACCTGACGTGGAATACTTAAGTGGTGCATCTTGTGACCTGACGTGGAACACTCACGTGCTACATATAGTGACCTCATGTGGAAAACATAACTGGTACATCTAGTGACGTAATGTGGAACACATTAGAGGTACATCTAGTGACCTTACGTGGAATACTCACGTGGTACATCTAGTGACCTGACGTAGAACACTTAAGAGGTACATCTAGTGACATGACGTGGAACACATAAGAGGTACATCATGTGACCTGACGTGGAATCCTCATGTGGTACATCAAGTGACCTCACGTGGAACACTTAAGTGGTACATCTAGTGACCTGACGTGGAACAAATAAGAGGTACATCAAGTGACCTGACGTTGAACACATAAGAGGAACATCTAGTGACCTGACGTGGAACACTTAAGAGGTACATCTAGTGACCTGACGTGGAACATCATACCTCACGTGTACATCTAACAGACCTGAAGTGGAAACACATAAGAGGAACATCTAGTGACCTGACGATGGAACACATAAAGAAGGGTACATCTAGTGACCTGACGTGGAACACAAAAGTGGTACATCTTGTGACCTGACGTGGAACACATAAGAGGAACATGTAATGACCTGACGTGGGATGAATGCATAAGAGGTTCATCTAGTGACCTGACGTGGAACACATGAGGTACATCTAGTGACCTGACGTGAAACACATAAGTGGTACATCTAGTGACCTGACGTGGAACACATAAGAAGGTACATCTAGTGACCTGACGTGGAACACAGAGGTGCAGAAAACATAACAGGTACATCTAGTGACCTGACGTGGAATTTGATGAGCGTGGAACACATGAAGAGGTACATCTAGTGACCTGACGTGGAACACATAAGAGGTACATCTAGTGACCTGACGTGGAACACATAAGAGGTACATCTAGTGACCTGACGTGGAACACATAAGAGGTGCATCTAGTGACCTGACGTGGAACATTTAAGAGGTACATCTAGTGACCTGACGTGGAACACATAAGGTACATCTAGTGACCTGACGTGGAACACATAAGAGGTACATCTAGTGACCTGACGTGGAACACATAAGAGGTACATCTAGTGACCTGACGTGGAACACATAAGAGGTACATCTAGTGACCTGACGTGGAACACTCATGTGGTACATCTAGTGACCTGACGTGGAACACTTAAGAGGTGCATCTTGTGACCTGACGTGGAACACATAAGAGGTACATCTAGTGACCTAACGTGGAACACATAAGAGGTACATCTAGTGACCTGACCTGACGTGGGGCAACCTCAAGAGGTACATCTAGTGACCTGACGTGGAACCCGGGCAGGGTAACACCTTAAAATGGGTACATCTAGTGACCTGACGTGGAACACTTAACTGGCACATCTAGTGACCAAACGTGGAACACATAAGAGCTACATCTCGTGACCTGACTTGGAATACTCATGTGGTACATCTAGTGACCTGACGTGGAAAACATAAGAGGTACATCTAGTGACCTGACGTGGAACACTTAAGTGGTGCATCTTGTGACCCGACGTGGAAAACATGAGTGGTACATCTATTGACTTGACGTTGAACACACAAGATTAACATCTAGTGACCTCAAGTGGGGCACATAAGAGGTACATCTAGTGACCTGACGTGGAACACATAAGAGGTTCACCTAGTGACCTGACGTGGAATCCTCATGTGGTACATCAAGTGACCTCACGTCGAACACTTAAGTGGTACATCTAGTGACATGACATGGAACACATAAGTCGTACATCTAGTGACATGACATGGGACACATAAGAGGTACATCTAGTGACCTGACGTGGAACACATAAGCTGTACATCTAGTGACCTCACGTGGAACACATAAGAGGTACATCTAGTGACCTGACGTTGAACACATAGTGAGTGAGTGAGTTAATATTTAACGTCACATCGGCAATATTTCAGCCATATCGTGACGAGAACATTTGACATTTAAATAGAATATATATACAGATATTATAAAAACCTGCCGACGAAGGACAGTAAAACAACTAGAATATCACAGATATACATGTAAAACTAGTAATTAAATCTAAAACTTTTAACTTTAGGGGACAGCACAATAAAAATAGGCAATAGATCGCCAACAACTGGAAGGTAGATCACCATACTAGGGGACCATGGGGACTTACATTACTTTTGCTACCTGCATGGACCCTAGCTGGATTTACACCATCCCTTCAGCTGCTGGCGATTGGAAGAAATGTTAGCCAAAATTAAAAGAACAAGAATACTACGTTTAAAAATCCTGGCAAGTTTAAATTGACTTTGAAGGTTTGGGGACTTACGTACCCTCTCAGGAGGACAATATTTTTACGCTACGTCAACCCCCTTTAAGGGTACAGCCACTAACAATCTCAGTTACTAATAGAAACTACCAACAATATAATATTTAACTATTTACAGATTAGTCCACAAATCTAATTCTCTAAAAAATTCAACTATTAAATGATAATTAACATTATAAAAGACCCTTCATGTCTTGACATTAATATTTTCTTATCCCTTGTGATGGAATATTCAACACAGTCAAGCAGGACATGCTTGACTGTGATTCTTTCCATCACAAGGATGCAAAACGGAGGATCTTCGCCTTTCAGTAAATATTGGTGAGTATATCTAGTGTGGCCAATACGACATCGTCGCATAATGACCTCTTCAAATCTGGACTGACAACCCAAGTAGGTGTAACCAATGTAGGGTTTTATTGCATGTAATTTATTAATACCTACTTGGGTGTCCCACTTCTTTTGCATCAGATCACGCGGATGTATGTTCTAATGCTGGCTTTATAATCAGAGTATGGGATAGAAGTGGTGTCACAGATTTGTTGAGGGCTGCCTTAGCAGCAATATCAGCCATCGTGTTCCCAGAAATGCCAACGTGGCTGGGCAACCAACAAAAGACGATGTCGCATAGGCCAGTAGCAAGTTCATTGTACAATTCAATAATTTCTAATAAAAGTGGATGTTTGCAAGATAGATTTTAATAGCCTGAAGACACGAAAGAGAATCTGAAAAGATGATATATTTATTTATCTTTACGGTGTTTATTAATATATTTAAGAGCTGTTAAGATGGCGTTTGCTTCTGCTGTAAATATAGAGCTGTTATCCGGTATTCTAGAAGATATTGTTCGGGGATCCAATGACAGTGGCATGCCACTGCGCCACCATCCTTGGACCCATCTGTAAATAAGGATTTGTATGTATTATATTTATTTCTAAATTGACTAAATTCTTGTTTATACTGCAATTCATTTGTTTCTGATTTTTAAATGTATTTAATGTTAGGTCAACTTGTGGCCTAAATCCAATTGCCAAGGAGGAGAAGAAAGAAAACGGGAAGGAGCTATATGTTCTAGCTCAATGTCAGCAGCAGAAAGGAAAGGTTTCACTCTTATACCAAGAGGCGGAACAAGAGAAGGCTTCTTGTTATACAGATCTTCATATAGTGGATTAAAGACACGGTTATATGCAGGGTTTAACTCATTGGAATAAAGTTTTGTAATATACTGTAAAGTTAATTTTATACGGCGTTGTGTAAGAGATGGCTCATCAGCCTCGACGTAAAGGCTGTCAACAGGTGAAGTTCTAAAGGAACCAAGACATAGTCTTAGACCTTGGTGGTGGACAGAATCTAAAAGTTTTAGATTATTGTTGCAGGCTCCACCATAAACGATGGAGCCATAATCAAGTTTGGAACGTACCAATGATCGATATAATTGTAGGAGGGTAGCTTGATCCCTCCCCACTTAGAATTGGAAACGACTTTCAACAAGTCAAGTGCCTTCAAGCATTTAGTTTTAGTGACTTAATATGGGAAAGAAAAGTTAGATGCGAGTCAAAATTAAGCCAAGAACCGGGCCTCCTTCACAATTTTGATGGGAGTGCCATTGAGAACAGTTCCGGTCTTTATGCGGTTTATATTTTCTACAAAAATGTATACAATTAGTTTTGGATTTAGAAAATTTAAAGCCGTTTTCAAGACACCATTTATGTATTTTATTTAAACACAGCTGCATTTGCAATAGTATGCATATTCTTACCGCGACAAGAAATATTAAAATCATCCACAAAAAGTGATCCATCAATAGAATCGTTTAAAACCTTTGATAAACTGTTTATCTTGATACTAAACAATGTGACAGACAAAATACTGCCTTGCGGGACACCCTGATCCTGATTGTAATGGTCAGATAGGGTTGAACCCACTCGGACTTGAAATTGCCTGTCATTTAAAAAGTTGGATATAAAGTGAGGCAAACGGTCTCGTAATCCAAAGTCATGTAAATCCTTTAAAATCCCATGTTTCCATGTTGTGTCGTATGCTTTTTCTAAATCGAAAAAGATCGACACTGCATGCTGTTTATTAATTATGGCATTTTCAAAAAAAAAGATTCTAAGCGCACTAAATGATCGATGGTACTACGGTTTTTACGGAAACCACATTGTATATTAGTTATAAGGTTATTGGTTTCCAAGTACCAAACAAGTCGATTATTTATCATGCGTTCCATGGTCTTGCAAACACAGCTAGTTAATGAAATTGGCCTATAATTGGAAGGATCAGGTATGATCACGTCCAGGTTTAGGGATGGGCACAATTATAGCATCGCGCCACGACGAAGGAAATTGTCCAGATGTCCAAATGACATCAAAATAGATAAGAGCGTCTCTAAACATGATTCAGGTAAGTGTTTCATGGAGTTGATAATGTATACCATCAGCTCCTGAAGCAGTATCGTGAGCTTGGTCAAGAGCAGTATGAAGCTCATGTATCGAAAAGGTTTCATTGTAGTCTTCCCCATTGTCTGAATTGAAATTAATAGATTTCTTTTCCTGCTGTCTTTGATATTTCTGGAATTCAGGTACATAGTTTGATGAGGAAGAATAAGTTTGGCCAAAGTTTCTCCAAGTTTATTTGCTATGTCAGATTTATCAGTTAATAATTCATCTCCATTTTTAGATGCTTAATGCTAGATTTAGAGCCCTTTACCTTTTATTTTCTGAATCATGTTCCACACCTTTGATATTGGCGTGCGCGAATTGATGTTTGAGACATAGTTTCGCCAAGATTGGCGTTTATTTTGTTTAAAAGTACGCCGTGCTTTGGCGTTTAAAATTCTAAATTTGTTTAAATTGTGGACCATAGGATGGCGACGGAAATAATGTTCAGCTTTCTTCCGTGCCTTGCGAGCTTGTTTGCATTCAGCGTTAAACCATGGTTTACGTACATGAGGAACTGCAGAGGATTTGGGGATACACTTGTCAGCCATGTGTCTGAGCTCATCTGAAAAACATTTGATGGCATCAGGAAGATCATGAAAAAGTTCAGGTTTGAGTTTGTCAGCACAGAAAGTTTCCTATAAAGGCCAGTTAGCCTTCTTAAAGTTCCATCTTGATGATGGAGGAACATCAGATGGATTCACGGGTTTGAGACTTTTTGGGAAATGGTCACTTCCACACAGGTCGTCGTGGACTGACCACTCAAATTCATTCAATAAGTCTGAGTCTGTAATTGATAAATCAAGGGCTGAATAAGTTCCTGTGCCAGGATGTAAATATGTGCTCGAACCATCATTTATATATGCATCATTATCTGAACAAAGTCTTCTAATAGTTTACCTTTGGTATTAGTTGTTGTACCACCCCAGAGCGGGTTGTGGCCATTTAAATCTCCCATAATGATACAAGGTTTTGGGAGTTGGTCATATAAATTTTGAAGGTCAGACTTTCGAAGAGTTGAAGACGGTGAGAAGTACAATGAGCATAATGTGAACGCAACATGTAACGTCAGTCAATACTGCAACCGCCTGGAGACCAGTATTAAGCATAACAGGGCTGTGGATAACACTTTGTTTGATAAGGATCGTAGATCCTCCAGTGGCCCGATCACCTGGAGGTGAAAAGGAGTGGTATGCATTGAAATTACGTAATTCAAATGTATCCGTCTGTTTTAAATATGTCTCCTGGAGACAAATGGCTGATGGTGTGAAGTCCTGACTAAGAGCTGCAAATCATTGAAATTATCCTTAGCCCTCTGCAGTTCCACTGTACAAGATTATTAGAAGACATTATCTTTTGGGGGGATTTATTGGGGATCTACCCCGCACTTGTTTGGAGGGCGACAAGCTATGTGCCCCAGAATGGACGTTTTCAGATACGTCCATGGCCTCAAGAGATCCATATTTGTTGTATAATTGAATTTTGTTTTGCGACCCTTTTGGGGCTCTGCCACTCAGCTTTTTAGATAAATCTGGCTTGTTACTTTTGGGTTTAGTGATATCTTCTTGAGACTTCGTTGACGACTGAGAAGATGGTTCATGATCACGGGAGGACGTCTCTGACTGGATTCGAGATGGACCAGGAGGTGAGTTTCCAGTTTGTGTAGTTGTAGCAGTCGAGAAAGGTTTAGGAGATTCTGTATTTACCCAAGTTAAGTTTGTCTGACAACTTGTAGACACTTTAGTTACCCTAGATGGTACCTCAACCGTTGGTCGGGCAATAGAAGCATAACTTTCTGTTTGTTCTGAGCTGTGGACTAGCTTCTTTGCATCCGCAAAACTAATGTTTTGCGTGAATTTTATTCTATTAATTGCCATTTGGTCTTTCCATACGGGGCAGTCCTTAGAGTAAGATGGGTGATTCCCTGCGCAGTTGGTGCACTTTTTGACATTACTGACACAATCTTCAGTTGTGTGTGTCTTTTCACTACAGTGAGCACACACAACAGACAATGTGCAAGTATTCACGCCGTGGCCAAACTTTTGACACTTCAAACACCTAAGAGGGTTTGGAATATATGTCTCAACATTGAGGTTACAATAACCTGCCTTCAGTGATTTTGGAGCATTTGGTAGAGAAAAAGGAAAACAGATAGGTGTTGGTTTTAATGGTTGTATCATTTTACGTGTTGAGAAACGTTTGACATACAGTACACCCTGATCCTTCATCTCGGAGACGATATCAAGTTCCGACATTTCAGCCAGCAGTCTATCGCGGTCTCGCACGATTCCCTTGCTTGTGTTAAGTGTTTTGTGGGCCGTGACGGTAACCGGAATGCCAACAAAGTGTCAGTGTTCAACAGGTTGGTGACTGTGGTTTTTGCTGCACTCTATCAACAGCGCACCAGAACGTAGTCTTTTAATGTTCTTTACCTCGCCAGCAATGCCTTGAATACCCTTTAGACACAGCAAAAGGATTTAACTTTAAGGGTGTGCTATCTTTCGTGTCAATGACAACAAAACGGGGCCAGTAATCAATTTGTTTGGACAGTCTGAGGTCGTTGTCATCAGGATCAATTTCCAGAGGACGTTTGCTTTTTCGTTGGGGTTTCATAAGCTTCACATGGTAAGTGTTTAGATTTGATCATCCGAGCTCCCCACCCACCACGGAGTATCACAAAGGACAATGCTAAAACAAGCGGGTCTCCGACTTGCAGCACCAAGGATACTCGATGATATACTCAAGCAGAAAAACAAAAAGTAATTTTTCCACCAGATTGGCCCATGAGCCACCGCCTTCTGGCACCAGGCATCTGAGGCAAATTTTCAATAAATTTGAAAATCCATACATCACATAGTAGATATACAAAACAAAACATGTCAATATTGTTACCAAATAAAACCAAGCCAAATGATATTAGAGCAAACACATAAGAGGAACATCTAGTGACCTGAAGGGGAACACATAAGAGGTACATCTAGTGACCTGACGTGGAACACTTAAGAAGTACATCTAGTGACCTGACGTGGAATACTTAAGTGGTGCATCTTGTGACCTGACGTGGAACACTCATGTGGTACATCTAGTGACATGACGTGGAACACATAAGTGGTACATCTAGTGACCTGACGTGGGACACATAAGAGGTACATCTAGTGACCTGACGTGGAACACATAAGTGGTACATCTAGTGACCTCACGTGGAACACATAAGAGGTACATCTAGTGACCTGACGTGGAACACTTAAGAGGTACATCTAGTGACCTGACGTGGAACACATAAGAGGTACATCTAGTGACCTGACGTGGAACACATAAGTGGTACATCTAGTGACCTGACGTGGAACACTCAAGTGGTACATCTAGTGACCTGACGTGGAACACATAAGAGGTACATCTAGTGACCTGACGTGGAATACATAAGAGGTACATCTAGTGACCTGACGTGGAACACATAAGAGGTACATCTAGTGACCTGACGTGGAACACATAAAGAGGTACATCTTGTGACCTGACGTGGAACACTTAAGAGGTACATCTAGTGACCTGACGTGGAACACATAAGAGGTACATCTAGTGACCTGACGTGGAACACATAAGAGGTACATCTAGTGACCTGACGTGGAACACTCATGTGGTACATCTAGTGACCTGACGTGGAACACTTAAGTGGTACATCTAGTGACCTGACGTGGAACACATAAGAGGTACATCTAGTGACCTGACGTGGAACACATAAGAGGTACATCTATTGACCCGACGTGGAACACATAAGAGGTACATCTAGTGACCTGACGTTGAACACATAAGAAGTACATCTAGTGACCTGACGTGGAACACATAAGAGGTACATCTAGTGACCTGACGTGGAACACTTAAGTGGTACATCTTGTGACCTGACGTGGAACACATAAGTGGTACATCTAGTGACCTGACGTGGAACACATAAGAGGTACATCTAGTGACCTGACGTGGAACACATAAGAGGTACATCTAGTGACCTGACGTGGAACACTTTAGTGGTACATCTTGTGACCTGACGTGGAAAACATAACAGGTACATCTAGTGACCTGACGTGGAACACTTAAGAGGTGCATCTTGTGACCTGACGTGGAAAACATAAGTGGTACATCTTGTGACCTGACGTTGAACACACAAGAGGAACATCTAGTGACCTGAAGTGGGACACATAAGAGGTACATCTAGTGACCTGACGTGGAACACTTAAGAGGTACATCTAGTGACCTGACGTGGAACACTTAAGTGGTACATCTAGTGACCTGACGTGGAACACATAAGAGTACATCTAGTGACCTGACGTGGAACACATAAGAGGTACATCTAGTGACCTGACGTGGAACACATAAGAGGTACATCTAGTGACCTGACGTGGAACATAAGAAGTACATCTAGTGACCTGACGTGGAACACATAAGAGGTACATCTAGTGACCTGACGTGGAACACTTAAGTGGTACATCTAGTGACCTGACGTGGAACACTCATGTGGTACATCTAGTGACCTGACGTGGAACACATAACTGGTACATCTAGTGACGTAACGTGGAACACATACGAGGTACATCTACTGACCTGACAAGGAACACATAAGAGGTACATCTAGTGACCTGACGTGGAACACTTAAGGAGGTACATCTAGTGACCTGACGTGGAACACATAAGTGGTACATCTAGTGACCTGACGTGGAACACATAAGTGGTACATCTAGTGACCTGACGTGGAACACATAAGAGGTACATCTAGTGACCTGACGTGGAACACATAAGTGGTACATCTAGTGACCTGACGTGGAACACATAAGAGGTACATCTAGTGACCTGACGTGGAACACATAAGAGGTACATCTAGTGACCTGACGTTGAACACATAAGAGGTACATCTAGTGACCTGACGTGGAACACATAAGAGGTACATCTAGTGACCTGACGTGGAACACATAAGAGGTACATCTAGTGACCTGACGTTGAATCTCCACGTGGTACATCAAGTGACCTGACGTGGAACACATAACAGGTACATCTAGTGACCTGACGTGGAACACATAAGAGGTACATCTAGTGACCTGACGTGGAACACATAAGAAGTACATCTAGTGACCTGACGTGGAACACTTAAGTGGTACATCTAGTGACCTGACGTGGAACACTTAAGGTGGTACATCTTGTGACCTGACGTGGAACACATAAGAGGTACATCTAGTGACCTGACGTGGAACACATAAGAGGTACATCTAGTGACCTGACGTGGAACACATGAGGGTGTATCTATGACCTGACGTGACACATACGAAGTAATCTAGTGACCTGACGTGGAACACATAACATGTACATCTAGTGACCTGACGTGGAACACATAAGAGGTACATCTAGTGACCTGACGTGGAACACATAAGAGGTACATCTAGTGACCTGACGTGGAACACATAAGAGGTACATCTAGTGACCTGACGTGGAATACTTAAGTGGTGCATCTTGTGACCTGACGTGGAACACTCATGTGGTACATCTAGTGACCTCACGTGGAAAACATAACTGGTACATCTAGTGACGTAACGTGGAACACATACGAGGTACATCTACTGACCTGACAAGGAACACATAAGAGGTACATCTAGTGACCTGACGTGGAACACATAAGAGGAACATCTAGTGACCTGACGTGGAACACATAAGAGGTACATCTAGTGACCTGACGTGGAACACATAAGAGGTACATCTAGTGACCTGACGTGGAACACTAAGAGGTAACATCTAGTGACCTGACGTTGAACACATAAGAGATCATCTAGTGACCTGACGTGGAACACTTAAGAAATACATCTAGTGACCTGACGTGGAATACTTAAGTGGTGCATCTTGTGACCTGACGTGGAACACTTATGTGGTACATCTAGTGACCTCACGTGGAAAACATAACTGGTACATCTAGTGACGTAACGTGGAACACATAAGAGGTACATCTACTGACCTGACGTGGAACACTTAAGTGGTACATCTAGTGACCTGACGTAGAACACTTAAGTGGTACATCTAGTGACCTGACGTGGAACACTCATGTGGTACATCTAGTGACCTGACGTGGAAGTCACATACTTAGTGACCTGACGTGGAACACATAAGTGGTACATCTTGTGACCTGACGTGGAAAACATAAGAGGTACATCTAGTGACCTGACGTGGAACTCATAAGAGGTACATCTAGTGACCTGACGTGGAACACTTAAGTGGTACATCTTGTGACCTGACGTGGAACACTTAAGAGGTACATCTAGTGACCTGACGTGGAACACATAAGAGGTACATCTAGTGACCTGACGTGGAACACATAAGAAGTATATCTAGTGACCTGACGTGGAATACTCATGTGGTACATCTAGTGACCTGACGTGGAACACTTAAGTGGTGCGTCTTTTGACCTGACGTGGAACACGTAAGTGGTACACCATGTGACCTGACGTGGAACACATAAGAGGAACATCTAGTGACCTAACGTGGGACAAATAAGAGTTACATCTAGTGACCTGACGTTGAACACATGAGGAACATCTAGTGATCTGACGTGGGACACATAAGAAGTACATCTCTTGACCTGACGTGGAACACATAAGAGGTACATCTAGTGACCTGACGTTGAACACTTAAGTGGTGCATTTTGTGACCTGACGTGGAACACATAAGAGGTACATCTAGTGACCTGACGTGGAACACATAAGTGGTACATCTATTGACATGACGTGGGACACATAGAGGTACATCTAGTGACCTGACGTGAAACACATATGAGTTACATCTAGTGACCTGACGTGGAACACATAAGTGGTACATCAAGTGACCTGAAGTTGAACACATAAGAGGAACATCTAGTGGCCTGACGTGAAACACTTAAGAGGTACATCTAGTGACCTGCCGTTGAACACATAAGAGGTACATCTAGTGACCTGACGTGGAATCCTCATGTGGTACATCAAGTGACCTGAAGTGGAACACTTAACAGGTACATCTAGTGACCTCACGTGGAACACATAAGAGGTACATCTAGTGACCTGACGTGAAACACTTAAGAAGTATATCTAGTGACCTGACGTGGAACACTTAAGTGGTGCGTCTTGTGAGTATTCATTCATGATTTCAAGAATACATTTTACTCGAGTCTATTTTGTATATAATTATTACCCCGCCACGAAGTGGGTGGGGGATATTGGTTTGAAATCCGTCCGTCCGAGATGATAGGGACAGATTTTCTCAAAAACCGTTGTAGATAGGAAACCAAGTTAGGCATGTGTTTTGAGGACATGAATGCCTTGATGGAGTTGGAAAACGGAAACTGTTCGCTAAAGAGCTATGCGTTACTTGGCTTATTGCACGTTATCCCTAGTGAGAACAGATCTTCTAAGTAACCGTTGTAGGTAAGGAAACCAAATGTGGCATGTGTAATGGGGAAAAACAGGAACCAAACAGGAATAAAACACTGTGGCGGGGTTATTGTTGACCATGTCTTCTTGTTTCCTAATGTTCCCAAATTTGCAAAACTTAAAGGCAAATAGCAAACGGGAGTTTAATAAACACATTACATAACACTGGCTATATATCTAGTGATACTGGCAATTGTTTATATATAACACTGGCTATATAAAACTGACTATGTTTTTATATAACACTGGTTATATAATACGGGTTATGTTTTTATATAGCACTGGTTATATAAAAGTGGCTATGTTTTATATAACACTGGCTATATAATATTGGCTATGTTTTTTATATGACATTGGCTATATAATATCGGGTATGTTTTTATATAACACTGGCTATATAATATTGGCTATGCTTTTATAAAACACTGGCTATTTAATATCGGCTATGTGTTTTATATAACCCTGGCTTTGTAATATTGGCTATGCTTTTTATATAACATTGGCTATATAATATTGGCTATGCTTTTTATATAACATTGGCTATATAATATTGGCTATGTTTTTTATATAACACTGGCTATATAATATTGGCTATGTTTTTAAATAACACTGGCTATATAATATTGGCTATGTTTTTATATATCACTGGATATATAATATTGGCTATGTTTTTTTATATAAAACTGGCTATATAATATTGGCTATGCTTTTTCAAAACACTAGATATATAATACTGGCTAAGTGTTTTTATAACACTGGCTATATAAAATTGGCTGTGTTTTTATATAACACTGGGTTTATAACATTGGCAATGTTTTTTATAGCACTGGCTTTATAATATTGGCTATGTCTTTTATACAACACTGGCTATATAATATTGGCTATATTTTTATATAACACTGGCTATGTTTTTATATAACACTTGCTATATAATATTAGCTTTGTCTTTTATACAACACTGGCTATATAATATTGGCTATGTTTTTATATAACACTGGATATATAATATTGGCTGGGTTTTTTATATACCACTGGCTGTGTCATATTGGCTATGTTTTTTAAAAAACACTGGATATATAATACTGGCTATGTTTTTATATAACACTGGCTATATAATATTGGCTATGTTTTTATATTACACTGGCTATATAATATTGGCTATGTTTTAAAAAAAACACTGGATATATAATACTGGCTATGTTTTTATATAACACTGGCTATATAATATTGGCTATGTTTTTATATAACACTGGCTATATAATATTGGCTATGTTTTTTTAAAAACACTGGATATATAATACTGGCTATGCTTTTATATAACACTGGCTATGTTTTTATATAACACTGGCTATATAATACTGGCTATGTTTTTATATAACACTGTCTATATAATACGGGTTATGTTTTTATATAGCACTGGTATTATAAAAGTGGCAATGTTTATATATAACACTGGCTATATAATATTGGCTATGTTTATATATAACACTGGCAATATAAAACTGACTATGTTTTTATATAACACTGGCTATATAATACGGGTTATTTTTTTATATAGCACTGGTATTATAAAAGTGGCTATGTTTATATATAACACTGGATATATAATATTGGCTATGCTTTTTTGAAACACTGACTACATAATATCGGCTATGTTTTTTATATAACCCTGGCTTTGTAATATTGGCTACGCTTTTTATATAACATTGGCTATATAATATCGGCTATGTTTTTTATATAACACTGGCTATGTAATATTGGCTATGCTTTTTATATAACATTGGCTATATAATATTGGCTATGTTTTTTATATAACACTGGCTATTTAATATTGGCTATGCTTTTTAAAAACACTTGATATATAATATTGGCTATGTTTCTTTATATAACACTGGCTATATAATATTGGCTATCCTTTTTATAAACACTGGATATATAATACTGGCTATGTTTTTATATAACACTGGCTATATAATATTGGCTATGTTTTCTAAAACCACTGGATATATAATATTGGCTATGTTTCTTTATAACACTGTCTATATAATATTGGCTATGTTTTTCTATAACACTGGGTATGTAACCTTGGCTATGTTTTTTTATAACACTGGCTATATAATATTGGCTATGTCATTTATACAACACAGGCTATATAATATTGGCTATGTTTTTAAATAACACTGGCTATATAATATTGGCTATGTTTTTATATAACACTGGCTATATAATATTGGCTATGTTTTTAAAAAAACACTGGATATATAATACTGGCTATGTTTTTATATAACACTGGCTATATAATATTGGCTATGTTTTTATATAACACTGGCTATATAATATTGGCTATGTTTTTTTATATAACACTGGCTATATAATATTGGCTGGGTTTTTTATATACCACTAGCTATATAATATTGGCTATGTTTTTTAAAAAACACTGGATATATAATACTGGCTATGCTTTTATATAACACTGGTTATATAATATTGGCTATGTTTTTATATAACACTGGCTATATAATATTGGCTATGTTTTTTTAAAAACACTGGATATATAATACTGGCTATGTTTTTATATAACACTGGCTATATAATACTTGCTATGTTTTTATATAACCCTGGCTATGTAATATTGGTTATGTCTTGTATACAACACTGGCTATATAATATTGGCTGGGTTTTTATATAACACTGGCTATGTTTTCATATAACACTGGCTATATAATGCTGGCTATGTTTTTATATAACACTGGCTATATAATATAGGCTATGTTTTTATATAACACTGGCTATGTAATATTGGCTATGTCTTGTATACAACACTGGCTATATAATATTGGCTATGTTTTTATATAACACTGGCTATGTTTTTATATAACACTGGCTATATAATATTTGCTATGTTTTTATATAACACTGGCTATATAACATTGGCTATGTTTTTGTATATAACACTGGGCATATAACATTGGCTATGTTTTTTATATAACACTGGCTATATAACATTGGCTATGTTTTTTATATAACACTGGTTATATAAAAGTGGCTATGTTTTTTATATAACACTGGCTATATAATATTGGCTAAATCATCAGCATGTTCATTGCGGAATAATGATTCAGCTGAAACTTTTACACATGTGTTTCGTAATTGTCAATCTGCAATAGATATTTGGCACAATTTACTGAATGGATTGAAGCATACATAAAAAGTAAAATTCATAGAAAGTAAAATTCATTTAAGTGAAGAACATATTTTATTTGGCTTTAAAGGTAAACATAATAATCAACTTACTGTAGTGATAATAATAATTAAATATATGTTGTGTAAATGTAATAAGAAAGTGGTGAAACCTAATTTGATGATGTTTCAAATTTCATTGCGTTTTCTAATTGTAACTATGCAAGTATTCATTCTTTCTGTTCTTCCTTCCATTTACTTTTTAGAAATGCTATAACTGACTGTATATGTACTTTGTATGTGTGTGTACGAGGTAATGTACACACTAGGTATCAACACTTTTCACTGTTCACTGTTCACTTAAAATACTTTCAATTGGGAAACATGAAACTACTGTAATGGAAATTGTAACATGAAAATGGAAATAGATATATATATTTAATGTATATATATATATATATTCAAATGTATGAAATGTTTTTTCTTGCTATTTTGTCATATTTTGAAAACCCCTATATGCATTATCAGTAATGGTTTCAAGGGATATTGAAACATTGATACGTGTGCACCAGGAGTATCAGGCGACAGTCGTTTACAAATGGACATTTTTAGGATGTTCAGACTTGGATTGAAAGTGCATAATTCAGAACGCAGCCAACCTCAGCGACACAAGCAAACACACTCACACAAACTGACACACGACCAACCCTATCTCAACGCTCATCACACACGTTCCAGGGAGAGGTCTGCTCATTACGGAATCGAGGACAAACAGATCATTAAAAGGCCAACCCGTTCGGTATGGATTTACGTTTCTGGGCAGACCATTCGAATTCACGCAGTATATTTGCTGTCTCGAAAGTCGCTAGTAATCCAAAATTTAAGAAAAGACCACACCGCAGCCCGATGCCAGTGTTTGAGAGAACTTTGTCGTAAAATTAGTTCCAGTTTACACTGTGGCACGAGGCGCCCAGTCCTCCATGGCTCCCTGATTCGGTGTGTAGAGTTTCGTCCCCATGAGCATGGTCGAAACCTATGATCGGGGATTCAATCTCATTGTTAAAACTATTTGTTGAAAAAGACAAAGCAAAATGTTTGGCATCCATCTTATATTTCCAAATGTATATTTCTGAATATGATTATATAGTTAACATTAAATTTAATAGGGTTCCTTTCACTTTCTGTATATTTCTGAATATGATTGTATAGTTAACATTACATTTAATAGGGTTCCTTTCACTTTCTGTATATTTCCTCAAATTACATTGACATTAGGTCTCTGCATATGTAGTTTCAGGTGTGATATGACTACTAATATGTTTATTGAGTGGGAGGGAGGGGGGGATTACTTACCCCTTGAAATCAGCCATCTGCTTTTGATATAAGGAAAGTGCCATGCAGGAAATATCATAGCAGCCGGGAGCAAGGAAGACTTAGAAATTGTCATTATTAATTTTAAACAAATGAATCTTTAAATGCTTAATGGATAGTACAATTTTGTAAATTAATATGAAACATCAATGTAAACGAAGAACCTGTCTTTACTATCCTCGGCAACAGATTCTATTTGCAGTGAAATGCTCACTAGCTGTGAAAAGATCATGCATCAATTATGCATTATCCTTTACCATGATGTGTGCATAATTCTTCGATTTCTTAAGATAAGTATATACTGTGACAACTTTGGCTGATCATGAAATTAATCTTTCGTACATATAGCGTCCTAACAAATTGTAAATGGATTAATATTTATCATTTACCAGATTCAATATGTGGTATTTATATATTTAACAAGATTCTTCGACATCAGCACTTAACAAATAGAGGAATATTTGCATTTCTATTCTTTTCATTATGAAACTATAATGAATAATATCGGCTACAGACAGGTTGTCTACAACGTTTGAAATCATTCTGAGAATGAGGCTTTTGTTGAAAGTCTTTTCCATATATTTACCAAACGAAGACTTCATGGAGTGTTTTGTAAAAACAATGAAAAACCAGGGTATGGTTTTCCTTGAGAGGCCATTACAAATATCTTTTAATTGGTCCTCAGCCAGAGGCGACTAACGAGATCGGGTGGTCAGGCTCGCTGACCAAAGGCAAAGCTTATGACATGTCTTTGTTCGGAGCTGAAACCCATTTGGTCTTGAACGATCACGTGATAGCAGCAGTGTACTAGAAGGGGAATAATGTTGAAACTTAAATTCAGGTACGTCTAAGTGACGATGAGAAATTTTCCGAACAACCAAGTGGCAACAAGTCTCCCCCATTGGCAGCTTGTAGGTACTTTTAGCAGATAATATGTCCATACTATTGTTCCTTTTCAGTCGTACCTATGCGAATTATACTATTGAAATGAGTTGAATTCAGATGCATACTCCACAACAACGGATCGGCATTGGAAAAAGAGGTTGTAAAATACTACACTATAACATAGCATAAATATACTACATTCTCATTTATTATTATTATTATTCTTAGTCAAGGCTTTACACCACGAACATATCCTGTAAAATAGTGGCATTTGACCACTCAAAGATTACTATGGCAGGGATATCATATTATATTCTCATGTGTCCAGGTAAAGTTCCCGACGGCGTTGATCTTTCTTTGCTCACGCCATCGCTCACTGGATTTCGTTGTCCTGGCACGATTATTTATAGGCAGGGTCTTACAACCTAAATATCACTTTAAAATGCAAACAAAAGACACACACAGTTTTTCTTCAAGAATCGACACCGGTAAGATTGTGAACAAGATGCTTTAAGAAATTTCGGCCATATCATATGCACAATTACACAATGAGAAACATTTTCACTGAAGTCATTCTGAAACACATCTTCTGAAGGAATGCTCCTCTGAGAGAAATGACTCCAGGTAAACAGCCCCGACACGTTTCAGGATATCGTCAAGTACATCAACAGGGAATGTTGGAGGGGTAAAGATAGTTATAGCTGTCTTTCCTTTGTTCAATTCCCGAATGAATGCCAAATGAGACTTAAAATGATCCTCGAATTCTTTAGACGACGATCCGTATATGTCTAAAATATAACGAAAGCCTATCTTAACATTGAAATAATGTCCAGACGTCACCAGCTTATATTGGGAGCTACAGGCTGGAGTGCCAAACAGGACAGTTCTTTTGTTAAAAATACTTGGGAAGTTGCCCTCGATTAGTTTGTAGGGCACGCGGTGTACATACAGGATCCCTTCCGGAAACAGGAAGTCACGTGTTTCCGGGTCAGACAGCAGGCGCTGAAGCTCTTCCTGGGTCAAAGGCTGTAGGTCAGATGATGTCCCTTCAACAAAACCTTCTGGTATCTCATACGTATAAACCTTCTGAAATACATTGAAGCAGTACGTATTACTTGCATGCATGGCATTGTATTTGTGAATGAACATTGACCAGTTGACATGAATACTACACATATTAATGGGGTCAAATTGGATTATAAATTGTATTTATGATTTATGGAATGGAAGAAAATGAACGTCTTAATTACCTGCATAGCTATATGTTCAAATCCACTATCTGGTTGTTGCAGCTTCTGAGCTATCTTGTTGAACACAACCACCTTTTCTTGTTTCACTGATTTGATCCTCGACATTGTTTGGTATACATGGCTCCTCAGGGCTCTGTAATAACCTTGACCCTGATAGGCCTCCTTGACCCTCCCAGCCCTCAGAACAAATGCTTCCCGGTTGTCAATCAAAGCTCCACACAGGAAACCAATCTGAGGAGTAGCAAAGGGATACTGTTTGCCGGAAATTTGTCAGCCCTTTTGTTGGCTTGAGTAACTGCTGTTTTTATCAGTCTGGCAGTAAGTAATTGCTCTAATTACACAGAGATAATTTCTCAAGCAGTTACACCAGCTACGAAATGTAATTTATTTATTTATTTATTTATTTATTTATTTATTTATTTATTCATTTATTTATTTATTTATTTATTATTATTCATTCTATCATTCATTCATTTATTATTGATTATTTTTATTCAATGTATGAATGATACTACAGATCATTCATTCATTTATTATTGATTTATGTATTTATTCAATGTATGAATGATACTACAGAATGATACGACATTTCATACACCCACACACCATACAAAAGCGGCGTTGTAAAAGAAACTGAACATGGTTGGTGCATGCCAACGTACCGTGTGGTCATGATGTCAACCTCTAGCCTGCCAGGTGCAGATTAGATTATTTACAGTACGCAGTTGTACAGCAAGAATATAGCTGGGTGCAGTGTGAAACATCTAGCAAGACTTACAGGCCTTTAAAATCACTCACCCATCTTACTTCCATGTACAGCCATTAGATATTATGGGACGGTAGGGTAGCCTACTGGTTCAATCATTCGCTCTTCACGCAAAGATCTGGGTTCCATCCCTTACAGGAGTGCAATGTGTGAAGTCTGTCTGTTTCTTGAATCACCCACTGTAATGTTGCTGGAATAATGCTAAAAGTGGAGAAAGTCATACTCAGTATTTGCTTTTACGGTAGTATGATTTTACCTCGCTTTTAGCAATATTCCAGCAACATCACATCGGGGACATCTCTTCCTGGTATCCAGGACATATTTTCCAACGCATAGCTCAGATAGATTATGAAATGCTAGTTTCAAATGTTACTATCAGCTAAACCAACCTTAGGGACGCTTAGGGCTGATATTCGTTTCTTGATTTTGCCCCAAATAGTAGTCCAAATTACGAGGCAATATTAAGTGTCATTTCCAGATAAACAGGTTATTTTCTTACCACTTCTCCATCTACGATACATATAAAGTTCAAGTAGTTGTCATCTTCCAAGAACTCAGCATATTTACAAGGGAGATAATCCACGCCGTTGTACACTTCACCAATCGCTAAAACACTTTCATAGTCCCCCTGAGTTGCGAGTCGAATAGTATAGTTGCTCATCCTGCCTGCAATATACATGTATATTAAAGAATAGCAAGAATACTGACATGGAATTATGCACAGTGTGATAAGATGTCAGCATGGGGGAAGATGACATCAGCACACTTCATTATATTAATACCGTGAGATCTACGTTCACACATATTATCCAAAACAGAGAATTAACCAGCGCCCTTGGTAAATGTTATATCAAAATTAGCTTCACACACATGTAGAAATTGATGGCCTGATTTCGGCTTGACGATTTTAAACGTTTATCATGCGTCGTGACACATCTTCTGGTACATCTAGGCACCTGACGTGGACCCGGAGCGGAACACTATAATGGGTAGATCTCGAACACACGAGGTACATCTAGTGACCTGACGAGAAACACATTAGTGGTACATCTAGTGACCTGACGTGGAACACTTAAGAAGGTACATCTAGTGACCTGACGTGGAACAATTCAAAGGTACATCTAGTGACCTGACATGTACCCGGAGCAGAACATTTTAATTGGTAGATCTAGTGACCTGACGTGGAACACTTAAGAAGCACATCTAGTGAGCTGACGTGGAACATATAAGAGGTACATCTGGTGACCTGACGTTGAACACATAAGAGGTACATCTAGTTACCAGACGTGGGACACATAAGAGGTACATCTAGTGACCTGACAAAGAACACTTAAGTGGTACATCTAGTGACCTGACGTGGAACACTTAAGAGGTACATCTAGTGACCTGACGTGGAACACACGAGGTACATCTAGTGACCTGACGTGGGACACATAAGTGGTACATCTAGTGACCTGACGTGGGACACATAAGATGTACATCTTGTGACCTGACGTGGAACACATAAGAGGTTCATTTAGTCACCTGACGTGGAACACTTAAGAGGTACATCTAGGCACCTGACGTGGACCACTTAAGTGGTTTATCTTGTGACCTGACGTGGAACACTTAAGAGGTACATCTAGTGACCTGACGTGGAACACATAAGAGGTACATCTAGTGACCTGACGTGGACCACTTAAGTGGTTTATCTTGTGACCTGACGTGGAACACATAAGAGGAACATCTAGTCACCTGACGTGGACCACTTAAGTGGTTTATCTTGTGACCTGACGTGGAACACTTAAGAGGTACATCTAGTGACCTGACGTGGAACACATAAGAGGTACATCTAGTGACCTGACGTGGACCACTTAAGTGGTTTATCTTGTGACCTGACGTGGAACACATAAGAGGAACATCTAGTCACCTGACGTGGACCACTTAAGTGGTTTATCTTGTTACCTGACCTGGAACACTTAAGAGGTACATCTAGTGACCTGACGTGGAACACATAAGAGGTACATCTAGTCACCTGACGTGGACCACTTAAGTGGTTTATCTTGTGACCTGACGTGGAACACATAAGAGGAACATCTAGTCACCTGACGTGGACCACTTAAGTGGTTTATCTTGTTACCTGACCTGGAACACTTAAGAGGTACATCTAGTGACCTGACGTGGAACACTTAAGAGGTACATCTAGTGACCTGACGTGGAACACATAAGAGGTACATCTAGTGACCTGACGTGGGACACATAAGAGGTACATCTAGTGACCTGACGTGGAACACATAAGATGTACATCTTGTGACCTGACGTGGAACACATAAGAGGTTCATTTAGTCACCTGACGTGGAACACTTAAGAGGTACATCTAGGCACCTGACGTGGACCACTTAAGTGGTTTATCTTGTGACCTGACGTGGAACACTTAAGAGGTACATCTAGTGACCTGACGTGGAACACATAAGAGGTACATCTAGTGACCTGACGTGGAACACATAAGTGGTTTATCTAGTGACCTGACGTGGAACACATAAGAGGTACATCTAGTGACCTGACGTGGAACACTTAAGTGGTTTATCTTGTGACCTGACGTGGAACACTTAAGAGGTACATCTAGTGACCTGACGTGGAACACATAAGAGGTACATCTAGTGACCTGACGTGGAACACTTAAGTGGTTCATCTTGTGACCTGACGTGGAACACATAAGAGGAACATCTAGTGACCCTGACGTGGACCACTTAAGTGGTTCTAGTGACTTGACGTTGGAAACTTAAGACCTGGAACACTTAAGAGGTACATCTAGTGACCCGAAGTTGAACACATAAGAGGAACATCTAGTGACCTGACGAGGAACATATGAGGTGCATCTTGTGACCTGACGTGGAACACACATGTGGAACATTATGTGACCTGACGTGGAACACCTCTGGGGTACACCTTGTGACCTCACGTGCAACACCCAAGTGGTACATCTAGTCGCCTGTGTCACTTTCATCTACCTGTACCACTACGTGTCTACATGTAAAGCAAACATTCACCTGTCATAAAATGAAAGGATGCTCAAAGATGCGCAAACCTCTGAATTATTTATATCACGAAAACTAATTACACTAATCGTTTTGCTCGCCATGTCAATTACGCAGGTTCGTGGCCCTGATCTGATATATGTCCATATAAGGGATCTCTGACCCATATGTACTTACTGTGAGTCCACTTGCCAATCACGGAACAGTTAGAAGTTCTGACTTTACCTGCAAAATAGTGGTGTTGTGTGTAAGATCCTCTAACGGTGACATCCACTTGTGCGGTGACCTCGTATACAGTCACATATCAGTGTTTGTTCAACCCAGATACACCTGACCCAGGAAGTGGGTCAGGACTATAGTCCGTTTGGCTCAAAATCGGACCGATGAATTGCAGTCTAACTCGAAAACAACTAAACATAGAATACTCAATGAAACACTGATTATAATCATAACATCTAACCAACTCTGTGATTTTGTTTCAGAATTTATGACCTAAAAATAAGAAAAGTTAATTTTTGACACAGTTCACTATTTGTTACGAGGGAGGACTGCAAAGAGAGGAACAGCCAGGTGTACGCTGGGCACGTGCACAAGTCCCGACAAAGTCATTGATTCATTTACCTGTGCTGTTCCGTCTCCATCCTTTCTCGCAGTTTATACCTTATAGCAGACAGTTCATACCTGGTAGTCGGCGGTTCATACCTGAATGCAGACGGTTCATATCTGATAGCAGACGGTTCATACCTGATAGCAGGCGGTCGAAACCTTATAGCAGACAGTTCATATCTGATATCTGTCGGTTTGTACCTAACAGCAGCAGGCGGTTCATACCTGACATCTGTCAGTTTATACGAGGGGCGAAGAACAGCCATTCGGCTCCTTGACGCAGCAGGACACTTGATTAAGCTTCAATAAGTTCCTGAATCCAATTACTTGACACAGCATTATCATAATATGATAATTAGTAATAATTTGTAATAAATAGTAATAAATAGTAATAAATAGTAATTAATTAATAAAGACATTAGAACTCCGTTGTATATACGAGGGGCTTTTGAACAGTATGCAGAATCACCAAGAAAACGATACAAATGCAGTTATTTTTATGTTTTATTTTTCTACATATTATCTGTCAAGCTCAAGCAGTTTGGTTTTGCTATGTTCCAGTCTCACAATCCCCATTTTGGTTGATCTTTTATCTTGGTACCCTAAAAAAACGCAAAGTCTACAATAAATGCATGTAAAACTTCAGGTAACAAAATATGCAAGAAATATTTTGTGTGTTTGAGATTGATGGAAGTCCCCTAGAATCACACTTAAATATTAAAGTTCATAAAAAAAGCAATTTGAAATTGCAATCGCTCGTTAAAGTGATCCCCCCATCTCCTTCATGTTGACTGAAAGAGCTTGTTTTGGAGACACTACCCACCCCCCTTTCAGATGACGTAATTATAAGGGCATAGCTTATTCTAATGTTTTCACTTATGCATTCATGATGCCAAGTGTTCAAACTAAATACTGAATGGTCACACAAGTGTCAGCACACAATGTATTGTAAACAGTGCCAGCTTGAATATCTGGACACAATGGTTTTGAAAGATTAAAATGGGGGTGTCCTTAAAAAATAGCCCCAGACTAAATATAAATCAGGCAATCCAAATCTTTGACTGTTGATCATGACAGGAAGTTATCCAATACTATACTGAACATATTCTATATGACATTATCTGAGGGCATACCATTATCCAAGAGGTACCAAAAGACAAATCGTTTTTCATTTTCTACAATTTTGTTAGAAATATTATACCCCAATGTGATGTGATGACAAATATCTAGTTAACCACATCACCCACACATGTGAAATTTTGGATATGGCTTTGCGAACGATGACTTCAAAATAAAATTGAAGCTTTTCAAACATTGGACATCAAGAATATATACTGAAAGCCATTAAAAACGCAATTGGTATTTGTTGTCCCGAAACTTACAAAAGTTCAATTGAAGATTTTTTCCTGCGATACAGAGGATGTAGGGATAAAAGGCTGTTATTCTGGCCCATTTCGAGTTCGAGTCCCGGAGCATTCCTCTCGCATGAACTTTGATATTTAAAACTGAACCTTTGACATTTCTCGTAAACACAACCACATTCATGAAACACGTTGTGCACATGCATTACCTGCACCCAGGCCCTGTAAAAGCACAAGGAATTGTGGAACTCAATCACTGTGAGAAATGCCACACTTGACACAAGACGAAAGGAATCAGGTTATCGGTAAGGTCAGCCAAGGTGCTTCAGATGTGATGATTGCCAGGCACTTTAATGTGCAACCATCCACTGTAAGTCGACTCAGACAACTTTTTTCGGGGTACCGAAAGTGTTGCTGATCGTCCGCGACCTGGTACACCACCTGTGATAACAGCTCGACAAAACCGCAATATCCGAGTTTCACACTTGCAAAATCGGTTCCAAACAGCTGATGATTAGGCAAGGAGGACAATTGGGACAAGTCAACGTCATTTCAGCGCCCAAAAGGTGCAAGGACACCTTGCTGCCTTCAACATCCGGTGTCGTCACCCGTACCGTGGTCCAACCTTATTGCATCGCCACAGACTTGCCAGGCAGCGATGGGCAGCAAATGGGGCCAATCTTTGCAACAGGACATGGCCAGATGTTATTTTTTTTCAGATGAATCCAGGTTTAACTTATCCTTTGCAGATGGATGTCAACAGATTTATCGACGTAAAGGAGAAAGACTTGCGCCAAACTGTGTCCTTGAACATGATCGTTTTGGAGGTGGTGTCATGATCAGACCACAGACCATCAGAGGCTGCAGACCATCCAACAGCTGTTCCTGAGAAATGTGTGTCTTTCAATGCCCCAAGGACTGCGAGCATGCCTTGCAGCGCACGGTGGACACACACAATATTGACTGCAAGTGACACCTCCATTGTGTGATGTCGTTGTTGCGTCACTGATGTTGTTGTTGACTGGACATTTTCAGATGAAATTATTCATAGATGTTCACTTAAAACATATCTGCCAGTTAGGTTTATATATGTTGAAATTAGTGTGAGTAAAGAAAGTATGAATGTCAAAATGCATTTTTAATGGCTTTCAGTATAGTTAGGCTACGTACTTTTTGATCGACCCTCGTACCTTCCAGCAGAGAGTTTTTGTCTGATAGCAGACAGTGAGATATGCTTAGCATTCAGTTCAGCAAATTCTGCAATTTGAGTCAAACGAACTCGGTGCATTCTGACTGGTGTTCCGTTATTAGTCAGAAACCCCATTAGTTAGACACTTGAAAAAAACAATTACATGGTTGACAAATTTGGGAAGGGTGTTACCGATTGGGGAAATGGACTAATACAACTATTACCCATAGTCAGACATAATTAAAGGAGGCAACTGAGATTTTTTAGACCAGTTTTATCATTTTTATAGCATCTTTTGTAATTGTCATAATGTTCGTTACTTTTTCACAATGTCACATGCATACAAGTAAAATTGTCATATTCCCTAGCACTACAAGCACAGTATGGAGTTACAAAGTCAAATTCAGCTAAGCTTCACAAGCTTTCCAACAGCATCCAAATACATCCGGCCTGAGTTGAGAAGTCAGTCTCAAGTTGCTTTTATAATTTTTTATTGGTTTACTCACAATAAAAATTAAGCCACACTACCAACTATGCACAAGGAGACTCTTGATATTATGTGAGTTGCATTGATCAATCGATCAACTCACATAATATCAAGATTTTCCTTGTGCATAGTTGATAGTGATGCTTATCAAGTAACGGATAGTGTGGTTTAATCAAGGGATTAAACTTTAACAGTCAAGGCTGACCTATGGGAGTTTGATCTTACTGTGCAAGAGATAAGCCAACTAGATATAGCTTATTATGTCCTTATTATTCAAAGCAAACACAGTGTTGTGCTAGTCACTTGATCCTAAAGAACAGCGGATATTAGGACTGATCTATTGTTACTGTGGGGTGAGCCTTCTCCAACCCTCACTCAAGCGGCTGACGACTGGGGTATCTGACTAATGGGTGTCACCTTCTGACTAGTGCCAAATATTTTGCATAATTAATTACATTCCGCAGTGTAACTAAGCGCTAACAAAGAAGCTACGTGCTAGGCTTTGTATCAGCACAGGCCTGATACGAATAGACTTCAATATTTGGTGTGGTATAAACATTAAAATTGGTGAGCACAATTTGCATTTTGTGATTGTGTTGGTGTTTCTTTTGTTCCTATGTTTATGGCTTAACGGCTACACTTCCAATAACGCAAACCTACAATGAAATAAATTCTGATAAATACAAAAGTTAACACTAATATCTTCATAGGTTGCTTATTTAATCGTTAATACAAAAACAGGGCAGTGGGGTAGCCTAATGGTTAAAGCGTTGGCTCGTCACGCCGAAGACCCGGGTTCGAATCCCCACATGGGCACAATGTGTGAAGCCCATTTCTGGTGTCCCCCGCCGTGATGTTGCTGGAATATTGCTAAAAGCGGCGTAAAACCAAAACTCAGTCAGTCAGTAATACAAAAACAACAGAGGACAACAGTAAACGATAAGTGCAACAGTCTCAGCCAATCAGGAAGCAGTAGTTTGTTAGTGGGAGGTATTTTCTTTCTGTTACAGGAACACTCGTACTTTCATGGTGTTCCCTTATTCGTTTCCATAAGTATAATTTTAGTGTTCGAGAATTGCAGGGGAATATCTGCTGTAAACATAGCCATTGTATAACACTACATACATCACTGCTGTACTGCCACTCATATATTGTGTTCCTCCTTCCCGCGTTAGTTCTGTTAATCAAACACATACTCTTATGCATTATGTGGCATCATCATTCTAATCTGAACAGTGGGTGAGTGAGTATGGTTGTATGCCGCTTTTAGCAATATTCCAGGAATATCACGGCGGGGACACCAGAAATGGGCTTCACACATTGTGCCCATGTGGGGAATCGGACCCGGGTCTTCGGCGTGACGAGCGAACGCTTTAACCACTAGGCTACCCCACCGCCCTGAAACTGGACAGGACTACCTGGAAACATAGTAAGTCCCATACATAATTCCCAGAAATACAACAGTTACAGTAATAAAAATAAAGGTAAATACGCGAAGAAACACTGCATCAAGGCATTTCGCAAAATCTTGCCAGGTGACCACATCGACGACAGGATTACCTCCCTTGTCACTCCATGCCGTCGACACGTCATTACAACATGTTTGGATTCTGGGTGTATTCAAGGAGCGCGTTGACCTTGACATATCGTTATAGTCTGATACGGTCACTTGAGCTCGAACCGTTCTGGGTCGGCGCTTGTGTTTAACACTGGAACATCTCGCCATGAGTCTGTAGAGGAGTAGAGTGCCATGAGAGAGGGGTTTCGTGTCTCCCCGGTAATACAACCACAGCACCAGGGTCGTGAGGAACGTGATCAGTGTGCCCAGGTTCATCAACAACGTCAGATAGATCTCTGAAATGAACAGTATGTTTTGAGTATTACAACTTTGGTTGAATCTGACCAATGCCTGCCTGACGTAGAAGGGCGCATGCCTGTTGATGGCAATGAACGGTATCTGGATATTTTGAAAGAAATGCAATGGTTTATTCTTCAGCAATAATTAAGCTTCAAGGATTACTGTTACCCTAACGGGGATATTCTCCCGTTCATGCACATTCATCTGGAGGACGATAAGCACCGCCATTTCTCGTTTTCATGTTGCTCGAAATATGAAAATATATTGTCCGTATCTCATTTTGAAAATGTCAGATAAGCTAATGATACTTTGAAGAATAAATATAGGCATCCCTGTTGTATTTTGCGAAGAGTCAACTGCATAAGCAATTGAAAGGTTCTTCAGAAAACTATAATAACCTGTAACAAGTATATTTTAAACTTTCAACTGATGTTGGGAGATACACAAATGTCCCATACACGGAACGACTATAAGTATAAAGTATGGAAAGAAGAAGGTCTGTATTGAAAATGAATGTGATTGTGTGCTTATATGTGAGCGTTACTCCGCTAGCAGGATGTATGCAAAACAGGGCAACACATCATCTTTGACTAAAATTATTTCGTTTACTGTCTGCAGTATCCGAAAGATTGCAAGGTATGCAATTTCAGACTAGATTTTGTTTCATGTATTTTACAAATAAAATGCCCAATGTAAATGAAAACTACTCTCTTTTCGCCAAGATAGCAGTAGGATGATTCTCTAGATAGCCAGGGTATGGATGTTTACAGCATGCGGTTCTTTAATATAAGAAGGACCCCATTCCACATATCATTCGTAGCATGACATCGTTCGTAATACTATGATGAACCATACAAGATACGGCAGGTCGTAACGCTACGAACACTGCGTAGCCAATGGTATAGTACTGAGTTACGAATAGGTCGTAACGTTACGAACGCTTTGTGGATCGGGGCCAAGGTACATCCATACGCACAATAGTATCGATCTTGTATCGTGGTTTGTTAACTGTCTAGGTAATGGTGATGTCTAATCATCTATATCTTTGAACCATGATGTTGCAAACACAAGTGTTATATACCTACGCAGAGCTGAGGTTCTTGTAGATATGGCTGGAAGACTGTCCGAGATCAGCGTAAGCAGTACAGTGAAGGACAACAGAACAGTCAAAGAGTAGCCGATCTTTTCCCCAGATTCAACAGGCACTGCAAACACTCCTGCCATTAGGAACGAACTCAGAATAAGAGGAAGCATAAGCGTCAGTCCATAGTATTGCCAGCGACGTCGGAAAGTGAGCGAGTACTGGATATCCCGGTATTGTTTGTCGAAGCCCCCGTCGAAGTCGTTCAGGGAAGCAGAGGTGTCAGTTAGTTCCCATTCTCCATGGTGAGAGTAGAGGTCTAAGGTTATGGGTTTGTCTGGGTCTATCTGAAGGTCCAGCTCATCAGTTGCATAGGTCCAACCGGTAATGTTGATGATGCAAGATTGGACATCAAATGGATAGTTAGATACGTCGATGGTACACGATGTTTCCAGTCTGGTTGGAGGAATCCACAACATTGTCCCTTCACTGAAAACTCGGAGCGGGACTCCCTCTTGTCCAATTGGCCCAACTTTGTTCATTCTGAGAATGGGAATTACGCATTAGTCTACTATGTTACTTGCCTGTACGTTGTTTACACATGATAACATAAGAACCATTGAAATATCGTAATGATTTATGTAGACATATTGTACAAATGAACACCCGTAAACATTATGGTAAAGTTACCATGAAATAAATTTTAAGACTCTTCAGGTTCATCCTTTTTCAAATTTTATCTACATCCGAAAGCAATAGTAATACATTGGTATTTTTACGTTGTGACTGACACCTTGCAAAATGACAAAAGAAGCAAAGTTTCGTTCACGCATTAGTGTAACACATAATGTATGGCTACTTTTGCATGTACATATTCTGCCACAAGTGCGGAAAAGTGTCCACATCAAAAGTTCTTTATCAAATATCCCAGTTGGTTGAAGGGGACGAGTGGCTATAACCTGAACATTACTTACTCATTGGACACGACAAGGGGTGGCGTCCACACCTCCGTCTTTTTCAAAGCCAGAAAGTCTGTTCCGTTGTGGTCACTGGGGTTCCAGCTTAACCTTTCATCCCTCCATATCTGGTCAAGAACATACAGATAGTCATAAAATTCAAACTCACAAAGAAACCTTCATTCATATGAATAGTATTTCTGTATCCAAAATTTTGTTTGAGACAAAGGCTTCCGCTTATCTAGGCAAAGTTGTCGGACACCAAGACACAAACAATAACGTGTTCCCTGCTCATGCGAGTTTCGAGCAATGTGACGTAATTGTATTCCAAAACATCACTGGACATTGTTAAAGGTCTTTTGGGGATGTTCATACATCCTAGATTTTTCGACATACCTATAATATGCAATTTATTGCCAGTTATTACATTCTGAGATCATAAGATACATAAAATATCTCACCGTATACCATAAGCAATTGACAGACATGGATTGAGTCGCTGTGTCCTGGAAATGAAGATGGGTTTAATGAATAAGAATCAGCTTTGTTCTCACCAAACTTTATGATTATAAGGAAACATGAATCCATATTTTGATTCTTTCATCAGAATCAATTTTTTTTTAAAGCAAGGTGAATTTATACAACTTTCAGAACAGTTAAAAAGATATCTTTCTTTATTGAATCGGTGACTTGAGAGGCATTTTGACTCTCCATCACAATTTCTCTTGGTGTAATTTTAGCTGAACTAATTTGTGAGTCCAGAATATCAAAGGTGAAATACATTTGTCTGTCCATTTCTTCTAATCTTCTAAACCTACAGTGTCAGCATGTTCGTTTGTATCTTTGAGGGTACCGAACCAGACACGTTCTCTTTACTTCATGGTACTAAGATAGGTTCATTGTTCCATGTCTACTGTTGGCATTGTATTTCTCATTGTGAAGCCACATTACTGTAGAATCATGTGCAGCTAAAAGTACTAAATTCAGTTGTAGAAACTGTCATTTCTGGAGTACTTTCCATTCATTACACTCTTCACATGCATCAATTTTGTACTAAATAGATGCCAGAATATGTCAACAACACATTATATACACATAACATATAACTATAATGTGAACAATTCAGCTACTGGAACCTGTATGTGTCCTTCTATTTACTCCCTAAAGCATAACACGCTTTGACATCATGAGAATACAAGAACATTATGCAAACTCCTGCCAAAGTGAGTGAGTGAGTGAGTGAGTGAGTTTAGGTTTACGCCACTTTTAGCAATATTCCAGCAATATCACGGCGGGGGACACCAGAAATGGGAATTCACACATTGTACCCATGTGGGGAATCGAACCCGGATCTTCGGCGTGAGGGGCGAACGCCTTAACCACTATGCTACCCCACCACCCCTCCTGCCAAAGTTATGACACTACACATGATCATACAAGTCATTCCTGTAGTCTTAAATCAGCAACGACGTCTACCGATACTGTATGCGATGTTATATAGTATCTGCACGTACAATACTGTTCAGAGAGACCAGCACCATCTGTAAAGAGACTTGGGTCTTTAGGGCAGGTCGCACTTCAACGTCGTAGTCCGTCAGGAGATCCCTTCGCAGGTTTGTGGAGGTGCTGGTGAACTGTACGGAACACTGGCAGTGCCACCATACTGGAAGTAATAAAAACAATGGAGGTTTTGACAGCCAGGTTTGTGGAGGTGCTGGTGAACTGTACGGAACACTGGCAGTGCCGAAATACTGGTGAACTGTACGACAGCCAACTTTGTGGAGGTGCTGTGGCAGTGCCACCATACTGGAAGTAATAAAACAATGGAGGTTTTGACAGCCAGGTTTGTGGAGATGCTGGTGAACTGTACGGAACACTGGCAGTGCCACCATACTGGAAGTAATAAAAACAATGGAGGTTTTGACAGCCAGGTTTGTGGAGGTGCTGGTGAACCGTACGGAACACTGGAGTAGTGCCACCATACTAGAAGTAATAAAAAAATGGATCTTTTGTCTCACCTTCAGTTCATAAAATGACTTAATAAAAATTATTTGGTTTAGATCTGGTTCTTTCTTTCCGTAGCAATTTCCCCAAAGGCAGATTAAATTTCTTGAGGAAATCCCAAATCTCAAGTTTACCAAATGTGTTGGGTTGACCCTGGGGGCATCTCAGGGAGTCAGTGTAGGGTCACCAAACCAGAGTTTGTCGGGGAGGGTCATACAAATGATAAAAATGGATAATAAGTACTTAATATAGCTTTATTGAAACACAAAGGTCTGATTAGCTAATATTATTTGTATAATTTCTGAATTTGGGTTTAGGGTCCTGTAAAGTATGTGCGAAAAACGGCCATGTAATCAGGTAAATCTTTCTTACTCAATGTTTGTCTAAAACGTCTGACGTTTATTTTCACGAGTAGCCAGCTATGGAATTCATTTCATCACGTATTAAATGCACATATTCCGCCGTCGCGATGCAGGATGATGTAAACACTCTCAGCACGTGTATGTTTGCCGACATGCTTATATAACTGAATTCAGAACAGTAGGCTTTCCTTAGCATTGCTTTAACAGAGCACAAACTTCCGCTTACTCAGGAACATTTCATAACAGACCCTCACGAGTACCATGTTCCTACCATCGCGAATCCTTTATCTTACAGGCAACACCTACTATATACTATGGACGAGGCCACGTTTATCCAGAATCGCCGTTTTCTCAACGATCACTTTCGTTATGTTCATCCAGAGACCATATATGGTTCATCTGAAGATTACTATCCCAAGGTAACTATGATTTCTTGTACCGAATTCACACATGGTAAATGAGACGATTCCCCCGAATACTTCACGAAAGATCGCATTCGTAATCACCCGAATCGTTCCTTGCGAACTGGACAAGCCAAAGTTTGGATAACGGTTATTGTGGTGATATACATAAACATTGTGTATGTGTTTGTTTGTGTGAGTGAGAGAGAGAGGGAGAGAGAGAGAGAGAGAGAGAGAGAGAGAGGGGAGGGGGAGCGAGAGAGAGAGAGAGAGAGAGAGAGAGGAGGGGGAGCGAGAGAGAGAGGGGAGGGGGACGAGAGAGGGAGAGAGAGAGAGAGTGAGGCGTGGGTTCTGGGTCTGGTGGGGTGTGTGGGTCCGTATGTGTCTGGTTGTGGGTGTGTCTGGGTGTGTGGGTGTGGGTGGGAGTGAGTTGTGAGTATTGGGGAAGGGGTTACATCGGTAATGTTCCAAACGCTTCCATCATCACTAATCAGATATGGTTACATAATGTCTGGCACTGCAAGACATGACGTATTAAATGACTGTCATCGCCGGTACTAACGTATGTGTTTGAAACATTTGAAAGCGTACAATATCCTTCCTAACACGTGTCTCTGAATCTTTCTGTAAAATCCCACACAAGCTTACCTTTCATTATTAGCAGCATCTGAATCAACATCATCACGTGTGTACTTCCGGTCACCCCTGGACACATTCTGACGACGTCGCAGAAGTTTGTATGTGTCTTCAGTGACCGTGGTCGCTGGCTCTGTCCACCCAGTTCAGACTGACCAAGAGTTCAAATAGGGCTTTGTGTAAAGCTTCGGGTCAATTTGTCCGAATGCCTAAGAAGTTCGGCGATGCGTATGTGAAATAAACACAGCCCAATGACTAAATCGATTAACTTCAAGAATGCCTTTATCCTTTCTTTGTATTTATCAGAGTCTAGCAATATACCTACGGGATATAAGTAAGCCTTGGCAAGAGGCATAGGCAAACGTTGTGTTTACCTGTTCTTTAACAGCGGGCATTAAATGATTCTGAATAATGCGTTGTTTTCCTACACTGACGGTGGCTCAAGCATTCGCGTAGATTATGTCCCTGAGTCTGTCGCGTGCAAAAATGATTCACCAAATTGGTGAACATACATAACCCACTTACAGGTACCTGGAACAAACAGGCTACACGTCAATGTCCACTGTATGTGTGTGGGCGCTTTTCCTCGAATAGAAAACAATTTGAAATATAGGTTGTTTTTCTTCTCCCTTTGGCCCCAACAATACTGAATAATCGACACACAAGCGGTAATAATCGAAACATTAAGTTCGAGGTCACGCATCGGACTAACAGTTGTTTAGTTCACTTCATTTATTCACCCAAACCACTCCCAGTGATACACATAACATTCACGCACCAATAATGATATAATAGTATTACAAGGAGGCAATATCATTAAAGTTTTGAAAGATTTACATAAATACATTTAATATATTTGCTTAGCTTATCAATAATTGTGTAAATTCTTTCCGTAAAAAGACTATGAAGTTTAAAATAATTAGGTCTTGTACAACAATACTTTGGTTATAACTTAGTTCTATCTTCTAAAAAGAGTTACACTGAAAACTTTAGTGGTACGCATCACCCACTTCACATGAGTTACCCATCAAACACTTCCGGTCATTATAGGAGACATGATACCAGCGCCGTACTTCCAACAGGAAGCCTAGTATTACTAGTTCTAAATTTCAAAAGAAGTTGTGAAACTCTAACTTGTAATAAAATGTAGTCTTCAGCACCAAACAATGGCTTTATACAATCATATGTTTTACCTTGAAACGATAAAGATTTTTCATATTGCCATTTTGTTATAAACTGATCTGTTAGAATTTGTTCAACTTACAGAGGAGCCAATTCTTATGTATACTATTGTGACAGTTTACACTGTCATGGCTTGTACTTAAGCTGTGCCCGATTGCCGTCTGGTGATTGAATTGTGTAAGTCACAGTCCAATGTGTGTTTTCTTACAACAGTTGTTGTATAATGCCTCATGTATATATGGTATTATACTATCGGTAATATTTTTCATTATAAACGTTCATGAGAAATACTAAGGGGCACCTTTGTTATCATTTCAGATCGGTATCTAGGGTATGAATAAGAATTAAAACGGAGGCCTGGGTCATTTGTGGTTAAACTATGGTCCTACGGTGAATAAGGCCAAGTACAGAGGCGATTGTGTGAATTGAATAGACAAATGTGCGTTCATGCGTGAGTGAGTAAGGCAAGATCTGACAATCCAATTCTGTCAATACAATTATGTGGTTATCGCTCTCCTCCAGGATTCTCTACAACTTTGTTGATATACACTGAAAAGCACAGGGGTTGTCACGTGGGATCAATAAACATCGAATAATTTTGTGGTGGCGATTATATTGTCTTGATCAACATCAACAGTACTGTGTGTGGCATCTTGAGGCCTATTTGTGAGCTCTGGAGGGGAGGGGTGGGTGGGGAGGGAGAGGAGTTAGGCATCAGGATGGTGGAGGTGGTCCAAGGACTCCAGCATCTGAAACAAAGATGTCAAGTATATAAACTAATATACAAATCAAATAATTCATATTTGGAGCCTGGTGGTGCAAGTGTCTGGGGCATTGCAAATATCATGCTTGTGGGTTCGAATCACCGTTTCCCTGTTTCTGTGCCTATGTTTAACAGCAGTATGCCCAAATTCCAGGGTTTACACTACTGTTAACGTCTGGGATAGCATCACTTCGGGATTTCCTCCCACATAAAAATGTGTGCTAATGAAAGCGGCGTCACGTCATTTATTCAACGTGATATGATTGTGTACTAATGAAAGCGGCGTTAAAATCACTCACTTACTCAGTCGTATTTATTCAACGTTTTGAACAATTGCTACATGCATGTCAGCGATGTCCATGACACTACTGTGTGGATATTTCCACTATAGATATACAGCACTTACCACCGTCCACCAGTGTGCTGGATTTTCTGGTTCATTGATCACTTGATTGTCTGGTTTGTTTTCAAGTCGAAGTCTAATGGGGGGAAAACAGGTGTGCGGCGTCAGGCAAAACAGATTTCCAGTTTTAGCAACATTTATGAATGGCCTGCGCCACGGTTGATCAGGACACGTTCACCACTAATTTTCAGTCATCCATTTCATATTATTTTCACATTTATTTCCCCTTTCACCAAATGGGATCTGTTTGTCAAGATAGTCAAGATTGGGTATTCGTAGCACGGATGTTCTATTTTTGACATGAGAAGCATCCTTAAAATGACTTAAATGTTCCCATAGCTGCATTTCAATTGACCAGGGTCTGGTGTAAAATATAAGAGCGTCCATGGTATTTTTTGTAAATATTCTTGAAATAAGTCACTGGAAACGTTTGTTATGTGTTTTAGACTTATGTTTGAATTCCTCTAATGTGAACCTTGCACCTTTTTCGGCTTAGGTCATGGAATTTCCTGTTTTCCTGACTGTTGGAACAAAAGTTTCCTCTGTTTTAAGAGTCATTTTCCCAAATGATATTCTTAAATCCAATAAAATATGCTTTGTAATGAATTGATCTAAACTTCCAATACTTCCAGTTCGATGATAATTCAATTTTAAAGTTATTGAAGGAAGCCCTTCCAATTACTGGAAGTGACATGATCCATACAAGATTACCATATACTATGTGTTAAGAACCAGGTGACAGATGGTATCACTATTTGCTCTGAAACCATATCATATGATCTCAGTCACTGGATTGCCAGTCAGAATTTTATAATCGACTCTGGAATTATGGACGTGAACAATGAAGTTCTAAATGGCTAATTGAGTCATTTGGGGTATAGCCTTATATTGCTGCTCGCAGCTATATTATATTTTTATATTATGAAGTGTTTTATATATGTTCATTTCAGAGACTAGTTGTTAGTCTAAGAAGTTGGCTAAGATCTCTCAACACATCTACACCATGTTTACCACAATATAACACAATCACATTAGCAACTTCTTACATCTATCGGATTTGTGTTTTATAGCGAATATCTCAGGCTAATGGTTAAACGGCATTTGCTCAGAATGATTCCTAAATTATATTAACAATGGCTGCCGACTACTAGCGTTCTTCAATAGTGGACCTATACTTTGGTGCGAGGAAACTCTTTGTTCGTCACCAGGCATGTTCAAACCCATTGATTATTATCTTAAATCATCTTTTGTCTACTATGCGATTACCTCCCTTTTAGAACACTGGATGTGATATGCTATGTCTTTGGTCGCAATAGGCCGAAACTAGGTCAAATCTCATCCCACGTATGACGAACGGACACGTACGCACTGTCTTGTTTTCATTATAGCAATACACTTACAGACAAATCTCATCGATTTCCGTGTTCAAAAGAAACAAATCTGAGCCATTAGACAATAAACCGGTACTTTTAGGGACTAGTGTGCCAAATATCACACGTTATAAGCCAATTGTTTAAAGAAGCAGAAATGCATGACACGTACATTCGAAGCAATCAAACATAAGTCCATAAGTCTGATATTATCTCCTTCTCAATATTGCGGTAAACGTTTTAACAGTTGTAGTGCATTTCAAAGCTTAAAAAAATATTGAAGAATTTGCAACACATGTATTGGGAATTTAAAGTACAAATGGACAAATAATGTTATATAGACAACTGTGTACAAATAGAATTGCATTTATTGTCTATTTAAATCCTTTTGACCTTTCAGAAGTATCCACACGAAACTATGCTCATGTCAATAATTGTTGACACCCCCAGCCTATTAATACAATTGAAGGGGGTGACAACCATTATTGGCATGAGTATATCTCAAACACAACCGCTAAGAAGACAAATATCTATTTCAAACAAACATCATCAAATGTTACTTCTTGACCATGTTCTTGTAAATACTAAGTTACAGTTACAGACTATTTAACCAGAAAACAACTTCGAATTTGGCAATCGGATATAATCACAACATTTTGTAAAAATACGAAAAGATAATGTTCATTGTTGTTTTTATTTACTCGACAAGACCTAGAGAGACTCCAAGTAGGAGGAATGCAGCTAAAGAGTACATAATGGGAAGTTCCAGTGGAAAGGGGAATCAAATTCGAAAGTTCTCCCTGAATGAATACTATCAAACCGAAACACAAGTCTCATTAACCAGTTTAGAGACAATGACCTACTTTACAGCCGATCCGATTCTTCTCGTGTGAAAGTGAAAAGAGACACTAAAAACAACCATGGTTACACTGTATTCCAATTCCTTGTTTCATAAGAAAATGGTATTTACAAATGAATTTTTATTTAAAAGTGCAATAAAATCGTATTTCTATGTTTTGTGGTGAGGTTTAGGCAGCATGACCTTAACTAAGACGTCACAGACTGTCCCCGTTTGATGAGGTCGTAAAATGATTCACAATTCATCTGGAGCACTGGTTTTTGGCGCTTATTCAGTGTATTTTTGTAACGCATAATGTGATTGATATAATATCAAGTCCATACCAGACCGCCAAACGTTTCTAGCGGCCGAGCCTCGTTTTGAGAAATCCACCATTTCCAGATTTCCGTTTGTCAGAGCAAGCTGTACGACAGAGCACGCTGCACGACGTGTTTGCAAGGATTAAAAGTTACGTAGTGTTGCAATATACAAGTGCTTAGATGTATCAATTAATACTGATTAATATTTATATATCCAGTTGTATGAATTGGTCTCAAAATTCTGGATTGGTTATTGCACTAAGTTGCGCAATAGGACGGAATCCAGTCAACGAGACTCCAGGAAACGATAATGTTGTGTAATCAACGTTTTGAAACAATCAATTAAATTCAGAAAGTTGCCACGCTTCCGTATTAAGCCATACCATTTCTTCCACTTGAAAGAGGTATCAAATTCCGAAAATTCCCCTGAATAAAATTGGGATTAATCTGAAGTGTGCTGTCTGTCTTATGTAATTCCAATACTTACCTAGCTTATCTTATATTACTCGTAGCCTGAAATAACACAATGCCGTCCAAACTATATATCTTGACCTCGACGGAACACCCCGTAGATTAGGTTCAACACCTTGCTTTTTAATTCTAATTTAAGCGTTCACATGTACGACTTTACCATGTGTAGAAGGTGTGCACCACGAGTCACTAGTCCCAGTATGGTTAATGACATTACGCTTGAATAACTCCATTATTAAAATACAGATTTCAAAACAAAAAGGGAACGAAATACTGTTAATTAGTACCCTGTGGAAGACATTACATATTTTAGGGTCACAGGCATAACTGTGCTTGCATGGGTGAGTGAATAAGGTAAGATCTGACAATCCAATTCTGCCAATATTATTATGTGATCATGCTCTCCTCGTGGATTCTGTTCTTCATTATCATACACCACCTGCTCCTTTGTTGATATACAGTACCTGTGTTACCAAGGATGGTCATTTTTCAAGTTTTAGAGAAAATAAATATTTAATTCAGAAAGTTGCCATGCTTCTATTTGTAACCATAACATTTAAATTGCTGCTCATGGTACCTTTAATTTAATCATTTTTACGTTAAATGACGTTCAGCGTGTGCAACGTGACGTCATCGTGGTGGTATGATGTTGTATAACGAGGTGACAAGGAAATAACGTCAGATCACTTTGGAAAGGTTTTGCTGTAACGTTAGGATTTAATTCACTTGTTGAAACTGAGAACCTTTGACATTTTACTTACATTTTTTATCACAGTAGATATCCGAGGAATGAGAGGTGAGTACGCAACATTCAAACATTCTTTTCATAAGTACTAACGGAAAAAAGTAACTGTGCATCACATAAAATTGCATAAAATAAAAGTTATAAAGTTTGAAAAGTTATAAAGATAACCCTACATAAACATGTAGCAAGGCATTTTGACATTTCATTTCATGTGACGTATCGCGCGTGGCACGTGCACTTTGTGCACAATGAACTTACTCACTTTTATATGCTGTTTGACACCTAAATTTCTCACACCTGATATTAAAACTTGAAGAACGGTAGATCATTCTCTAGCCTCTGAATGTTGTGGAAAACACGTTAATTTCAACCTAAACTGCACGTACGTCATGCCACGACTTACAGAAAATCAGCGTCTCCGTGCCGTGGGTATGCTGGAATGACCCAAAATGAAGTGCCCAGACATGTTGGTGTCCATCGAAACACAATCTCATCTCTATGAAGACGTTTTTAACATAATGGGAACACGACAGATTTGCCTCAGACCATTCGTCCACGCTTGAGGTCACGTCAGCAAGACACAGATCTACGGAATGGATTCCAGACGATCAGCTTGACGTCTCGAACCATTCCTTGCTTACGTCAAATCAGTTCCAGGACTGTACGGAACCGACTCAGGCGCCGACGGCCTGCAATAGTCCAATTTTGTTCCAACGTCACCGACAGGCACGTCTTGCCTGGTGCAGACAGCATGTAAGGTACAGCAGATAAGATTGGGATGGTGTTTTATTCACTGACGAGTCGAGATGGCATGGCAATGGTGTACAGACGACGAGGTGAACGGTATGCTGACACATACGTTGTTCAACGTCAACAGTTTGGTGACGAAAGCGTTATGGTGTGGGGAAACATCACATCTCATGGTGGGACACAACTTGTCATTGTCAATGGCAATCTGACAGGTGTGCATACAGGAATGAGGTCATTGGGCCTCATGTGCAGGACATTCAAGGACAGAGACGTAACTTCACGCTTCAGCAAGATAATGCCCGTCAACATGTCGCTCGTGATGTAACAGATTTCCTGAAACAACAGAACATTCCCGCACTCCCCTGGCCAGCTGTTTCTCCGGACCTGTTCCCCATCAAACACGCTTCGGATGAAATGGAGAGACGTTTACGTCAAGCCCAGAATCAGCCATTGACGTTAGCTGAATTGGGACAAGCGTTGGTTCATTCATGGAATGTAGTGACTTTCTTAAAATCGGGCGCACGGGGGATCAGCATTCAAGCGAGACAGCAAGGATGATGAACATCTTCACAGTCGGTACCTTGAATAAGTACCTTGGTAATCTGTATGATTACTGCCCCAGCAATCAGAGACCTAAGCACTGTAGCATGCAATATTATAGTGAGGTGTCATTGATAAGCTGGTTGGACCCTTGAGATTTACCCGGTTCAGAGGTTCGCCCCGATTAGGAAGAACACCATTCCAGTTATGGTGATACATTGCCTGCACCACTTGCGCTTTGCGCCCATGCATGTCACGTTGAGCCACTCGTGCGGTGTATTAAAAACAGTTCCAAAGTGATGTTCAAACCAACACACTTTTTATTTCATGAACCCGCCTTGAAGGTTAGTTGTGCCATTTTCGAATCTGTAAGTTTGATTGCTGTTGAATCAACATTTGCCCGTAATCCATTAGCCAGTGCTTACATGAACATTTTTCGCAAACCCGACCAAACACACAACAGGCAATTTGAAAGCTCTTTTTACATCATACACCTATCCTAATTAACACGATGTGTTTTGATGTGTGATAATTTAAGAGTGGATTTTTTTTATTTCAGGCGGAAAAAACAGGTTTCAATTCTCATCTCCAATTCCACTGGTTTATGCATACGAAAGCTCACGCAATCTGAACATTTAACATTTAACAGACAAACTGAAAAACCCAGAGGTTGTTAAGTGAGATAAATGAACATTAAATTATTTTGTGGAGGCGTTTTTATTGTCTCATCAACATAATGAGTACTATGCGTTAGACATCAGGGTGGTGGAGGTGGTCCAAGGCCTCCAGCGTCTGGAACAAAGATGTCAAATGCATAAACTACAGTTATCACGAAATTTTAATTCTATACATATATATTATATAATCAAGTCATTCATATTTGGACCCTGGTGACACAGGTGCCGCAAGTGTACTCTGAGGCATCAGCCGTGCAGAGTTGCGTCCCTTGGAAACTTATTATGGGTTCGGATCACAGTTTCCCTGATTCTTGGTCTGTTTAACAATTGTATGCCCAAGCTCCACGGTTTACACTGCTGTTAACGTCTGGGATAACATCACTTCGGGATTTCCTCCCACATAAAGCAGTCACGCAGTGATATAATTGTGTACTAATGAAAGCGGCGTTAAAATCACTCACTCACTCAGTCGTATTTATTCAACGTTTTGAACAATTGCTACATGCATGTTAGCGATGTCCATGACACTACTGTGTGGATATTTTCACTATAGATATACAGCACTTACCACCGTCCACCAGTGTACAAACTCAAGCTCGCTTACAACGTTATTTTCTGAAACATACAGCAAAGTTATCTTCATGCAGCCCTTAGGCTGTAGGTGTCTCAATCACTGGTTGGTCAAATACGACGATTTTCGCAGGAGTACAGTGCATGTTTGTTGTTTAATCCCCTATTCGCCAAGATTCTATTCATAAGAAGGCTGTAAATAATTTCTAAACCAAACAAATATGATCATTAATTATATAAGTTAACCAAGTGGCGACCATCCAATCAAATTAGTCGTCTAGTAAGTATGATAGTAGGACGCCAGTGTAATAAGATACTCCTCACAAAAATTTAGCAACAAGTATTTTCAGTGTAATATCTTTATAAATCTCGATAGCGATTTTTGCCGACATGTTACTGAACGGTAAATATTCAAAGAATACATAACCTTTAATGACTGTCAAATTGATTTATCTGACAACATTGACAAAATCACCCGAACACAACCACCCTCAGAAACAACATGCAAAATGTGTGGCATGAATGTGCTCCAGTCTTCGTACATGCACCCTGATCGGTGTAAACCTACCTGTAATCATTCCTCTGGCACAACAAGCGGGTCCTAACTTCATTTTTATGGATGATAATGCCCGTCCATGGATGATAATGCCCGAGAAAGAGGTGTTAACAATCTCGTTTAGATCAACAACATCACGCATATGGACTGACCTGCAAGGTCACTTGATCTTAATCCCATTGAACATGCTTGGGACATTATTGGAAGTCGTGTTTACGGTCTCCATGTTCACCCCCAGACTCCGGATGAACTTGAGCAGGCGTTACAGAGAGAATGGCAGAACATTCCACAACAGCAACTTTAAAGGCTCATCTGGTCAATGCAAAGATGTGTAGAAGCTTGCATTTGTGCTCATGGTGGTCATACGCGTTACTGAACACTGCTTCACTGTCCAAAACTGACTTGAATCTTAATGTTAACATTTTGCTCCATCAATGCAGCACATTTTGCACGACTGATTCACGGGTACATGCTTTTGATGATTTGTAAGTCTATTATTGCTCAATACCATTTCATTTCATTTTGTTAATCGCGTGTACATATGTTTCACCTTTCTATCGCATCATTCCATGATTTGCAATTTCAATAAATGAAAATGTAATGAGACTACAAATTAGTGTTGCTTAACTTTTTGTGAAGAGTATAATTTGTTCTTAGTTGTTTAACGCCGAACTCGGCAATATTCCCGCTATATGACGGCGGTCTATAAATAATCAAGTCTGGACCAGCCAGCCCAGTGATCAACATCATGAGCATCGATCTACACATTTAGAATACAATGACCAGACAATCTAGTGATAGACATCATGATAGACAGCATGAGCATCGATCTATTCTGATACGATGACATGTGTCAACCAGGTCAGCGAGCCTGACCACCCGATCCCGTTAGTCGCCTTTTACGACAAGCATAGGTTGCTGAAGACCAATTCTAACCCGGATCTTGTGCTATGAGAGTGAAAGGATAGATTTAACGAATGACCATCACACGTCCGAAACGAAGCTCAGTGAGGGAAAAGGTACAGTTCATAGATCACAACACCATGGAGATAAAGTGTACCAAACCCGTAAAGATCCTGGTTAGATTTGGTGTTCAGCAACCCATTCTTGTCGTAAGAGGCGACTAACGGGATCGGGTGGTCAGGCTCGCTGACTTGCTTGACACATGTCATCACATCACAGCTGCGTAGATAATAATCGATAATCGATTTTCGATAATCATGCTGCTGTTTTGTCTGGATTGTCGGGTCCAGATTCGATTATTTACAGACAGCTGCCATATAGCTGGAATATTCCTGAGTACGTCATTAAATAACAAACCAACCAACAAACCAAACTAACCAACTATTTTGCACTGGATCAAGAAGCAGAATATGCTTTAAGTTTTGATTAGATTCCATGCTTTCCACATACATTATTTTGGAATACATTGTGGTTGGAGACATTAAGTACACCTGAAACAGGTGATGTGAGGTGAGGTGAAATTGGGTTTAACGTCGTGCTTGAGAATATTTCGCTCATATGACGACGTCCTGGAAAAGGTATGATTAAATATGACCAGTGCATGAATGTTTCTCAAGACTCCCAATGTCGTCCCCTATCTTATCAACACACAATAAGATCGATTCAAAGACAGAAAGTACCGTTGGCATCCCATAACTTGTAAATTTGGTTAAAGTCATATTCCGTTACAGCTCCGTCCTGGTCGGCGTCATAAATGTCGTACAGCGGACGCGTCAGAACAAACAAGTACTGATTCTGTGTAGTAAAGTATGTGGTAAACTCCTCACGGGAGACAACTCCGTCGACTGAAAGAGAGAAGGAGGGTAACAAGATGATTTAATCGTCTTTCTCCCACAAAAAAACATCAAGTTTTGTATCTCTTGAGTTTAAGCTGAGACACAATCCATATTATTTTCTCGATTGCATGAAACACCAAATAAAAATGTTGTCTTTTATTAATCTTAAGAATCTTAAGCGCCTGTGTTCAATATGTACAGTTTCACAGAGTAAGAATATTATCTATCACGACAACAGTAATCACCAGTGACTTGGGTTTTATTCTATGAGAATGGTTAATCAAAACATTAATTATATTTATTGTGAGCTTGTCATGTCACTACAAAGTGTTGGGTTTTAAGAGATGGTTACAAAAGTGTTGGTGTAAATCTTGCAGATGTAGCATACTGATAGCTGAGGTACCAGCAATCCCAAAGATCCTTAATAGCGAGGTTTAACTTTGGTTGCTGGGACTCAGCAATAGGAGTTTCGTTACCCGATCCTGTTATTTAACACAAGCTTAAAGCTGAAAACCTTGATATGTTACTGGTAAGTTTCGCTCGTCCTTCACTGACGGGTGATAAGGAAATATCAATGCACTACATTTTCTGGCTAGAATAATACCCATGTTGCTTTGTTGGTATATACACCACGCATCAATAGTCCAGCCAAGTGATGTCGGTATATAAATATATTAGTGTCTGAACCAGACAAACCAGTGACGGACATCGTGAGCATCAGTCTACTCTCCGGATTGGGTTTGTATGTTTGTTTGTTTTTATTCCATTTCAAGTTGCATGTACAGACAGAAGAGTGACATGTGTTGGCAGTTACATCATCAAGTTAATACAAAAATTGTATATGCATATGAGGGAGTATAAATATATATATATATATACCTATATATAAACCTTTAGATAGATAGATAGATAGATAGATAGACAGGAGCTAGATGAAAGTGTTATAACTGTAGTGGACACATTAGTTTGAGTAAATCAAACTGTATGTGTGCTAAATTAAAATGTCAGAACAGGGTATATAAGTAATGTCATTTCCTAGTAAAATAACTTAACTGATTATTTTTCATTGCAATAAACCTTTCGATATAAGCAACATAAGAAATCCTGCAAAGGATATATCTTGCTGTTTAAGGCTTGGTTGTTTGAGGAGAGTCCAAACATAGAAATGAATTTAGATACATGTAGTGTCAAATTGGTTTGGAGGTTATCATTAAGGAATTCTTCAACTTTTAGCCAAAAGTTCCGAACAAATTGACGTTCAAAGAAAACATATGATATATCTTCTGAGGCGGTTTTACAAAATGTACATGTATCATCATCAACTAACTTCATCTTCAATAATTCTTTTTTTTGTATAAATTATTCTAAAATACACAATGCCATTTTAATGGAAGCCGCGGTCGCTGAGCGGTCTAGGCGTCTGACTTTGTGTGCTGGCGATTAGGTACCTGACTCTGAGGTTGTGGGTTCGAATCCCGGTATGGACTCAACCCCAAAAAGTACTAGAATCTGTACTTAACTAAGAAAGTGTAATCCCAAATACAACATATGTTATAAATTATTCTGTTTATAAATCGGAATTGAAAGTCTAAGAGTTTACAGTCACACTTTCCGGGGTTGATGTGCATCAACCAACTCCAAGAGCCTGTTTAGGTAGGTCCAGTTCCACAAAGCGATGTTAGCGCCACGACGATCGTAAGTCAATAGTAAAGATTGGTAGTTTCTTCACGTAGCGCAAAGTTCGCTTTGTGGAACGGGGTGCTAATCTTTTGGTCGCCTTTTACGACAATTACCGGATGTGGGGGATCGACCTATCACGACATTGTCGCCATATGTCAGAAGGGTTTCTGTTGTATACATACAGTTAGAGTCGAAGCCGTTGTATGATAGTTTGAGTTCCGCCAAGGAGTATTCACTGTCCTTATCAATGTCGTAGATGCCGAAGAGGTTTTGTGCTGTTACATTATATGGCCGTAATTCAGCACTGCGATGAGAAAAAGTATTGTAGTCACGTATAAAGTCTTGGAAATGGAGGGTTAATGCCCTATCTTTACGGTGTTCATGTCATATTCATGTGCTAGAAATTATAATGTGTGTGCTATATTTCAGACGTTTTATCGGTCAATTTCTAAATGTCAGGTTTTCAATGAAATCCAGTAAATCGGTTTACAAGATTAACCTTAAACCGAATTGGAACACATTTTGTGTGACGCATCTAAATACATTTAGAATTTAAACGTGTGAAATTTATTAAAATTTGTCTACAATATGTTTAACGCAATATAACACAAATCGCAAACTTGTGTCAGTGGTCATTGTCAGTGTTTTAAAAAACAATTCAGGCAGTTTCCTAATCAGCGAGGCAGGACTTACTCAAAATTACGCTCGACCTTTTTAATGAATTGTGTAAAACTCTTTTAGATTTTTCATTTTTCATGGATACCTGCCCATGCTAGACTACTTGGAAATTAGCTGAATAACAGGATGAGACAATATTGCCCTTCCCTGCAGAATATTGCACCGTCAGTAAAATCCATGCTCAAACGAAATGACAACTGAGATGGGCATCATCTTTAAGGGGAAGCTGTCCCTACGGCATTGAGCCTTTTGTGACTAAATCAAACGTATCTCGAAACAATCGTAGAGAAAAGGTTCTTTTAACCGGACTTTATGGTCTTTGCGCATATCTTATTGATAATCCATCAATCATAAAACGCTAGGGCATGCTATTGAATCTATCGGTGTTGTGTTCTATAGCGAATACATCTGACTAATTGTTAAAGTCCATTTGCTCAGAATAATTCCTGAATTAAATTAACAACGGCTTGCAGACTTATAGCTTTCCTCAATTTATCAATTATACTTGATGCAAGGCGTCACTACTGCGCCAAACTCTTTTGTCACCCTGCATGTTCAAAACCACTGATAATGATCTAACGTCATCTTTTGACTACTATGCCATTAATTCCCTTATAGAACAATAGTACTGAATGTGATAATCTATGTCTTTGGACGCAATAGCCCAAAACTAGGTCAAGCCTAATCCTGCGTATGACGAACGGACACGTTGACACTGTCTAGTTTTCAGTATGGCAGGGCACTTACAAACAAATGGCATGTGTTCAAATGAAACAAATCTCAGCCACTAGACAATAAACCGGGATTTTTAGGGACAAATATGACACGTTATAACCCAATTGTCTAAGGAAACAGAAATGCATGACACGTACATTCGAATCAATCAAACATAAGTCCATAGGTCCGATGACATTTATAACAATATTGCAGTAAACGTCTTAACAGTCGTCATGCATTTCAAAGCTTTAGTAAAAATAGAATTGAAGAAGGAGCAACACACATATTGGGAGTTTTAAGTACAAAATTCATGTTATATGAACAACTGTGTACAAATAGAACTGCCTTTACTGTTTATCCAAATCTTATTGACTTTTCTAGAATTCAAAAAACTACTATAGACAGATCCGTTAGGGGAAGACAAATATATATTACAAATACACATCATCAAATGTTACTTCTTGGCCATGTTCTTGTAAATACTAAGTTACAAGTCCGTCTGTATTTTAATCAGAAAAACAACTTCAAATTTGTCCATCGGATAAAATCACAACATTTTATAAAACACGAAAAGAAAATGTTTACTCGACTTGTTTTTACTTACTCGGCAAGACGTAGACAGACTCCAAGTAGAAGGAAAGCAGCCAAATAGTACATATTGGGATGTTCCACTGGAAAGGGGAATCAAATTGGAATGTTCTTCCTGAATAAATACTATTGAGAAAACAATATTGAATTCAGAAAGTTGCCATGCTTCTATATGTAATCATAACATTTCTTCCACTGGAAAGGGGAATCAAACGCGAAAAAACATTAATCTGAAGTGTGCTGTCTTTCTTCTGTAATTCTAATACTTACCTAGCTTATCCGACATTACTCGTTGTCTGAAGAACACAATGCTGCCCCAACTATATATCTTGTCCTCGACGGAACAATCTTTAGATTAGGTTCAAAACCTTACTTTTTAAAATTCTAATCTAACGTTCATATGCACGATTTTACCATGTGTAGAAGGTGTGTATCACAAGTCACTAGTTGTCAATGTCATAGTGCTTAAATAGCTCCATTATTAAAATACAGATTTCAAAAACAAAAAGAGACAAAAAACCTGTTAATTAGCAAACAGTGGAAGACATTACATATTTCAGGGTCACAGGTACAAATGTGCTTGCATGTGTGAGTGAATAAGGCAAGATTTGACATTCCCATTTTGCCAATGTTATTATGTGATTTTCGTTCTACTCCAGGATTCTGTGAAACTTCAATAATATGTATACACTACCTGCTCCTTTGTTGCTTTGCAGTACCTGTGTCACCAAGGATAGTCATTTTTTCCAAGTTTTTCAAGGTACCATGCTTTTATATGTAACCATAACATTTAAATTGCTGCTGTTGGTACCTTTTCATTCTTTTCAACGTAAAACGACGCTCAACGTGGGCAACGTAACGTCATTATGGTTGTATGACGTTGTATAACGAGGTGACCATGAAATGATGTCGGATCACTTTTGAAAGCTTTTGTAGTAATTATAACATTGTATTCACTTGCCACGATTATGAAGCTGAGAACCTTTGACAACTTTTGTTGTTCAATTTCTTTGGTTGTTTTGGTTGGGTATTTGTTGCTTTCTTTTGTTTGTGCTTAGATGTTTGTTGGGTTTGTTTTCTTTTTTCTTTTTTTTTCTTTTTTGGTTGTTTTTGTAATTTTGGATTTTCTTATTGTATATTCTATTTGTCCATTTTAATATTTTCACAAGTCAGTAGCCACAAGGTGTGCAAATCACATTACATACTTGGAGGGTTAACAACGAGGTGGACTTTCCGGTCATGTGACATGAATGTTTACGTTCCGGGAGATTTTATACAGATCGGTGTAGTCCGTACAGTACTTTGGTAATCTCTTTGATTACTGTCCCAACAATCAGACACCTGAGCACTGCTACATACAATATTATACTGAGGTGTGACTGCCGTAAGTCATTGGTAAGCTGATTGGACATTGATATTTACCCGGTTCAGAGGTTCGTCCTGATTAGGACCAACACCATTCCTCTTATGGTGACAGATTGCCTGCAACCACTTGCACTGTGCGCCCATGTCACGCTGAGACACTCGCGATGTGTATTAAAACAGTTCCAAGGTGATGCTCAAACCATCACACTTTCACTTCAACTCGCCGTGAAGGTTAGTTGTGCCACGCCATTTTCGAATCTATAATTTGATTGCTTTGAATTTGCCCGTAATCCATTAGCCAGTATATATTTACATGAACCTTTTTCGCAATTTGGAAGCTTTTTACATCATACATTTATGCTAATTAACTTGTTGCTGTCACTAGATTGAAGAGTTGAAACATGGTTCAGGCGGAAAAACGAGGCTTGAATTCTCAACTCCAATTTTACTGGTTTATGCATACGAAACCTCAAGCTCTCTTGAAATTAACATTCATGTTATCGAAACATCCAAACTGAAAACACTGAAGTTGTCAAGCGAGATCTATGAACATTGAATATTTTTGTGGTGGCGTTTTTATTGTCTTGATCAACATCAACAGTACAGGCCTATTTGTGAACTCTGGAGGGGGGAAATGTGGCATCGGGGTGGTGGAGGTGGTCCAAGGACTCCAGCGTCTGAAACAAAGATATCAAATATATAAAATAATATAAAAATCAAATAATTCATATTTGGACCCAGGCGACAAAGGTGGCGCAAGTGTCTGGGGCGTCGCAATCGCCCGTGCAGAGTTGCGTCCCTTTGGTATGCCAGAAACTTATCAATTCATGGTTTCCCTGTTTCTGTGTCTAGGTTTATCAGTAGTATGCCCAAGCTCCAGGGTTTCCGCGACACTGTCTGATATCGCACCACTTCTGGATTTCCTCCTACATAAAGCAGTCACGCAGTGATAAAATTGTGTACTAATGAAAGCGGTTTAAAATTACTCACTCACTCAACTGAATCTATTCAACGGTTTCACACGCTGTGAGTAATTGCTACATGCATGACACTACTGTGTGGATATTTCTAGTGTAGAAACATAACACTTACCACCGTCCACCAATGTACAAACTCAGGCTCGCTTACAACGTTATTTTCTGAAACATACAACAAAGTTATATTCAAGCAATTTTTAAGGTTGTGGGCATCTGTTGTTTAATCCCATATTGGCCAATATTCTATTCATAAAACGGCTATAAATAATCTCTAAACCACACAAACCGGTGATTGATATGATCATTAATTATGTAAGTTAACCAAGTGGCGGAGCCGACCATTCGTTGAAATTAGTCGTCTAGTAAGTATGATAATAGGACGCCAGTGTAATCAGATTGTTTGTTTGTTGTTTAACGCTGCACTTGACAATATTCCAGCTATATGACGGCTGTCTGTAAATATTCATGTCTGGACCAGGCAACCCAGTGATCAACATCATGAGCATCGATTCTACGCATATAGGGTTGAGATTGAAGAGGAATGTGATCGACTGTTTATTTGAAGGTAATGAACGAAATAAATAGTGTGGTATGATAGTGAAAGGAAACGAAACGAAGCTCAGTGGGTGAAAAGGTCCGGTGTATAGATCACAACGGCGTGATATATGTTGAACTAACGATTCGTGTTAGAAATGTTTGGCGACTAAAGGAATCGGGTGGTCGGGCTCGCTGACTTGGTTGACACATGTCATCGTATTCCAACTGAAAAAATCGATGTTCATGCTCTTTATCACTGGATTGTCTGCAGAGCGCCGACTTATAGCAAGAATATTGCTGAGTGCGGCATTAAATAACAAATCAACACACTAATTATTGTGCACTGGATCAACGAAGGTAATATGATAAAAGGCGGCAATCATTATTCATGATTTGATTCTAAGGAATCTTGGAATACATTGTGGTTGGGTACATATAACCGGGAACAGGAATCACTAATATGACTAGTGCCGTCCCGTATTGTATCCACACAAGATAAGATCAATTCAAAGCAGGAGTAAGTACCGTTGGCATCCCATAACTTGTAAAGCTGGTCGTAGTCATATTCCGTTAGAACTCCGTCCTTGTCGCTGTCATAGATGTCGTACAGCGCATGCGTCAGAATAAACAAGGCCGGATTCTGATGAGTGGTGTACGTGGTGTACTCCTCACGGGAGACAACTCCGTCGACTGAAAATACGAAGGGAGGTAACTGGAGGATTTCGACAAAAAAGATCACGTTTTGTGTCTTTTGCGTTTAAAGGCACAATTTCACACATTTTCGACATTTCAATATTTTGGCCAATATTATATAGAGGACATATGCACTCGCTTTAGCTTCCTATTGATGCAATAAAAGACTTATTATCCCTTACGACTTGTCTGAAAAGCGATAATTGAAACTTCGAGGGGAACAGCTTCCAAACAGAAAACACTTGCGATATATGGAATGTAAACAATTGCTCCGTGCATCGAAAATTGTCGCATGCGGTGTTGTCGGTGTTTGCCGAACTGGTTTCAATCACAACTACCTGTGAAGATCAGGGTTAGAATTGATCTTCAGTAACCCATGCTTGTACTAAGAGGCGACTAACGGGATCGGGTGATCAAGCTCGCTAACTGGGTAGACAAATGTCATCGTATTCCAGTTGCGTAGATCGATGTTCATGCTGTTGATCCCTGGATTGTTTGGTGCAGATCCGATTATTTACAGACCGCCGTCATATAGCTGGAATATTGCTGAGTGCGGCGTAAAACTAAACTAACTCACTCACTCAATCACAAGTTGTTCGTATGTTTTTGCCTTGGACTGAGTCCTGTCTCCAAAAGTTATAGGATATTTGTACAGATCGCTCCAAGGGACATTACTCTATGGGGTTCGTTTAAAATAATGTTCAGCCGGTAGAGGGCGCGAGAGTCGATTTAATGCAACGTTGCATTAATTCATTCGAACTTATTTAATTAATATTGTAATCTAAATACGTAATTTTATTTGGAATAAATGATATGGCAGCTTCAATGAGGGTTGATAGTTAGTATTATTGAGAGAAATGCTTTATTTATTTTTAGAGAAGTGTGGTGTGAAATAGAGCCTTTAAACTGAGACACAATCCACCTTATTTTCTCGATCGCATGGAAATAAAAATTGTTGTCCTTTTGTTAATTCTAAGCATATATTTCAATATGTACAGCTGCACATAGTAAGAATGTAATCTCTCAGTAGAAATATGTAATTACCAGTACTTTAACAGTGACCTAGTTTTTTGGTTTATGAGAACGTTTAATAAAACAATTACTTACATATATTGTAAGCTTGTCATGTCAATACATCCCAAACGACAAAGGTGATGGTGTAAATCTTGCAGATGTACCATACTGATAGTTGAGGTACCCAAAGTCCCAGTTGTCCTCAATAACGTAGCCTATCTTTGGTTGCTACAGGGAGACTATATAAGGTTGTAGAGTATCCCTGGTTGCTAGGACTCAGCAGTCGGACTTTCGTTACCCGATCTTATTATTTCACTCACGTTGAAAGTTGAAATCTATGGTAGGTTTTCCGTGCCCTTAGATGACGGGTCTTTAGGAAATATCAATGTACAACAATTTCTGGCTAAAATGCAGCCCACATGACGTAAACTTGTAAATATTTGTTGGTTAACGCAACATGCAGCAATATTCCAGCTGTGTGACGTCCGATGACTGACGTCATGAGCATCAGTCTACACCCAGGTGGAGTGAGTGAGTGAGTTTAGTTTTACGCCGCGCTCAGCAATATTCCAGCTATATGGCGGCGGTCTGTAAATAATCGAGCTTGGACCAGACACTCCAGGGATAAACAGCATGAACATCAATACGCGGAATTGGGATACCATGACATGTGACCACCCGATCTCGTTAGTCGCCTCTTAGTACAAGCATTGGTTACTGAAGATCAATTCTAACCTGGACCTTCACGGGTTACACCCAGGTGGAACGATGATCGCCTTTTACGACAATCACCGGTTTCTAGGGATCGACCTATCACGACATTGTCGCCATATGTCAGAAGGGTTTCTGTTGTATACATACAGTCAGAGTCGTAGCCCTGGAATGAAAACTTGAGTTCCGCCAAGGAGAATTCTTTGTCCTTATCAAGATCGTTGTTGTCGAAGAGGTTTTGTGCTGTTACATTATACGGCCGTAAGTTAACACTGCAACGAAAGAACGTATTGTAGTCACGTATGTAGTCATCGAAATGGAAAGTTAATGTCCTATCTTGTGGTATAAATTATAAGTGTGTGCCATATTTCAGACGTTTTATTGGTCGATTTCTAAATGTCAAAGTTACATTGTAAACCAAAAGTCACTGTATTCTTTAATCTGATTGGTTGAAAAGCATGATCGAATGGTATTCGATTCCCGGAAATTGCAAGACCATTTGCTGCGTATTTTAAAATACATACAAACATCGAAAACGCCATTGTATTGTTCCGTCGTCAGCAGTTGTGACGTCATTCAAATCATATTGTGACGTAAAGTCGGAATGACGTCACAGATGAGCAGTTCCAGATGCTAAGCTGGTTCCCGGCTCCCTTTGCGCGCGCTAACGTTCGACAAAACTAGGAGCCGGTATAGGCTGCCATTTAAAACGCTCTGCTCGTTTATTTGACGTCACATCCGGATTGGTCAATCTGGATTCCGTCGCGATGAAAGATCTGGGAATCATAAGACTTGAAAAGTGAACGTTGTGCGAGAATTGCGCTTATGTGGTCCTGGATCTGCGTATGGCTATAAAATTACATAGAAATGTAGAATATTAAGTTTCCTATCCGTTGGTATAAATATAAGTGCACCTACCTCGGCGGTTTGAGAAATAGACACTGTTAAATGTTGTCCAAAGTTTTGTTATGCGTTAAAAAGCAGTAAATTTTTCCGCTTTTGATTGTGTATTGATGAAAGCACTGTGCTACGAATTTTTAATTTGGCATCGTTACGGAAAGTGTGAGCGAAGAAAATACAGCCTGATATCTGAACGACATAGGTATATATGAAATGGGTTTATGTGCTTATGCATAACGTTTTACGCTCAATCTTAAAAATGACTCGCAAGAAATGTCGAAAAGGGATTTGGTTCTATGACGTCAAACGACGACAGAGAGGCCATACACGTATAAAGATAAGGGGTCATAACTCCGACATGCTTAACACTAGGTCAATGTAACTCAGAATACTTGGAGAGAATTTGTTGTCGATATGGACGCTATATTTTCGTTATGGTTTGTCTCACCATGAACCAAGCTATACTAATACAAAGTTCCACAATGTGAGCGGATATGTTTTGGTAGTTGCACAATTCATAAGAAAAGATGACAAAGCACTACATGAGAAAGCACGTAATAGCGATTTGGATGGCCCTATCTGATATGTAATTTAGTTCTTAGGTTCCCATATTCTCATGTTAGTGTAGATGTATTTTGTCTAATTTTGCATCATTATTAATAGAGTACTAGCCATATTTTCAAATGTAAAGAAATTACTGAAAATAAAACCACTGGATGCGGAAGTATTTTGTGACGCAGTTTCATAGGATCTGAAAAGTGAACGTTGCATTAGATCTACGGTCCTCCGACTATAACATTATGTTCAGATGTAGAATACATTTAGATCTGCTGACACTTGTCTAAAGGTACGAGATTTTGTATACAACAATAACATTGTCAATTTCCTATTAAAAGTATGTTCAAACCAACTAATTATCAAACGTTCATACATCTATAAACTACACAGTGTAAGATCTGAATTGTGATGATTTGTTTACATTTTAAACAAGTAGAGTTTGCTCCGCCTTCGTTTTCACACCTTATCTATATTGCTCAATTTCATATAACCATTTTGTAATGATGACAAGACCATATTGCTTAAAAAGCCTACCCATGTTGATTTAATATTTGGTGAAAATTGATGAACAAAGAGTTTGCCGCGGTGTTGATGCATCGCCTCAAAAGTTTTCTTGTTGCTGTACTAAAGTGTCTTCAGGACACATTCAGCATTTTCTAAGTGAATAATTCAATACTTATATATCCCCACAAAATATTATAAATTCATTTTTCGACTTACTACTGATTTTGTGCCAGTGTTGGGCCTGTTGGCACACGTACCAACTCTAACACATGTATAACTTTCTAACGTCATCCGCGAGGAATGTTTGGAATATTTGCAATACGAGATTTAATTTGTATGCGTGGCTCGACCGATGTCCACATGTATAAATTACCTGCATATTTGTCTTGTTCATACATCAGATATGATTTTATTCGCTCACAGTTGTCTGACAAGCTTTTAGTAAAAATCTTTGTCGCATATGGAATTAGGGTATGTATTTGAAAAGCGACAATCCTTTCACGCAAAAAAAGCGAATATTTACGTTTACTATTATTTCTCGTGAATATTGATATCAAATATGTACAATAACAGAAAGTAAGAATTTTGAAAAAGAAGTTTCCAAAAAATAAGAACAATTTATATTTTCAAAGGTCTTTCAAGCGCCTGCATGGCCGATTTTTGAAAACGATACAAAATGTGTTTTTGACGTCTTCCGAAAAAGGACAGCGCGGCCGTCTAAAAATAGCAACCAATGGAAAATGACATAACATTGTCAGCCATCGTGTCTTTGGCCTGTACCGGCTCGTATGTTGCGATATGCGAGACTGGGCCCAGCTTATTCCAGATGCTACCATGGGAGACAGCCGACACGGCCGACTGATGACATTTCACTGCTGTACCCGTACTCATGTCAATGAATGCAGACATAAAAACGTGTGTGGGCATTTTGGTTTACGTTTGTGTTTACAATGTCGATAAACATCATGTGTTGGCCAATATCATGTGCTGGCTAATGCCGTCGGTTCCAAATGAATTCCCGGGCTTCACTAACTCAATACCACCAGGAAATTGGCCAACACACGATGTTTATCTCCTTAAATGAAATCTAGTAAATCGGTTTACAAGATTAACCTTAAACCTACATGGAACACATTTTGTGTGACGTATCTAACCCGTTTGGCATTTTATACGTATGAAATTGGCTTCGACCTCACAACGCATTTGCAACATGTCCAACTCAATATCACAGTCGTAAGGGCATTTTATTGAATTCATCGGATTTGCGCTGTACAGCGAATATCTCAGGTAAGTGGCCGCTATACCGAAATAAATTGCCATTGTCGTGGAATTGTAAGAACTAGTAGACCAAAAGAGTGTTGTATGAACAATTGTTTACAAACAGAATTTACTGTTTATTTACTTAACAGTATCTCCTATGGTCTTGTTAGAAGGATCCACAAGAACCACTTAGGTTTTCTCGAAAACATTTACAAACAGACCAGTTGAGAGAAAACAAATATATATTTTAAACACACATCGTCAAATGTGGCTTCTTGAACATGCACTTGTAAATTTTGAGTAAATGCTAGCTCGTATGTAACTTACGCCCAAAATCAGCTTCGATTTTGGCCATCATTTATAACAGTGTATGAAATAAGGTCTGCCCGACAGCCCGAGACGGGCTGGATTTCTGACGGACGGTCTAAAGTTACAGCTAACGTTTTGAAGTTACCAGCCCTGATGTCTGGCTGGGTTTTTGGCTTATTTCATACACTGGTTATGATCACAACAATTGTTTGTAAGTAGGACATGACAATGTTCATTGTTGTTTTTACTTACTCGGCAAGAGATAGAGAGACTCCAAGTAGAAGGAAAACAACCAAGGCGTACATATCGATGTAGAAAGTCTACAAAGAAACCAAAAACGCGAATACAACGTCACATACTCGACTGGAAAGGGGTGTCAAATTTGAAAATTCTCCCTGAATAAAATTGGGATGTTTATTTGTGTGAAATATGGACCTTGATAGGAGAAGTCCCTTTAAGAATTAATAATCTAAAAACACATTAATCTGAAGTATAGTGTCTGTCTTATGTAATTTCAGTACTTACCTAGCTTTTCCGATATTTGTCGTAGTCTGATATAACACAATGCCGTCCAAACTATATATCTTGACCTAGACGGAACAATCTTTAGATTAGGTTCCAAACCTTGTCTTTTTTAAATTTTAATTTCATATGCACGACCTTACCTTGTGTAGAAGATGTGCACCTAGACTTAGTATGGTTAATGTCATAATGCTTTGATAACTCCATTACTGAAATACAGAATTCTAAACCAGATTTCAAAAGCAACAATTCTGCATACATGGATATGTTTCGGTGAGACAATGAAAGACATTACATATTTCTGGGACATTGGGCAGCTTATCATCAGATGACAGCTCTGTTCAAGTAATTGCAACGAGGTTCTGTGACCATTTTCTCGTCAGTTCAGAGGTTTGTTGTTATGTTTTAAAGCCACTGATTGGACAATTATCATCGATGGGACATTTTGATGGGGAATCTGGGTCATTTGCTACACGGTTTAATCGGTCAGTCTGTGACGCAATAATACCAAGGAAGCTCCAGGTCGTGCCAGAAGGTCCAACAAATTGTCAGTGGGATTGAATTCTGGAGGTATAGCTGTATAAATCAGAACAGGAATGTTTCCATTCCTAAAAGATTTTTATTATGTGTGGACTAGCATTATCATGTGGAAATTGAAGATACTGTAAAGGTTAACCCCGACTTACATCAAAACACTGTTGGAAGAGTGCATGAGAATGTTTGCACACAAAGTTATGGCTATCTGTTATCACAAGAAAGCAGCTTGATTTCGACACGAAACCCAGTTTTGTATCAGTGACGCAACTACCTTGCGCTCTGTCGCCATGTCCACTCCACCTTGAAGCGTTTGTCATCAGCAGTCGCCATTTTCAAAACTCCGATTCACTCACTCACTTTAAACAGATAATGTAATTCGTCTGGAATGCTGCCCAGATCATAACACATGATCTCTCTTCTGTACAAAACTTCAACATCCGGTCTGCAGTAAATTATGGTTACATGTTCTCAATTCTGAGACTTGGATATGCATATTTTCATTAAAATGTATCTCCTAAATCCAGTTAATCCTGAAAATGAGTGAATGAGTGTCACCCTCAGATGGTATCCTTGTCACTGGATAATATCTATCTGGGTGAGTGAGTTTAGTTTTACGCCATACTCTGCAATATTCCAGCTATATGGCGGCGGTCAGTAAATAATCGAGTCTGGACCAGACAATCAGTGATCAACAGCATGAGCATCGATCTGCGCAATTGGGAACCGATGACATGTGTCAACCAAGTCAGCGAGTCTAACCACCCGATCCCGTTAGTCGCCTCTTACGACAAGCATGGGTTATCTGAAAATGAGCTCCAAATGATGACCTCCTCGCACGAGCCAACTGAGAACAATATGCACTACATGCATTAGCGGTCGTTTTCCTGTTCGATGTTTTTCCCTATGTGTGTGTGTTATATTTATGTGGCTTACAATTGAAGTAAGGTTTTTAAAAGGTTTCATAACATATCGAAACATACAAACTTACTATCAATGGATTGAATAACTCTATAATTCCTTATGCATCGTGCCTCGTCTGTTTAAAAATGACGTTCTTTCATGAAAGATCATAATATACATAAGGCATGAGTACTCAGTGAATAAAAGCTTTTCATGGCGACTAGTATGGTGTCCTATGACCGGGGATAGCTAATGTACGTAGCACCGTGAGCAGGCAACGTGCCTGGATATGAGCGCCATATACGCGGACTATTATTACAAGTTAATCTCGCATAGGATTTAATTCAGCCACACAGTGACGGGATCAAGTTTGCAGATATATATAAGATCGTTATGCGAAGTTTCATTTGAAAGGAATTTCTTTACTATGCACATTTCAGCAATACAATAGTATATACAATGTATTACACCATATTTCAAAAACAAGCAAGTTGTTAAACATATTTGCAATTTATGATAGATTCCAATAGGAAAAGGAATGGGTTGCCTTCATAACACTAAGGGCCTTAGATGTATAGAGATACATATTGTATGTATGTATGTATGTATGTATGTATGTATGTATGTATGTATGTATGTATGTATGTATGTATGTATGTATGTATGTATGTATGTATGTATGTATGTATGTATGTATGTATGTATGTATGTGTGTGTATGTATGTATGTGTATGTATGTATGTATGTATGTATGTATATGTATGTATGTATGTATGTGTATGTATGTATGTATGTATGTATGTATGTATGTATGTATGTATGTATGTATGTGTGTATGTATGTATGTATGTATGTATGTGTATGTATGTATGTATGTATGTATGTATGTATGTATGTATGTATGTATGTATGTATGTATGTATGTATGTATGTATGTATGTATGTATGTATGTATGTGTATGTATGTATGTATGTATGTATGTATGTATGTATGTATGTGTGTGTGTGTGTGTGTATGTATGTATGTATGTATGTATGTATGTATGTATGTATGTATGTATGTATGTATGTATGTATGTATGTATGTATGTATGTATGTATGTATGTATGTATGTATGTATGTATGTATGCATGCATGTATAAAGATACATAATTTGACAAAGTCCCTTGGGACCTTTTCAGTATTGAGGAAATACTAATACTTCATGTTATGCAACATCCTTCTTGGTGTGTCAGTACAACCATGAACATTTTCTTCATGAGTGCAGTGGTAATATACGCCCACATACTCTATCTCAGTATCTGCACATACAATATTGCAGCAAAAGGATAGTTCATTTATGTAAATGATTTTATTTACATTTCCAAAGTTTACACAACAAAGAAAATATTGAAATGAACATGAAAATATAAATGTCATTCTGTTACGATTATAGTTCCTTTCCATAAGAAAAATCGAAAATGAGTTATCCAGTCGTACTCGAAGCATTCCTTTCATTACATATTAGGGTGATGGTGTCAGATGCAGAGATTAGTGATTGTGTAGTTGGTATGATTGAAGCTATGTATGTTTTCTTATCGTGACGAATTTTCAGTTCACTCAGTCATCTTTCAACTTGCTTTACTTGTCCAGATGTCTGCTGTCGCACGACGTTAGGAAAACCATACTTGTACCTCGACAATCAATTCTGTCAACGTGACCATGTGATAAGGCGGCAACATGTCTAGTCTTATCTTACAGGTCAGGGTGAAAATAGAAACACAGCTGTTTGACATTAGTGACATGGACGTACTCCTACGGAATCCTAAAAAGGACACTGTCGCGTTTTCGCCCACTGGTAGAAATAACAAATACTATTTAAAGCGCGACAATGCGAGTATGCGCCAAATGGACACTATGACGCGTTGTCGCACGTTTGTTAATTCTGACACTTCTCAATTGCTTTTGTAAGGGCGACAGTGTTCCTTCAAGGGTTCCATATACTACCTCTCGGTTTTCATCATATCTTCTGCCATATCAGGCAAATATATACTGAGGGAAACAAATAAGGGACCACATGAAAGTACAAGTGTTCCCGTATTTTGTTCCCGGTTTCTTTCAAGTGTTATTGCTTATAGAACCGTGTTGCAATTTATTACATTGCTTCTGTTATGGTTCAGTAGAGGACAGTGGTGTGTTTGTTGCTATATTTAGACTGAGAATCGGGACTGATTTTGACAGATACAGACAGATTTCTGGTTAACGTATTGTTCCAACTTGGAAATAACATCAAACAGATATGGCATACTGTATGAAACCAAATCCTTGAGTGCATTTCTTGTATATGCGTGTCTCTTTTAACCGCAATACTAAATCATATCTAAATAATCCGAGCTTCATAATTCCCAATATTCAGATTCGGTAAACATGGTGTTATTTGCACGGCTTCAATCTACAATCATATAGTTTAACCACCTCAAATCCTTGATGAAAAAATGTACAGTGATTCCCCATGGCCCGGGAATCAGTGTTACCGGGATCTTTCCTCACACAGTGTCCGGTCGATGTACGAACATACATTCAGATGAATTTCATTGATATTACTACATTTCTATTTGTCTGATACCATTCTCCTCACGAAGGTTTTTTTCAAAACGTATCAAACGAGCGAAACCCTATTGTTTGTGTGTGTTCCCATGATCATAGTGGCGCATTAATACAAAACACAACGGTCATTGGTGACTTCATCCGGTCAACTGCTTACCTAGTTGGATCTTCTACACAAACGTTTCTTTCATTCTGTGACGAACGTGATAATGAAAACTAGATACCTTACCCAACAACATATATACACACTCTCAGACTAAACAGTTAAAGTATAGAAGAAATGACTTCGAAGAATGACTCTCTTATCAATACACTGAAGTCAGGGAAATACAAACAAACTTTATGGGTAACAACTTCTGCAATTCGTGAGTGTTTCTGTACAGGTTCTTGTAGCGTTGTCAAGAAACCCTTAAGTTGTTATCCATAACGTTTGTCTGTATTGCACTTCCCAGCTTCTAAAATGTCACTCAAAGAAGTCACGAAGTAGTCCGTTCTAATCTGACCTCAGGTCATCACCATGGAGTAGCCAATCGCTAACCTGGAATTCGATCTCACTCATATGATTAACACAGTTATCTCGCATGGCTTACTCGTCCACAGATGTGCAAGAAAATACTATCACAGATGACAACACGGAATATAGAGGGTAACACGTTCAATTGTTAGTTAAATGTCGAAACAGCATCTTCATGGAGATATACACTTGTTTATCTTCATGGAGATGTACACTTGTTTATCTTCATGGAGATATACACTTGTTTACAAAATTTGTAAACAAGTGTATATACACTTGTTTATCTTCATGGAGATATACACTTGCTCACAAATGGAATTTCATCATCATGGATGGTGAAGATGATCCAGGGCTTCCAGTGTCTGAAAATTACAAAATCATCGAATTACAGTATATATTAATGACGGTAAATTGTCAATTGTATCATGCCTTTTATTGCAGTATAGCAACCCACTAAACGTAGGATCGGTTTGTCTGGCTTGGTGAGTCGTACGGCGATTAGGAAGATCGCTTCTTACTCTTCCAGAAATCAACTTTACGGGCGACCATGAATAGTAAGTTGGAATGAGACTGCTGTGGAGTCAAACACCATTCACTCGTTCACTCTGATAAATGTTATCTACATCATCGTGACATCGCTAATTAATTTAACACCGCTTGAGAAAATCGGCAGATTAGCAGTACTGACATAAATGACAACTACCGTGACAGTGGGGAAACGCTGATAATTCATTGGCAAGTAACGCATAGTGCCAAACCTACTGTTAAACTCAGCTGTACTGCCCTTAAGAGACTCACATTCAGTGTTCGTGTTCTCGCAGAGGAGACTGTAACATGTGTACATTAACATGTGTCACACTTCTATTTCTGTAGAAGTCGCGGTGGCTGAGTGGGTTACGTCGCTGATTTGGTTCCCTGGACCCCGATCCACAAAGCGTTCATAAAGTTACGACCATATTTTATCATAAACTTACGAATGTCGTACGGACGCATTGTGAATCAGGACCCTGGCTATTATGTGCCTTGCTCTTGGGTTGTGGGTTCGAATCCTGGATGGGACTCAGCCCTTCAAAGAGGGACAAGGTCTGCGCTTTACTGAAAATGTGAAGTCACAAATATAACCCATTTTACAATTGTTTCGGGGGTTGATTATTTAAACAGTACTTCCTGAACTTCAACTTACCACTGTCCACCAATGTATATATTCTTTCTCGCTCACACGCCCATTTTCTGCAACAAGAGAACACTTTGTTCGTTGGCATTCACTATTACTGTCAGAGACATTTTATACACTTGTTAAATCATTGTATTTCAACATAAGGAATGGCGAGGGTTACATAACTATGCTGTACATAACAAATCAGAACGCAATAAGATACAAAATTTGGTAATGGGAATTGGACTTGGTGATATTGTGCATCACCAAGTGAGCTGTCTTCCATGCTGACTTCAGCATGATTTATTTATACGAGAGCGTTTCAGCCAAATATGGAGGAAGCCACGAGATACATGTCTTTGGCGAAACCATTCGTCACCCAGTTGTGTTATTCCGGGACAAGACGAATACCGAAGCCCACTCTGGAAGTATAGTATCATTTTGGCGTATAACCATTGGATCTACTTCAAACAAAAACGACAACTCTATTTCTGTTTAATTATATCAGACAATCTAAAAAGATATTAACCTGTTTTAAACAATAATTTTGATAATGATGATGATGATTTATTGAAAACATGTTTAACATAATTATTACCAGCTGTTCTTATATTCTAAATGTATACTTCAGAATACGTTTTAACAATTGCTAATATGATTTTTATTCATGAATATGCAATTAAATAATATTGTATTTTATAAGTCCCGAAATATATGCTCAAAATAAGTTTAAAATAATCTCAAACCTGAGAATACCTACAGAGTCAAAACATTATTTAGTGTACTAGATGTCATAACGTGCATGTACATAACCCTGCTGCAATAAACCTGGTGAAATTCAAAATGAATACGCTGAAAAAAAGTATGAAGGACCCTTAGGAACGTCCGACAAGCATAGCCCCAGTGAAGTGAAATGTAAGCACGGTGCAAGTGTTTAAGATTAAAGTTGATTTAGTTATAGATACATATATTGTTTTGAAACTCGTACCTACATTTCCTAACAATGATTAGTTTTTCTGATTAGCGCATTCTGATTAGTTTGTTGTATTTTCGCACATAACATTCATCGATAGGGGGACGAGTCTTCTTGGAGGTTACGGAAAGGGCCCAGTGGTGACGAATGTGGCGAAACCCATGAATACGGGTATGGTTTCCATACAATGGCCACACGATCCTTGCACGCAAGGGACGCCACGTGCACTGTGCGGTGCTTTGACGATAAGGACACACAATGCTTTTATCAAATTTTAATTTTGAATTAGTTAAATCTTCCTTAACCGCCTTTTAAACTTAATTCCGAAATCAAAAGAGCAAGAGGGATATTATCGGAAATATTTGATAGTTACCGTTTCTGTTCATCTTCTTTCAACAAGGTAACTCTGTTGCTTTGACGAGAAGGCCACACAGTGAGAAATAAATACAGCAATGCTTTTAATAAATAATCGTTTAACATTCATTAAATCTTTGTTTAGCTAGTTTTAAATTTATTTTTAGTTTAAAACTAAGTGCAAGGGGTAAATTATTGAAATATTTAATAGTTACCGTTGGTGTCCATCAGTTTGTACAAGGCATTGAAATCATAGAGGGTAAGTACATCATCCTTGTCTGAATCATAAATATCGTAGAGCGCATGCGTCAAGGCGAACATTTCCGGATTAAGGTGAGCTGTGAATGTGGTGTACTCCGTCCTCGACACAACACCATCATCTGAAACATAGGACGGAGTCAGTGACCTACACCTGACGCCGCTAACAGTTTTACCAACGTGTAACTCCCAGGAAGAGTGAGAGAGATTAGTTTTACGCCGCACTGAGCAATATTCCAACTATATGTCGGATGTCTGTAAATAATGACGTCTGGACCAGGCAACCCAGTGATCAACATCATGAGCATCGTATAGGGTTGAGATTGAAGATGAATTTGATCGACTGTTGATTTGTTGATTTGAGTCTGGACCAGACAATCTAGTGATAGACATCATGATAGACAGCATGAGCATCGATCTATTCTGATACGATGATATGTGTCAACCAAATCAGCGAGCCTGACCACCCGATCCCGTTAGTCGCCTCTTAAGACAAGCATGGGTTACTGAAGACCAATTCTAACCCGGATCTTACGGGTACAGGAAGAGAGACATGAGTACACATTTAACGCTGTTGAAGAACTGTGTTGAAAATCAGCGAGGCATGATCAGTGACAACCTTGGATTTAACGCCATGATCAGGTTGTTTGATGACTTGGGAGTAAAAATATCAGCATGAAACTCACCTGCTACTTTGACAGCATAGGATTATGAATGGATACCCACATAAATAAATATATAAATATTATATAATTATAAATGTGATACAAAACATTGGGAGAAAGCAAATAGATAATATACAGTATATATACCAGACATTTCGAGACAACAAAAACCTCATATACAGGGGATAACTCTGCACAAACTAATGAAAAAGGATTAACGGAGTTGTCTCTCTTGGGTGAAACCAAGCACTTGATAGCTGGCCAGGGTTGTTTATACTAGAAATCCAATTAAACATATTCCTAAAATTCTCAATAATTTCTGGTCATACTATATAAGTCATAACAGTACACGTGATGACGTGAATGGTGGTCGGATGGTACTTAGCCGACGTCTTAGAGTTGTCATGTGGCAGAGTTAGGCTTTAAACATGAAATATACCAACGGACTTCCTGAGCCAACTGACGTTAAACAACAAGCAAACAAACAAACGTGCTAAACGCCCGAGACCTGAATCACTCAAAGCTTTCCACAGACAGACTGACATACAGACTTTAACTTGACTCAAGTCATATTTGACCTCTGGCCAAATACATATGATGTTGGGCTTAATGGATATAATTATAAATACAGTATAGTGTTATTTGTACAGGACAGTATCCAGAACAGGAATGATTCTAAATATTTGACTCAATTGTTGTTTCCTACTTTTAAAGATTCACAGACATATTTTGCTAATTTTCTCTGACAATCAATATCAAATAACTCAACCAATTGAAAACTGATCGTTTAACATAATATTTCTTAATAGACATACATCTCAATTTTCTACAGAAAGGACAAATTATTACAAAATGAAACTTAAATGCCGTGTTATTACTTGAATAATGTTCAAATCGGCGTTAAAACCGACTGACTGACTCACTCACTCACTCAGTAGAGGGAGACCCATGAAGATCCGGGTTAGAATTGATCTTCAGTATCCCATGCATGTCGTAAGAGGCGACTAACGGGATTGGGTGGTCAGACTCGCAGACTTGGTTGACGCATGTCATCGTATCCCAATTGCGTAGATCGATGCTCAAGCTGATGATCACTGGATTGTCTGGCCCAGACTCGATTATTTACAGACCGCCGCCATATAGCTGGAATATTGCTGAGTGCGGCGTAAAACTATACTCACTCACTCACTCAATAGAGGAACATCTACTTACTATCAGCGTCGTAGGCATCGTACGAATACTGCAGTTCGCCGATGGTGAAAGTCAAGTCTTTGTCAAGGTCAGCGGACGCAAACATCACCTTGGCGGTTTCATTGTAAGGCCGAAGGTCTATAGTCACCCTTAAATATATGTTATTGAATAGATTGTACGGAGTGCAAATACATCATAAATTGTCCCGTTAAAACCATACTGAGTCATGACAAGCAGGATTGTTTAAGTCATTATTCATAGTCACCTCGTATTTCAGCCGTATCGTGGCTGAAACAAGCTATCCATTACTAATACATATACTTAGACTATAAAACCTGGCGACAAAGAGCAATAAAAGAACCACAGTATCAGAGATACAGATTGAAAGCTTGTCTGTGGGCATATAACACCATCATCACACAATGGGCCATGGGGACTTCTGCTTCCTGCATGGTGCCCAAATTGAATTTACCTGATTAACGGTTAAAATGTAATTAACTGTTTCACAACTGTTCTTGAATAATACACCAAGAATGATCAATAAGACTGAGAAGTGACAATGAACAGTTATAGTAATACACATATGCTCACTCACTGACTGGCTCCCTGGGAGACACAAAGAGCCAACACAACGCTGACCAGAAAATACATTTTCCCAAGACTACACAAGACAAGTGTTAACTCTCGACTATATCTTGGCCGCACCTGTCAGGAAGATGAATAAAAACTGAACCGAAAATATCCATATGTAAAGTAGCAATCGAAGATAAGGTTATGCTAGGCTATAGTTCGCTGACATGTTGCTGGACTATTTCCCAATGCGTCTATGTACAAGCACAAACGGGCTGTGGGTAAGTCGTGTGGTTAAAGCGTTCGCTCGTCACACCGAAGACCCGGGATCGAATCCCCATATGGGTACATTGTCAGAAGCCCATTTCTGGTGTCCCCCGCCGTGATATTGCTGGAATATTGTTAAAAGCGGCGTAAAACCAAAGTCACTCACTCACAAGCACAAAATATATCCAGAGACAAGAGTTGTATGGTTGTCTTACAGATGGGTACTGCACTTGTACACGATCAAGGCTTGAAGCCTGAACAAAACCATAGATCTCCTTTCTTAACGTATTTGGGGAATTTATCACTTCACAAATTACAAAAACTCAATGTCAATACACTATTTTTGTTGGCGATATATCTGGCCACAACGAGGTTACATACCCTTGAAGATCCGGGTTAGAATTTGTCTTCAGCAACTTCTTGTTCTAAGAGGCGACTCAAAGGTTCTGGGGTCAGACTCGTTTAGTTGGTGGATGCATGTCATTGAATCCCAATTAATTAGATCGATGCCCATGATATCAGTCAATGGGTTGTGTTGTCCAGATTCGATTATTTACAAACCGCCCTCATATAGCGGGAAAGAAGACAAACAAGCAAATCATCAGGGTCCCGATCCACAAAGCGCTTGTAACGTTACGACCTGTCGTAACTCTATAGTTTAACATAGGCTCACGAATGTCGTAGCGCTATGAACGCTTTGTGGATCGGGACCCAGGGCTATAAGTTGGGCGGTCAAAATGAGAAAGGGTCAGACATTAAATGTGATGACCAAATGACCAACCTTGGTGCAGGGGATTATATGTTTCTTGTTCCCTGTTAAAGCTATTGGTTTCTTCCCCCTAGTGCTCATCTTCACCTGTCTGTGCGCACGCACGCACGCACACACACACACACTAGTATATGTGTGCACAGACAGGGGAAGATGTTGTCACAGACTAAGGCCTGAACCCACGCCCGTGTGTGTATGTGTGAGAACGTGTGTATAGAACGGAGATCCTATTTGTGTGTGTGTGTGTTACCGAGGATCTCCGTTCTATTTTGTCTGCTTAGCACAAACTAAGGCATACGTTATGATTACAATTGAATAATAGTGATTGTTTACATGATGACGTCACATATAGGTGATGCATCATATTATTTCTAAAAATATACACAGTTGGTGTTGATAATAAAAGGTTTATAAAATAGGTTATAATTACACTTTCACACTGTCTGACGTTAGTTAGTGATACGCGATAGATATGTTTACTTTATGTGCGAGCAGTAATATGTTTACTAACTTAAGGTACTTAATTGATAATAATTAGATATTTAGCACTATGAAATAGAGAAGGAATATAGAGAGGGTTCTCAACTGTGAATGAGGAAAAATACAACAATAGGAAGATATTGTGTCAGCCATGCATGTGTGATTGCTGACGGATGACAATCGAATGTGAATTTATATTGTCATACGTCACAGGTGTAGAAGCCCGTGAGCCAAATACGGGTAGCACGTACAACTCCCTATATAAGACAGTGGAGAAGCAGCCTTCTGATGAAAAGATACAGAAATAAAAGACTGCCGGCGACATATATAAGAACTTACCCAAGTAAAAATTGTTTCCCTTCTCCAATGTACAAGTACGCACAAAGACGCCTGTTCATTCAAGTTTACCGTTACAATAGAGGAACGTCTCTTTTAAAGAAAACCTATTTGCAGTTGCCATTTAAATGCAAACTAATTACACCAACACATGTTCAGGTGAACACGTATTAGTCCAATATTTAATCCAGTGTGATTCTTGTTCCTGTAGGTGTTGCATAAATTTCTTTGTGGAAAATCTCATCATAATGAGAGCATTTGATCAGATTCGTCTTACTTCTCAGGCTATACGTGTCGTTCTAGTTCGTTTCGAAGATACGGAAATCAGACATGGTTTAAATGTTTTGTGCTCTCATACAGGGAATTCAAAGCCCCACCGCTGAATGGCTAATTAATGAGTCTTTAGGGGTCTCCACTAGTCCTTGAATATATATATTGTCTTGAAATCATCGAAAAGCAAGACAATTCAGTGATTGACTTCATGCGCATCACGTATTCTTACACAGGAGGTGGTGTAGTAGCCTGGTGGTTAAAGCGTTCGCTCTTCAAACCGAAGACCTGGTTCCCCACATGGAGACAATGTACTTTCCACACCATGATAGTGCTGGAATAGAGGGGAGGCACAGTATATGTAACTATATCTGTTGGTTGATTTTCCTAGTACATGATTCAAAACATTTGTTTCAGATTTTGTCTGTTGTAGAGCCCTCTTCAACATTGTCTTCATAATTTTGCACCGTTGCAAAAGATGCTTCAGCTATATTTTACGTGTTCCAAAATTCCTTACTTGTTTTGGGTCAGAATAAGTAATAGTGTAAACCATAATTTGTAGGACCTATAAAGAAACCGCAAGTAGGGTTTTCTTTTTTAAAGATATTATCTACGTACCTATTCATGCAGCGATTAAGAGTGACATTCTCTACTGCTACTAGGTCAAGGTCATATTGTCCGTTTCATGCAGGTGCGCCGTCTTTATAAAATGCTGATAAGATGGAACACTGTAAGAATACTTTCTGCTAGATATCTATGACTCGTGTGGACGCGGGGGCGTGTGTTCCTGGACTACGTAACCGGTTGCCTGGAGTTGCGTCCCCTGTCTGTCAATATAAATAAGTTACGCACATGATTGAGTCTGGACTATCCTTCGGTTTCCTTCGAGAGATTATCTAGCAAATCGCCTTATTATTATTATTATTATAGGATATTTATATAGCGCACATATCCACGCAACTAGTGCATGGTCAAGCCGCTGGTATGTCCAGCTAAAACATGTACAGTGGCTCTAAGCACAAATTATGCGCAAAGCGCCAACCAGTCATATACTACCTATCAAAAGTTTGTAAATGTATACTTCAGTCAACTGTTCTGATCTAAACTTTGCAAAATATTCCATTATGTTTAAAGGTAATGTTTACACATGAATTGATGTATCGTAAAAAAAATACGTAACGTTGAAAAGATTGTTGTCACGAGTTCAATAAATGATGAAATTCAGTGAAAATTGGCGAATTCTTATCAAACCTTTACACCAAAACTCAGCTGTTCACTTGCACGTTATTTCCACTAGCTTTTCAGATATTTGATGCATAATCCTCGTGCAATTCATCTGCATAAGGTGTGCAGTTGGTTCCCCGAAGTTAGTGGAGAAATTCATCTTCGATGTAACCGTGTGTATATATATGTACACACACACACACACACACACACACATATACATATATAACATATAGTGAGTGCTTTAAGCGAGTCTAAACTTTGGATGGGTAGTATACAATTATTAGGTTTACATTAATAGAACAAGGGCATTGGGGTAGCTTAGTAGGTAAAGCGTTCGCCCATCAAGCTGAAAACCTGAGTTCTATTCCACACTTGGTGTACAATGTGTGATGACATGTGTAACCCTGTAATATTTCTTGAAGTATTGCTAAAATTTGCGTTTTAGAGGAAATATCACATGGGTGAGATCAAGCAATATTTCCTAAAAATATCAAACTGCATCATGTCTGTTTGTTGTTTTATATGTTATCAATGCGGTATGGACCAGACAATCCAGTGACTGACTTCATGTGCACCGATCTTTGAAATTTGGATACGATGACGTGCACCGACGTGCCTGACCACCCGATTCCGTTAGTCGCCTTTTACGACAAACGTGTTAAGATCAATTTTAACCGGGACCTTCACGCCCCTGATTATTTCGAGACTGTCCTTATAAAACTTGAAAATTGCACAGTGCGCTAAGGGGCGGTGGGGTAGTCTAGTGGTTAAAGCGTTCGCTCGTCAGGCCGAAGACCCAGGTTCGATTCCCAATTCAACATTGGTGCATTGTGTGAAGCCCATTTCTGATATTTTTGAAATATTGCTAAAAATCAAACTCACTCACTCACTCTGAGTGCGGCAAACAAACATGTAACGTTGTTGCTATATTTTATTGAATGATTCCGTTGAGCAGTTATTACTGCAAGTGATCACGTGATCTAGTGATGGTGACCCAAGTGGAGGCCGTGGCCGTGAAGGTGAGCTGTCTTCGTCAAAATCTGAAAAGCAATATCAAAATACCTGATCATTTCTATATATATGTATGTCGGTGAACTCATCTGTCCATGTCTGGATTATAAATAATCGATTCTGGATTAGACAATCTAGTGATTGATGCAATGAGCAGCCATCTACACCTTCGGGGAGTCTTTCTGAGTCTTATCTTATCGCAGTAATTTTGTTAGTTTTTTAAGTAGCTGAGAATCGTTGCTGTGACAACCATCACTAATCCTTCTCAAGGGGTTTACATAACAACGGGGAGGTGGTATTACACTGATGCGATCAATTTCTGGCGTGTTTGTAGTTTTGCAGGATGTTTGTTCTTAAACACAATGAACCCCATGATGATCCTGGTAAGAATTGGTTTTCAGGGACTCATGCAAGAGCGACTAACGGGATCGGGTCAGCCAGGCTTGCTTTTAACTTGGCTGACACGTCATCGTATCCCAAATTACGTAGATAGATGCTCATTATGTTGATCACTGGATTGTCTGGTCAAGACTCGATTATTTACAGACCGCCGCCATATAGCTGAAATATTGCTGAGTGCGGCGTAAAACAACAACCAAGCAAACTTAAACGTCACGAAATATGACATCAGCCTGCATGTACTGACCGGCCAACCAATGATGGATATTATCAGCAACGATTTTTTATTTTGGTTTAACATCGAACTCGGCAATGATCGGGATACAATAACACGCAAGGAAGGAAGCCACCCAGACTGACCACCCTCTTTAATCCGCATTGTTAGACATGCCTTGGTTGCTGGGGTCATATTCAAACTCATGATCTCTACGGGGGTTCTGGCAAGAAAACGGGAGCCTACGAAACAAAAAGATACATATTTCAGCTGGTTATAGACACGCACTGTTACTAATCTAACAAGCTATGTACACTTACGTCCATCCAAAAGGCTGTAAATTCCGTCTTTGAGACTTCTTTGTTATCTAAAAAAATGTAAAACGAACATTGAAATGACATATTCTGGACGCTACAAACGGTTTCAGTTACTTTGGTTTGTGGGAATGTTCAGGTCGAGACTATGGGGCTTTTGACTCTATATGTTTGTTACTCTATAAACCTAGTTTGTCCCATCACCTTGGGAAACCTAGACGACACAATCGCCTGTGACAAAATCAGGGCGAACAATCTCCGGCAAAAGATCTTGTTTCATCGGTTTGGGGGATCTGTAATCCAAAGCTGTATTCCGACTATATCTCAGTGGTCTGTTAATAATTCAATTTGAGCTGGACCAATTAGTGATTAATGTAATGACGGACGCCAGTATCAAATGGGGGAAATATTTTCTGCATGATATAAATAAATTAAACCATATTCATCATAGTCGACGTGTGTTCGCTCGTCACGCTGAAACCATTAACGTATTTCTTACCGTCGAGATCCATTTTTAAAAGAAAGACGATATCGATGTCCGTATTTCTTACCGTGGGTCCAGTATCGATGTCTGTTGTCGTCGTTAGCGTCGAACTCCTTGAAGACAGCATGGGTGTACTCCTTGAGAGGGGAGTGAGAGGGGACGGAGTCCATGTATTCGTGGTGGGTGATAATGTGATCACCTGGTGACAAATACTGAATATTACACTACGGACAGACCCATTAATGCTCTTGTGAGAAGGGGATATATTTTTCATATTTTTTGTTTGTCTAAAGGAACATTATCCTATGAAATACTGTATGTTGTTTTCTTAAACCTATCACAACCTATTTTTTCCAGTTATATTTTAAAAAAGACACATGTTGATTTTTTCCGCAGTCGGGACAGACTATCCAGTGATTGTCATTAAGAGCAAAGTACCACTAACTCAACAACATATCACATGCGCGGGCTGGTCACTTATTGGGGGCGGGGAAAGTTTGGTCTCAGTTAGTACTATCACATGAAGCGGAAAACACGCACACGCACACACACAAACACAAACACAAACACGCAAGCACGCATACACACACATTTACGTGAAATTGTTTCCTATTTCCCTGACATCCACTCTTAGACCAAAGACACACTGACACCCGCTCCCGTTCTTCCCAAGGACACCATGACACCAACTAGCAGTCTTAGACCAAAGACACTCCAACTCTTAAACACAGACACCTATCCCAGTCTTACCATTGTCATCGTAGTGAGCAAAGACACCGGTCAACTCATATCTTTCAAAGATGCCGTCGCCATTAGCATCCGAGCTCAGCCAGACATCTCCAATTACGTTAGTGTAGATTTCATGGCTGTTGTGATTATGGTGTTGGCTGGATAATTAGAAATAACATCTCAGCAGCACAATATATAATACCAATCAACATGTCCGTCCCTGTCTTTGCTACGATCGAGCAAAACTCAAAAACCTCTTAATATTTCTTGTTGAAACCTGTTATTTGTTGCATTATTCCAAAATGGATAAATATCCTGCTATTAAACTTGTTCAAACCGAAACATAAGTCTCATTAACCTATTCAGACAATGACCTACTTTTCAGCCGATCCGAATTTTCTCGTGTGAAAGTGAAAGAGACACCACAAACAACTATGGTTACACTAAATTTAAATTTTTTGTTTCATAAGAAAATGGTATTTATAAATAAATTTTAATTTTATTCTTTAATAAGATCGTATTTCTATATTTTATGGCGAGGTGTAGGCAGCATGATCTTAACTAAGACGTCACAGACTGCCCCTGTTTGATGAGGTCGTAAAATGATTCACAATTCATCTGGCTCACTGGTTACACCTGTTATGTGTTTCTTGCGTTCATTTCATGTAGTTTTGTAACGCACAATGTGATTAATGAAATATCAAGTCCGTACCAGACCGCCAAACTTTTCTAGCGGTAGAGCCTCGTTTGAGATTTCCACGATTTCCAAATTTCCGTTTGTCAGAGCACGCTGCACAACATGTTTGCAAGGATTAAAAGGAGCGTAGTGTTGCAATATACAAGTGCTTAGATGTATCAAATAATACTGATTAATATTTATGTATCCAGTTGAATGAATTTGTTTCAAAATTCTGGACTGGTTATTGTGCTAGCCTGCGCAATAGGACGGAACTCAGCCAGCAGGAAACGAGACTGTTGTGTAATCAATGTTTTGACTAGTACAGATCGGTCTAGAGATGAACTAGTACGTTTTGATGATCGTGGATTATTTTTCCTCTGGGTATGTTTTTAACGTAAATGCAGGCTCATTGTGAAAATAAGGTCACTGTTTGTTTTCAAAGCAAAACTTGGATTCGTTAAAAACTGAAAGGTATTATTTTAGGCTAAACTGAGCTCACGTAGGCAATTAAGAGCCATTTCGGAAATGAACCACATCGGGATTTTAATGTCGCAAGCAAACAATGCGAAGTAGACGGACATCTCAGCATACAAAGTTTTATGTTATGTAACCAGGTTTCGGAAGAACTAACTAAGGAATAAGGCTGAGATGTACATTCAAAGTGAGTCAGTGACTTTAGTTTTTACGCCGCACTCAGCACTATTCCAGCTACATGGCGGCGGTCTGTAAATAATCGAGACAGGGCCAGACAATCCAGTGATCAACAGCATGAGCATCGACCTACGCAATTTGGATACGATTCAAAGACATCAACGACTATGTCGCCGACGATGTTGGCATACCTGTCAAGCAATGACATGCATTCTTACCCCGAATTCCCGAGGGTGGTGGTTGATGTTATGATCATCATTCAGTGTGGGAAGGGGAATGTGTTAGTCGTTTCATTATCAATAACTGCATAGGCACGTTTTATATGCCTATAAATTGAAGATTGCAATATCCGGGCGTTTTCCAATAAATATTTTACACATTTACTAGATGTCCATGTCTACATTATGGCTAACTTGCAAGACCTGGTAACCGTATTGAGTGATTTGAATTTTAGCCATATTCCGAAAATTTCACGGCCGGGGACACCAAACGTGGGCTTCACACATTGTACCAATGTGGGGCATCGAACCCGGGTCTTCGGCGTGAGGAGCGAACGCTTTAACCACTAGGCTACCTCACCGCTGGGGGCCCCCGGTAACCATATTGAAATGCCAGTTTTGTCTTATGGCTATATCTCGGGAGGAGGCTTTTCAAACATTTGCAGTTAGGAGCAAAAGATTTAAAACTCAAATATATAAACACGCAGGCATTTAATAACTTACCATGAGACGCCAACAAGAAGGACTGTAACAATTAAAAAGGAAGACATTTTGAAAGCCTTCTCTATTCGGAATTCACGGCAAGGAGTAGGCCAGGGTAATCTTATCTCCTATGTCCTGTTGATTAACACCTGTTATGTTATACTTACCTGAATCATGACCGTTTACCTGACGCTGTTGTCTTGTCAAGCATGTAATTTTTATAATTGAGGCTGCGCGAAATAGCCACTGGCCCGCTAACCCGTGGCTAGTAAAAATCCCGTCGGGCCAGTAAAAGCCCACAGTCACTGGCCCGACTGGCAAGTGAATTTTCATGGGGTCATTTTGAAAATATATCACTCTCTCCGACTTGTTAAGTTATAATTCACCTTTAGATCATCCAAGATTATGGACTGATAAATTTGTTCATTATGTTAGCAGCTTAATGATGAAACCCGTGTCATGCCAACACTATCTTATTCTCATCTATTTTTGTAATCGTTTGCTTTGTTTCTACATTCAAATTTCGGGCTAGTGAATTAGTTTGTGGCATAGCTAGCCCAACTGACTAGCAAATTTAGGAAACTATTTCACACGCTGCCGTGATGATCAGGGATAGAACATCTTGTCATCGTATCACAATGGCGTAGATCGATGCTCAGGAGGTCAACTGACCGACGGAATATTGCCGAGTGAAATGAAAAATACAAATCATACCATATTTAATATGAGTAAGTCAATGCAAGAACAAATTAAATTTCTCATTTCTGGAGTTAACTGACATTATTTTCATTCGGCAAAAACCTAGTAGGTAACCATAACACTGTGTGTGAGTGAGTGAGTAAGTGTGGTTTCACGCCGCTTTTGGCAATATTCCAGCAACATCACGGCGGGGGACACCAGAATGGGCTTTATACATTGTGCTCATGTGATGAACCGAACGCTTTAACCACTGGGCTACCCCGCCGCCCCGGCATTCAGTGACGTATGGCAGAAGATTCTGATACTGAGTTCGACGCTTGATAGAGGAGGAGACTGTCAAATGTTAACCGTGCGAGGGGAGGCTACACCAGGTACTTTGCCTCTGTGACTGCAAAATATTCAGTTTGAGAAGAGTTGAGGAGGCAGATGACGAGTACTTCCGCTATTGGTTGCAACCATCCTAAAATCTGACGTACAATTGGGGGTATGGTCTCAATATAACCTAAATATACTGAACATCATTGAAAACGCACTACTTATAAACGTTCAGATTATTAAAAGCACGTGTAAGGAATTGATATTTTTTGAGTGGATAATAACAGATGGACGACTGACAAAAACAACAACACAGAAAAGACGCTCATTCATTGAAATGTTCCACAGTCAGAAAGGATCAAACACACGTGGGGTCAAATGGAAATGTCAATATCGCGTGTGACCGCCATTTGCATTGACACATGCAGTTCAAAGTCTCCTCATTGAGTCAATAAGCGTCCGAATAGAGTTCTTGAGGATGGCATTCCACTTCTGCAGTAGTGCAGCCTCAAGTTCCCGGATGTTTCGCATCTGTTACCGCCGCGAAAGACTTTGACCAATTTCGTCCCACAAGTCCTCCATGGGGGGATACATCTGGCGACTGTGCTGGCCAATGAATAACCTGGATGTGTTGCTGGATCAGATACTGCATTGAAAGTCTTGTTGTGTGTTTAAGCCCGTGCGTTGTCCTCTGAAGTTGAAACGTATCGACATCTTGGTGGTGATTTAAGACACACCTGTGCCATTTTTTCCAACCCAACCTTTACTGAAAACCCAAAGGCTTCTGAACCAGCCCATTGGCATACGCTTCATTACGGTATCTGTCAGTCAGAATTGGTCCAGCGCTGAAAATGACGAGCATGGAATTGGTCCTGTAAGGACGTTGTAGACGGCGTCGCATCGCGAGTCAGCGCTGATGACCCCCACGTCATCCTTGAACTAGTGCAGCAGTCCTGGCAATCGGCAGTGTTCAATCACTAATATGGACAAGGCCAATATTGGGATCCTGATGAAGCGTCGTAGCACGTTGTTGCCAAGGTCATTGCAGGTCACGGGTGCTGCCTGTCTACTGATGTCGTCTATGAAGCCTAACGATGGTGGAGTGGCCAAGTCCAAGTTTTTGAGCAATATCCTTGCTGCTGGTGCCAACCTGAATCATGCCTAGTGCACGTTCTCTTTCGTGAGGTGTTAACCTCGGCATCTCTGTCCTCGTTTCACAATCGGTTCTCATACACCTGCTTTTAATGTCAAAGTCAGTATGATTTCAGAATTAAATTCGCACTTTTTTCATGGAGTGGCTGCAGGTTGTGCATTTTAGAATTAAGAGTCATACTGTGGACAGGAATTTGTTTCTAAAGCATTTCTTCAACTGGACATGCCCTTCGACTTCATGTTAGTTATATTCATTGATCATTGTCATGCTGAAATCCATCTTGATGAAAATATGGACAATTTTAGACTGGTGCGCTTTCCATGATGTTCAGTACATAAGACATCAAATTCGTATCGGCAAGTTTAAAATTCATGTGTTTTTGTCTGCAGATGGAAAATTGCTGATTATGGCGTTAAACAACCAGCGATCAAAGCAGAAAGTGGTTGACATGCGCATCGATTAACGCAATTTTGATTTACGCAAGTCAACGAGTCTGACCACCCAATGCCGTTTGTCCATTTCTGACCATTTCTGAGTTGGGTCTTCACGGATGGACTCTTTTATTTACAAAGAGCTGGAAGTTTGCTGTGAGCAGCGCTATACAGCATGAAATTAAACCATAACTAACTTCCAAACTGAACAAACTCTTAAATATCGGGCAAAAGTAATTATCCAACCACAAAAGTCCAAATAAAATAGCTTTAACATAACAATAATTACTTGTTAATTGAAGAGGAAAAATTGGTTAATTTTTGCAAACAGGTAGTCAATTAACGTGTTTTGATGATAAACCATGACTGATATGTTGTTTATACATGACTGCAAAATGCTGTTATTGATAAACGATGTTCTCATTTCATCAAGTTCAATCATATGAACATATGTTACCTGTTTTATAGGCAGCCAACTGTCGACCATAGCGTCCTCTCGTCGTTTATTTGAGACTCCAGAGCTAAATGTTTGCAGTAGGACATGCAGGGCACTTCTTTTTCTCTAAATATACACATTCGTGCTGTCTATGTTTAACTACTTACATGTACGACTTGGTATACTAGCAAATATGAAATACCAACCAAAATACAGGGGAAATGAACAGATTACTGAGACAGCCGAATAGTTACCGATTGTCCGATTGGTTGGTTGATAGTGTAACGTCGCACTCAGCAATATTCCAACTATATTGCGGCGGTCAGTAAGTACTCAAGTCTGGACCACACAATCCAGTGATCAGCAACATGAGCATCTATCTACGCCATTTGGGATATGATGACAATTGCCAACCAAGTCAGCGAGCCTGACCACCCGGTCCCGGTAGGCGCCTCTTTGGCAAGCATGGGTTGCTGAAGAACACTTTTAAAACGGATGTTCACGGAGTATTTAACTTGTTTGGGCATTTTGGGCAACGTAACTATTGTCCTTCGTATATTTTCGACAAAAACGTGAAAAAGGATTGTCTTTGATGGTGGCTCAATCTAGAATGTCTCTATATGCAGCACAGACAGTGATTTCCCGTGGGAAATCCTGCATAACAAACATGTCAACTATTATGTCTGGACCAGACGATCCATTGATTGTCACTTGGAATATCACATGCTTTCAAAATTGAATAGAAGCATTACTGTGTGGTTGGTTCTCCAAGTTACTGCCAATCCGATTTTAATGGCCTCCTTCGACCAGCAGATTTTGCTGGGAACCCCGAATTACAATGGGTGATGTCTTTTTCAAAAGTGTCGGGAAACAATATACATGCATGTAGTAATGTCTGTTACAAAATATGGAACGGTGTCTGAGTTATGGTCCGGAAAAGATTACGGACCGACGGTCGGATGGATACACGAGGCGTTGACTATTACTTTCCCCAAATTATATGCCGGGGATAAGAAGTAATGGAACGGAAAAATGTAGAAACATATAATCAAAGTAACGAAAAAACTCAAAATTTGAACAGAAAAAGAGATATTATGCTACAAACGTGGTACAGTTAGATTTCGTAGTATCCTATTCTCTACAATAAAAGGTTCTGTGTCTGCCAAAATGCATCGACCTGTGATTAATGACAAACAAGAACTCCATCATGGGCAGTTTTACAAATTTAACACCTGATCTGACAAGGGAACAGAGGTATTGGCTGTTTCTCTGCAGCTGTCGACTGGGGATCAGTTAGACAGTGTTCATGGGCATCATAGCTAAAAATGTGTCAAACTGGCAATGTAAGTAAACATATTCTTCACAATTGTAATCTAACAGTGTGCCTCGGTCATTGGTTTGGTCGATATTTAATGATTGTTGTTAAATGTAGTTGGATTATTGTTGTGAATAGTGCGAATTCTCTAAATGATTGATTTCCAGTTACCTTATTGTTTCAAATTGGGAAATAACACGTAACAGGTTTTTTGATTAATTATATATCAATAAATGATAATATTGTCAAACATAGTTGGAAATTTGCAAAATCAGCATTCATGATTAATGAGTATTTTGGAATACCATAGTCAGGCAACGACGATTATTGATATTCTCTGTTCACCGCTAATGCTGAACATATGTTTCTGAAACCTGTTTATATTGATAACATGCAACGTAATTGTGGTATGAAGGAGGGAGTTAAAATTTCTTATCAGCTACATTTCAGTCATATAGCCACAAGATCCTGTTCACACATATACACAAGTCCATTATAAACACTTAAATCCGAAAGCATTGTCTATATTTTCACACATTTTACAATATTATTTACAATTTTAAACAGTCCTAAAACTAGTAATTAGTTATACACGTTTTTATTTTGTAATACATCAGCTCACACAGGTAAAAAGATATTTCAGGTTTGTTGCTGGATAATGAATATCTTGCAACCGTGAAGGCAACACAGTCAAGTGTGCTTGCCATTGAGCGTTTCATCAAGGGATGACTTAGGAAGTTCGTCATCATCTGATTTGAATAGATATTTGTCAGTAAACCGACTGAGGTCAGTACGACATCGTTGAAAAATGACCTCCTCGTGTCCTGACAGACGATCCATGCAAGTATTACCGATTTGTGTTTATAATTTTGACGTTTATTAATTCCTGCATGGTGTTCGACCTTTTTGCATAAGATTTGATGGATGGCTTGAAATCATAGAAAGCAGAGGCGATAAAGGGGTTTTATGACTAAAATAAGTATGTCATGAAGAATTTTAAAAATAGGATAAAAAGATAAAATAATCCTGTCACTTTTCAGGTTATACTGGCATGAATTATGATGATCACTCAAACAATTTCTGTTATTACTTTGCTGTAATTATCATTATAAAATCCGAAAACCCTCTTCGCGCTGTACCTATTGGTAGTAACGATGTTAAAAATATTCTCGAGTACTAAAACATCTGGTCCGGGCAGTATAAGAAATATACCTTAAGAAATGACCACAAGAATCTCTAGCAAATTGTTTGTATCATCACGAAAACATACCGCGTTTCTTATCATCAAGAAAGAAGCGGCAATCAACTTAGGTTATTGTACAATTCTATCGCAAAAGGATAAAGACATCTTTTGGGACATGAGTAGAGTATTTTAAGCACGTTTGACACAACATATTATTTCATACACTTGAGCGAGATAGCATCGACGGCAGTGTATTTGAATGGTTTCAAAGGTATGAAAACAACTGAACACAAAAAGTGGAAAATCAAGGTATCAGCTCATCTGGGAAATCGGTTTTCGCTTGGGTGCGCCAGGGATGAGTGTTGGGTCCCTTATGTTTTATATTATACATTAATGATATGTATCATGGATGGAAGTGATGCTAATCTCAAATTTCACTTTGGGCAAGAAAATAGCACTCTTTCAATCCAAATAAGACACTTTCAATATTATGTACGCGAAAATTGAATGTTAATTTGCGTGCACCTTTGTCGAGGGACAATACGAAGTAGTAAACCATAGACACTGGGGGGATATTCTATTTAGCGATTGTGTTACGAGAGTGTGTTTTTGTAATTTGTATTATCATTGATAAAGGGATAGTTGTCATTGAGTCACAATGTATAGAGTTTTGAGTGTGGGTTGTAGGTCACATCTTGCATCATGTACGTTCAATGGCAATAGTATTTTTTAGCGGTACGCCTTTTTGATAGCGCTCCAGAGTTGCCTCCCTTGGCTTTATTTTGTTTTGACTCCCGGTCGAAGGTTCAACATGATTCGTGAATGTTGTCAGTGGATAAAGAATGTTCTAGACACTGTGTCAGTATATATACTGAACATCATTGAAAACGCACCACTTATAAACGTTCAGATTATTAAAAGCACGTGTAAGGAATTGATATTTTTTGAGTGGATAATAACAGATGGACGACTGACAAAACAACAACACAGAAAAGACGCTCATTCATTGAAATGTTCCACAGTCAGAAAGGATCAAACACACGTGGGGTCAAATCGAAATGTCAATATCGCGTGTGACCGCCATTTGCATTGACACATGCAGTTCAAAGTCTCCTCATTGAGTCAAAAAAGCGTCCGAATAGAGTTCTTGAGGATGGCATTCCATTTCTGCAGTAGAGCAGCCTCAAGTTCCCGGATGTTTCGCATCTGTTGTCGCCGCGAAAGACTTTGACCAATTTCGTCCCACAAGTCCTCCATGGGGGATACATCTGGCGACTGTGCTGGCCAATGAATAACCTGGATGTGTTGCTGGGCCAGATACTGCATTGAAAGTATTAATGTGTGTGCCCGTGCGTTGTCCTGTTGAAACGTATTGACATCTTGGTGGTGATTTAAGACAGATACGATGTGATTCTGAAGAATCTGCTCACGATAATAAAGGGCATTAACTCTCCCTTGACAGACGTGAAGGCAGTCCTGTGATTGTAACTTATTCCAACCCAGACCATGACACTCCCACCACCCAAAGGTCTATCTGAACCATACACTCATCAGCATAAGGTTCACCACGTCTACGCCAAACACGTAATCGGCCGTCAGTATTACGTAGATGATGACGTGATTCGTCAGTGACTACCGCACCATGCCATTGTTGTAACCTTTACTGAAAATGCTTGCTAGCCCTTTGTATACGCTCATTACGGTGTCTGTTAGTCAGAATTGGTCCAACGTAAGGACGTTGAGCATGGAGCCCTGTAGCTTGTAGACGGCGTCGCATGGAGTCAGCGCTGATGACCCCCACGTCAACCTTGAACTAGTGCAGCAGTCCTGGCAATCGGCAGTGTTCAATCACTGATATGGACAAGGTCAATATTGGGATCCTGATGGAGCGTCGTAACACGTTGTTGCCAAGGTCATTGCAGGTCACGGGTGCTGCCTGTCTACTGATGTCGTCTATGAAGCCTAACGATGGTGGAGTGGCCAAGTCCAAGTTGTCGAGCAATATCCCAGCTGCTGGTGCCAACCTGAATCATGCCTAGTGCACGTTCTCTTTCGTGAGGTGTTAACCGCGGCATCTCTGTCCTCGTTTCACAATCGTTAGTGAAGCAGTGAGAATCGGTTCTCATACACTTGCTTTTAATGTCACAGTCAGTATAATTTCAGAATTAAATTCGCACTTTTTTCATGGCGGGCTGCATGTTGATGCATTTTGGAATAAAGTGTCATACTGTGGACAGGAATTTGTTTCTAAAGCATTTTTTCAACTGGACATGCCCTTCGACTTCATGTTAGTTATATTCATTGATCATTGTCATGCTGAAATCCATCTTGATGAAAATATGGACAATTTTAGACTGGTGCGTTTTCAATGATGTTCAGTATATATAGGCTGGTTGTTGTGTTGACACACACACACACGGAATTACACGTCACTTTTCATATCACGGGAGTTGTGTACATCTTTCTGCCGTCACCTGCCTACCGTCGTCGTCTGTCTGTCAACATCGTCAAGACCGATTGTCTCGTCAAGACCGACTGTCTACTGACATTGTAAACTACCTTTAGTTTGTATATCTGCACTCACTGTAAATGCCAAGGCTCGTGGTGAGTTGATACCTTATATTTGTGACCCATTACTTTAGATTTGTGACTCAATTGCATTGTACTAAATATCTGTATTGTCATCTATTGTAGCTTGCTCATTGTTTGCTCAATATATTATAGAATATTTTAGACTTGTGTGTTTTATATTTTGCTGGTTCAAAGGGGACTCTTAAACCTTTTTGTCACGGCAATTATTAACCGTAACAATTGCTCCTGCTTCGATCATATTGTCGGTATTGACTCTAAGGTTAACCATGTGCTCAACTGTCAAAGTTAGAAACAATATTTAATGTACAAAAAAAAAAATATTTTACCTGTATTTGATTGTTGTGGCCATATCTGGGACAATTACACTAAACGGCAACATCGCCTCCTAGAAAAAATAGATCTGGGTACTTTGACAACATGTGGAACAAGCCATTATGAAATATATGAAGAAACAACCTTTATTCTAAAAGAACTTTGCTTTGTCAAATTACAAACAATTTAACGCCTGACTACTTTACCTACAGTACCGGTCGTAATCGACCTACAGTGGTCGAAGTGATCGAATCTAATCTGTTTAACCTTAGAAACCAATCCAAACTATACATTGCAAACAAACTATTATGAAAAAATGTTATGAAATTTTGACATGATGGTATCAAACTATGGAACGAACTTCTCAACGAATATACTAGCCCCTACTCGTTATCTCAAAAGAACAATCAAGATGAAAACCAAACCTGTCAATTATTTCAATTTGAATTATGGATGTTGCTTCTGCCAAATTTCAGATTCCCGACTACGATTCGGATGTAGTGATCTAAACGCCCATATGTTTGAAAGATATGTCTCTGAGTATCCATACTGCTCCTGACATTATCGCTGTGAAAATTGCTTTCATTTTTTCTTCATTTGTCCAAATTTTACTGAATTCAGAAATAATTTGTACATATTCTATGAAGTTTTTACAGTGTTCTTTTTGTCAACGTATTTACATATCCAACATTCTTCCCACTGTTTCACCTCATTAACGGGCAGTAAAAAGACACATCCTATGTATAATCAGTATTCATCCAATGAATAAAACATATGTTTAAATCAAGTTTAACCTTAGCTGTAGCATCGGTTTTTGCGTTACCTACTGTGTTGCTTAACGTGCAACGCTGACTAGATGACAGTTTTTCTGCTCATAGGTTGTTTAACAGGTGAGCGAATGTGCCGTTAGATTGTTGTAACATGTGCAATTGTTTATGTTTTAAGGCTCTTGCGAAATTGCTGCGAACATTTTAACTCTCATTTGTCTGAATAATTATTGGATTATTAGTTCTTTTGTGAAATTAGGTTTCATTATCGTCATCAATGCGTGTGAGATGATATTTGTCATAGTTTTCTTTTTGTCAACATACATTTAGAATAATAAGGTATAATTGTATTGGTCACGTGTTCTTGTCCAAATATGTCGTGTATAAAAGGAACATGTCCCATCATAATTCATCAGCTGAACGACCAGTTGTAATCCAGCTTTCTGCACCGACCGAGAAGGTACGCCGTTCACTATCTGTTACTGATACAAGTCGACACCAGCATAACCAAGGTACAGAATACTGAAGGGTTCGTAGTAACCATTATTTTTTAACTCACTCACTCAATTGTTTGTTGTTGAAGCTACACTCTTCAATATAGTAAGTACACATATGAAGGCGTTCTGTGAGTCCGTATCAGATTATCCGGTGATTAACATCTTCAGCATCTTAGGTTGATACTTGTTGTTTGATGAGATTCGCATTTCAGCCTGCCTGATTCCGTCTCAGACTTTGTAATCACAAAATTGTCACCCTCAGATGGTATCCTTGTCACTGGATAATATTTATCCGGGTGAGCGAGTTTAGTTTTACGCCGCACTCAGCAATGTCCCAGCTATATGGCGGCGGTCTGTAAATAATTGACCAGACAATCCAGTGACCAACAGCACGAGCATCGATATACGCAATTGGGAACCGATGACATGTGTCTTCCAAGTCAGCGAACCTGACCACCCTATCAATTTAGTCGCCTTTTACGACAAGCATGGGTTTATTACTGAAGATCAATTATAACCCGGATCTTCACGGGTTACGTGGTTTAGTGTGTCAGATATGGTCGGATGTAAAACTTGAACGTTTAAGCACCCAAAAACGGGAAAGAGAGGTAATGGAGATGATAACTACGTATGTTTATTCTTGGTGCTCAATGCATTCTTAGGCTGTTTCTAGCAACTTACCTTTTGACTTTCCTTAAAGAAATCCAATGAAAGTAGCCCTTAAAACCTTGGCACCAGCAGCTTGTGATCTGTCCGTATGAACTGTACGATGAGTGGTGAAAACATACAAAGATTCCATGTTGGGTTGTTAGGAAAAAGAGATTGACACTGCATACTGTTTACTGCACGATCAACGAAGGGTTCAAAGCGTACGAAATCAAAGCTTAAATTGTTTACTCATTATTTGTTTGCGAGTATATGCAGGATGGTCCGGGGTTTTTTTCTTCTTAGAAACAAACACTGACTGGTAGCTTTAAAAGTATTTGTTCCATGCTCTTGTAAACACTACAGGACAATGAAATTGCTCGATAATGTGAAGGACCAGTGTGACCTCGTCCCGGTTTATGTACTGGAAAAAAAATAGAATCACGCCATTAACCTAAAATATGTTCCAGACTAGTGCTAGGCCACTGTGACCCTACGCATGTGTTCAACATAGATATTCAATTCAGATAAATCATACATTTTTCTCTCTGCTCTCTGATTGCTGTCAGTCATCGCCAGGCAGATTTACTCAATAAGAAAGACGATTCTTTTCTCACGTATATATGATTAAATCGGCCCGAGAGAGGCAGTTGTACATACACGTATATGATTAAATCGGCCCGAAATTCATACACGTATAGATTAAATCGGCAGTTGTACATACACGTATATGATTAAATCGGCCCGAGATTCGTCTCCATAGCTCCACAGGAACCGATGGAGATGTATGAGATCTTTTATTCGGCGAATTATATTATCTGACAGTGTTCAAGCCAGGATTGAAAAATTGCAATGTTTCCCGGGTTAATTGTTCAGAAATAATCAAAGAGTCCAAATAATGGTCAATTTTATTTTTTTTGCAGACCCATGTCTCAAATGAAAGTCTCCTTCGACTATTTACGACTAACTATCTGTGATATATCTGGAAAGTCCAGAGGAAGAGTTGTTCCTTGCCGCCATGCCGAACACACCTGTAGAACTGGAGTCACAGTAGGAGTAGGTATGTGTTGTCATCTGTAACGTTACCCTTTCTGTGTTGAAATTGTAAGAACCGATGGAGGTTGAACCAGTGGGATTGGTGGCTGAGACTCGTTAGTAAGATCAGTGGTATCAGTCTTGTGACTGGATGCCCGTTCCAGACATAGTACCACACCTCCATCATATAGCTATTACGTTAACAAAAGAAAATACATTTCTTAGTAAAGATGCTCATCGCACTTAAGTATAATTGTCGAGGTTGGAATATTTAGGGTTCCATGGTATTCTGTAGTGGTAAACAACAAACAATAACAATAATAACCATGAATGTTTGAAAAGGCTGTATTGAAATAAACATACTCATAAGTAGAACATCCTTGTCTGGAAATATTGCAGGCGTTCCAAGGGCACTGCGAAGGGATTATGGATTTGTAATCGTTCCCGACCTCAGCACAATGAAGACTATTTCCTGGGATGGAGGTGAACAGTACAAGGTGGCCGAGGTCATATGTGATGCGTATTGGTTGAAAGACAAGACACCTCTTACATTCTTTCCGAGGCATGCTGCTCAACAACAGCTTCAACGATTGGCAGATAATGGGTATGCAATGTTATCAGGATTTGAGATGGAATACATGTTGTATTATAAAAGCCTACCTGCGTCGGGGAAACACCGAATGTATCACTTGGACCATACTCAACACAGCGAATTTCTCTATGCCTTAGACAAAGGTATGCGTAATGCAGGTGTTGATGTAGAGAACTTCCATACAGAGTGGGACGCTGGGCTCTACGAAAGCGTTTTAAAGGCATCCAAAGGCATCACTGCTGCTGACCAGGCTTTTACCTTTCGAAATGGAGCCCTTCAAGTTGCAAGTAAGCATGCAGATTATGGAGTAAGCTTTAAAGCAAGACAAAAATCGGGTGAAGTCGGAATGCATTATAATCATTCAGTGTTGTCGATGGAAAGTGGCGAAAATATTTTCAGTGATTCAAGCAAGCCCGATGGTATATCAGATTTGGGAAGATGTTGGCTCGCAGGTCTGCTGAAACATTCAAGGGCCCTTTCAGCCTTCTGGTGTCCGACTGTAAATTGTTATGATCGACTCCATCGTCCAAGGAGACCAGGGAATATCAACTGGGCGTGTGAAAATCGTCTTTCATGTTTCCGCGTTAAAGCAGATACTGATAAAATAGGGGTCTACTTTGAGAACCGGATTCCAAGCGGCAGCAGCAATCCATATCTGACTATGGCTGCCACGATAGCAGCAGGTTTAGACGGGGTATTCAATAACTTGGATTGTCCTCCTGAATGCCCAGACCCAGATGATCCATCTTCTAACTCCACAGCAGCTAATACTCTACCAACCTCTCTCCCCGAGGCTCTGTCTGCTCTCCAGGCAGATACTGACATGGTGAATATTCTCGGGAAGGAGCTGGTGGACTGGTTTGTTGCAGTTGCAAAAAAAGACATTGAAATAAGCAGCTGATACATTACTTCCAGCGAATGTATTCCAAGCCACTAATTCTCTACTCTCGTAAAAGGTATAATGGAAAACTGTTTTAGTAACTGATAATATCGATTGAGTTAAGATAATTTATTACAGTCTGGTTGGTTCATTCGATTAAGTCCACAGTCAGGAGAGCCTTTCCTATGTACATCCTATATGTGGTGTGTAACCTATCTTGTACATTCGTATGCTACCATCGGACCCCATATGACGTATCTGTTTCCAAATAGCCTGATGACATCACTAACAACAACACTGCAATATAATTAGAAAGCTGTCGACACGAATATATACAATTTCACACAAACAATATATTGCTTACTTGTCTAAAGACAATAGTCATATAATTCCGTCATAGTTTCCATATGTAGACTATCCATAAACCATTTTGTATAAGCAAACGACAATACCATCATAGCATACAGGCTTAGAACTGATCATACCATATATGTATCTGAATCCCATTCTATAGCATCCTCTCTGTTGGACTAAATTGGCCATTCTGACAAAGGAGTACTGAAGCCTCATCCAGATTCATATCCGGTCAAAGAACTCACAAATCTACAGTTCCACAATATTTCTCACATGGAGTCAGAAAATCAACATTAAATGAAAAATAAAGACATGGTGACAGTGAATTAAAACATGATTTATTCCAAAAAGTATAAACAAGGATTCAAATGCCGATGTGACGCACTATGTGTGTATTCCTATCATTTATTTATTGAATGTCAATTTTTTAAATCAGCTAGAAACGAATTAATGTACACTCTATTGTTAATTACGAAAATAGCTTGTGCTGCTGTTTGGCAACGCAGACATGTGGACAAGAATGTTAGGAGTGTACATGTATATAATGAAAACAACACGGTTTGAGTGAGCAGTGTTAATGTGAATACGTTACCTTTCTATCGTTAGATATATTTATTGAAAATAAACATTGATGTGAAACTACTGGAAAGGGAGTTATTTTTAAATTATGATTAAATGTGTTCAAATATAAGCTAAAGACAAAGACACCCAATTATGTTTTCATTGTGTCATTAACGATTTCACTTCACAACAGATTTTGCATTCGATGTTACTTTCGTCATTTTCACACTTCAGTGATTCGTTGTGAGCCAATATTTCTATTGTTTTTCAATATTCTAGTAGCAGTGTGATTGCTCTTATGCAATCAGACTGAGAATGTGTCGTCCACAGCGTAAAGTTTTAACGACATACCTCAAATAATTGAACTCGGACAGAGATACCCATGACATTCATAGTCTGTGATTTGCGGACTTCTGAAACTTGTTTCTGCAGGCATATACTGTTAATGATTGTCCCCGCACAAGGCGCCTTAGATCAAGAACACACGTCCTGGTTCCAGTTTCAGAAATATTCAATATGGTTTTAGAAGCTTGGGCTACAATTGGTAACGAGCAACTCGTCCGAAGAGGCCAATATTTCGTGTCACCTGGCTCATGGCATTTGAATGTAACCCGAATCTGCAAACATGGTTACTGGATGGTTTGCTTTAGACTCCGTTACTTACAGGCTGAAGTCATATCGCTTAGATATTGGATTCAAAATACACGTTTTTCTGTATAATATTCTCTGCCGCTTTAGACGCCAATGGGATGTAACACATGTTATATTGCGGACAGATATAGTTCAGTACAGATTCTAGTACTTTTGTTGGGTTGAGTCCTATCCGGGATACGAACCCACACCCTCAGAGTCAGGCACGGAATCGCCAGCACACAAAGTGAGGCTAACTCAGTCAGCCGCCGCGGCTTCCACAAAAATAGAAGTCGGACAACTGGTAGTCTTGACCACGGACTTTGTGTACCCCTCTAATACGTGCAAATTAGCACGGTTCCCATTTGGTATCTTCCCATAAGACAGACCTCCCAAAAGACAGAGTGCATAAAAACAACATATTTTATGGGTGGTTGCATAAGGCTTAATTAAGCTGTACCCTTGATAATAATGGTATGTGCCCATATAAAAAAGACAACATTATGTATTAACTATAGTTTTATTAATTCATATGTAATGAACTATGATTATTAAACTGCTTAAAACAACATATTTTATGGGTGGTTGCATAAGGCTTAATTAAGCTGTACCCTTGATAATAATGGTATGTGCCCATATAAAAAACAAACATTATGTATTAACTATAGTTTTATTAATTCATGTAATGAACTATGATTATTCACAAGACGCATTGCATCAACATATACATGTACATCAACATATATTTTCACATTTACTTGTGAATATTATCAAAAATAATCATTTATATACATCTACCTATCAAGCATATGAGACCAGGCACCATATTATTTTACATCACATGTTTGTCAGTTCACAGAGAACACTTATTAGAAAGTCACTTCAACATCATCAGTGGCACTGGTAGGAAACTTGGTTACAGTGAGGGTGGAGTCTTTGTGATTTTGCGACAGAAACTTTATGATTTGTGACAGAGTCTTTGTGATTTGTCACAGAGTCTTTGCATTGATATGTGTTATGATAAGCTAAATGGTAATTATAGCTTTAGTTTGTGGAACTAAAGACTATAATATTCACAATGTATTCACTTGTGAACTAGGAGAGATAGGAATGTGTTGTTAGTGACTCTGTGTGAGCTCATTAATTACATAGGGGTGGACAGCATGGCTCAGCTAATTAGTGTACTCATTGAGTCTGTTTTTGGGAGGTCTGTCTTTTGGGAGTGAACCTCCCATTTTTGTGGAAGCCAATAGTCAGCAATAATCAGCACAAGCCAATAATCAGCACTGAAATCAGCAGAAGAATTGACTGAAAAGCATCGCTCTGAGGTAAGTGGTGAATACCTGACCATTTTGAACACCGAAACATACATGGTAGTACTAGCACAATGAGATCAGCACACAAGAACCTTCCATTCCAGACAAAGTATAGCTGAATGTGCTGTCCAGAAGCATTACCACATCCAAGAATTGTAGTGGTGGAGGATGTGGGACTTGTTACCCCCAACCAAAATATTGAAGAACGTGATTTTTCTACAATGCCCTTCTCATTCACCTCCCAGATTAATTCCACTTTGCCAGACAAAACACACATATCGACATTACAGAACTCTTGAAAGAACGTCTCAGTGAACTATCGCACCAGTGTAATGATGATGGGTGAGATGTTTCCTGTTTGCCAAGATTGGTTAGAAAGTGGTACACACTGTGACTACACCTCTCTTGTACCTGAATCCTATTCAACAAGTGCTCTTTCTTTACAGACCTGTGAAAATCCGGGTTTCAGTCTGTCTTCCCCATCACATGCCTGTCGTGAGACGCAACTAGGGTTAGTTTGCGTGCACCTTTGTTGATGGACAATACGAAGGGGATATTCTATTTAGCGATTGCTCCTGCGGCGTTCATATTGCCAATATAAACTCTAAGGTTAACTGTTATCGTAATTTTAATATCGTCTAAACACCGTACAAAGTTAGAAACAATGTACGAAAAATATATTTTACCAGCTTTTGATTATTGTGGCCATATCTGGGACAACTGTATAAAATAACAATGCCACCTGCGAGAAAACTTCAATCTTGACACTTTGACATGTGGAGCAGTCCGTGTAATAAACACACTTTTTTATATAAAACGACCAAATTAACACCGGACGACATTACTGATCTTAATCCACCTACAGTGTTCGAATCCAATTTGTATAACCTATAACTAGATACCAATCCACCGTACAAACTATACATTGCAAACAAACTATCATTAAAAGTCTCAGGAAATCTTGAAATGATAGTGTCAAGCTATGGATCGAACATGCCAACGAATATACCAGCTGTCCTTTGTTGATGGGTTTGATATAATGTAAATGTATATGGCGTTGTATTGTCGTTATATGGCTGAAATAGTGCCTATGAACCATTTCATTTTAAATCACATATTGTTAAATACTCGATAACACCAGAAAGCCTCAATTTTTGCATCAAGATGTCACTTATTCAGCTACTAGTGTTTGACAGATGAGCGATTGTGCTGATTGTTGTAACATGTGCAACTTGTTTATGTAGTAAAGTCCTCGCAAAATTTAACCCTCATTTGTATGAATAGTTATTTGGTTAATAGTTGTTTTGTGACATGATTAGGTTTCATTATCGTCATCAATTCGTGTAACATAATATTTGTCATAATTTTCCTTTTTTTCAATATACATTTAGAATATTAAGCTATAATTATTTTGGTCACGTGTTCTTGTCTAAATAGGTTTTGTATTAAAGGAACATGTGCCGTCATAATTCATCAGCTGAGCGACCAGTTGTAATCCAGCTTTCTGCACCGACCGAGAAGGTAGGCTGTCCACTATCTGTTCCTGATACAAATCGACACCACCATAACTGAAGGGTTCGTAGTAACCTTTATTTTTCAACTCACCATTGTTTGTTTTTAAGCCACACTCTACAATACGTCGTTCCCATATGACGGTGCTCTGAACATAATGGACATCAGCATCTACTACGTGACTGGGGTACATGACATGTATCATCAAAGCTGACGCGCAAACCCTGGCCTGTCAGTCGCCCCAAAGCCACATAAAAAGACGAAACCGTCCCGCAAACGAAATAACTACGGGAGCGGTTCCCCTAGCATGGAATCCAATGACAGTAGCGCTTACAACCTTGCCATCACCATGTAATACTGTTTACTTGACTAACGAAGGGTTCTAAACGTACGAAATCATCAAAAGCAAAAATCAACTATAATGATAATTTGTTTGTGAGTAGGATGATGGTGGGGGTTAGGGTGGTGGGGGGAAGAGGCGATATCCTGATATCCACTGTACTTACAAACATACACAGAGACTGGTACCTTTTAAATTAGGCTTTCCGTGCTCTTGTGAACACTACAGGACGATGAAATTGCTCCGTAATGTTACTTAGGACCAATGTGACCTCGTCCAGCTTTATGTACAGGCAAAAATGTAGAATCATGCCAATAAGTTCAAATATCTTCCTGATTAGGTTTTATTGTGCTAAGCAGCTGTGACTGCACGCGTCCGTTCAACATAGATATGCAATTCAGACACATTGTTCTGACTCAATGCCATCTTTTTCAGTCATCGCCAGGCATGTTTACATAAACACCTTATTTTCGGTAGGACTCGGACAGCTGAACGAACCAACGACCTTTTCCATTAATACCCAGTTCACAGAGGCAGTTGTATACATAGGATTTTAATCTGCCAGAGATTTGTCTCCATAACTCCATAGGAATCGATGGAGAAGTATAAGATCAACTGCCCGGCGAATTATATTATCTGACTGTGTTCAAACCCACGATTGACAACAAGCAATCGCAATGTTTCATGGGTAAATTGTTCAGAAATAATCAATGAGTACAAATAATAGTTAATTTATTTGCAGAATTATGTCGCAGATGAAAGTCTCCTTCGACTATTTACGACTAACTGTCTGTGATATGTATGGTAAGTCAAAAGGAAGAATTGTTCCTAGCCACCATGCCGAACACACCTGTAGAACTGGAGTCACAGTAGGAATAGGTATGTGTTGTCATCTGTAATGTTTCCCTTTCTGTGTTGAAATTGTAAGAATGTGGGCACTCGGCATAGCGCAGCTAAACTAATTGGATTGGGAGGTGAGGTTGCTAGTTGACGTGTTGCCAGTTCCAGACCTATCTATACACCTCCATCATATAGCTAGAATATTACGTTAAAGAGAAGAAAAATACATTGTTAGTGAAGTTGTTTATCTTACTTAAGTTCATTTGTATATATGTGGTTATATTTTTCTTTCGTTGTTTTATGTTGTTTTCTTCCTTGTTCTCTTTGTTTTGTTTTCGTTTGAGCAGAAGAGATGGGTTGTTTGATTTCTGTTGTTTTTCATCTCGGCTGAATTTGACATTAATGCAATGGTTTTGTTTATTTTCCTGTATTTGCGCAAGTCCTTTTTCCAACTTTTATACTGTTAACCCCACGAATGAAAGCTCCCTTGTAAAATATAACTGTGTTATCCACACGAAAGCAAAACATCCCTTTTTGCTTTGTTAAAATGACAGGAATACAGTTTTAAGTTGCAGAATAACTGATCGTCGAGCCTGGACTTTTTACAGTGATATTCTGTGGTGGTAAACAACAAACACTAAGAATCATAATCATGAAAACCGCCTCCGTTGTGTAGTGGTTAGAGCGTTCGCCCGGAGAGCGGAAGTTCGTGGGTTCGATCCCCGGCCGCATCATACCAAAAGACGTTAAAATAGGGTACTTGTTGGTCCCTGCCTGGCGCTCGGCATTAATGGGTACATCAAGGACTGGCCGGCTCAGAATCAGTATAATGTGTCTGAGTGGGGTATTCATGTTTAACTGCGGCATGGTATCTCAGTGAGCTAACACTATAAAACCAGCTTAAGTCTGGGCTAGTACAAGCAGCAAAACATACATACGCATGCACGTTGTCATATGAGCTAAATGTTCTTAAGTGCTATGTTAAACCCCATTTCACCTCACCATAACATGAATGTTTGAAAAAGCTGTATTAAAACAAACATAATCATCAGTAAAATCATCAATGTCTATAAATATTGCAGGCGTTCCAAGGGCACTTCAAAAGGGCTATGGCTTTGTAATAATTCCCGACCTCAGCACAATGAAGACTATTTCCTGGGATGGAGGTGAACAGTACAAGGTGGCCGAGGTCATATGTGATGCGTATTGGTTGAAAGACAAGACACCTGTTACCTTTTTCCCGAGGTATGCTGCTCAACAACAGCTTCAACGATTGGCAGACAATGGGTATGCAATGTTATCAGGATTTGAGATGGAATACATGTTGTATTATAAAGGCCTACCTGCGTCGGGGAAATCCCGAATGCATCACATGGACCATTTTACACACAGCGATTTTCTCTATGCCTTAGACAAAGGTATGCGTAATACAGGTGTTGATGTAGAGAACTTCCATACAGAGTGGGACGCTGGGCTCTACGAAAGCGTTTTGAAGGCATCCAAAGGCATCACTGCTGCTGACCAGGCTTTTACTTTTCGAAGTGGAGCCCTTCAAGTTGCAAGTAAGCATGCAGATTATGAAGTAAGCTTTAACTCAAGACAAGAAACGGGTGAAGTCGGAATGCATTACAATCATTCAGTGTTGTCGATGGAAAGTGGTGAAAATATATTCAGTGATTCAAGCAAGCCTGAAGGTATATCAGACTTGGGAAGATGTTGGCTCGCTGGACTTCTGAAACACTCGAGGGCTCTTTCAGCCTTCTGGTGTCCGACTGTATATTGTTATGATCGACTCCACCGCCCAAGGAGACCAGGGAATATCAACTGGGCGTGTGAAAATCGTCTTTCATGTTTCCGCGTTAAAGCAGATACTGATACAATAGGGGTCTACTTTGAGAACCGGATTCCAAGTGGCAACAGCAATCCATATCTGACTATGGCTGCCACGATAGCAGCAGGTTTAGACGGGGTATTCAATAACTTGGATTGTCCACCTGAATGCCCAGACACAGAAGATCCATCTTCTTACTCCACAGCAGCTAATACTCTACCCACGTGTCTCCTCGAATCTCTGTCTGCTCTCCAGGCAGATACTGACATGGTGAATATTCTCGGGAAGGAGCTGGTGGAATGGTTTGTTGCAGCTGCAAATAGGCACATTGAATTAAACAGCTGATACATTACTTCCAGCGAATGTATTCCAAGCCACCTATTCCCTAATATAATAGATAACTGTTTTAGTGGCAGACAATATTAGTTGAGTTACGATAATTTGTTAGGGTCTGCTTGGTTTATTCTGTAAAGTCCACAGTAAGGAGAGCCTTTCCTATGTACATCCTATATGTTGTGTGTAACCTGTGTTGTACATTCGCATGCTAAACATCGGACCCCCATTTGACGTATCTGTTTCCAAATAGCCTGATGACATCACTAACAACAACACTGCAGTATAATTAGAAAGCTGTCGACACGAATATATACAATTCCACACAAACAAAGTATGGCTTACCTGGATAAAGACAATAGTCATATAATTCCGTCATAGTTTCCATATGTAGACTATCCATAAACCATTTTGTATAAGCAAACGACAATACCATCATAGCATACAGACTTAGAACTGATCATACCATATATGTATCTGAATCCCATTCTATAGCATCCTCTCTGTTGGACTAAATTGGCCATTCTGACAAAGGAGTACTGAAGCCTCATCCAGATTCATATCCGGTCAAAGAACTCACAAATCTACAGTTCCACAATATTTCTCACATAGAGTCAGAAAATCAACATTAAATGAAAAATAAAGACATGGTGACAGTGAATTAAAACATGATTTATTCCAAAAAGTATAAACAAGGATTCAAATGCCGATGTGACGCACTATGTGAAAATTCGTATCATTTATTTATTGAATATCCATTTTTAAATCAGCTAGAAAGAATTAATGTACACTCTGCTTAAGAATTAATGTACACTCTGCTTGTAATTCCGAAAATGGGTTGTGCTGCTATATGGCAACGCAGACATGTGGACAAGAATGTTAGGAGTGTACATGCATATATAATGAAAACAACACGTGAGTGAGCAGTGTTAATGTGTATACGTTTCCTTTCTATCGTTAGATATATTTATTGAAAATAAACTTTGATGTGAAACTACTGGAAAGGGAGTTATTTTTAAAATTATGGTTAAATGTGTTCAGATATAAACTAAAGACAAAGACACCCAATTATGTTTTCATTATGTCATTAACGATTTCACTTCACAACAGATTTTGCATTCGGTGTTACTTTCGTCGTTTTCTCACTTCAGTGATTCGTTGTAAGTCAATATGTCTATTGATTTTCAATATTCTAGCAGCGGTGGCAACAGTAGACATAAAGAATTTAAGTACATGCATTTATAAGGGGAAAACACGGTTTGAGTCAGCAATGTTAATGTGTATACGTTTCCTTTCTGTCACTAGATATATTTATTGAAAATAAACATTCATCTGAAACTATTGAAAAGGGATTTCTAAGTTATGATTAAATGGGTTCATTCCTTTTCATGAGAATAAAATATATCTAAATACAAACAAAAGAGCTATGGTAGTAACTATGGAAAGAGCCACCATTTTTCTTTTTTCCAAGTAAAAACACAGATTTATGCAGGAAAATTGTTCCGATCATTTCGAGTCGGGCACATATCACAGAGCAGGGAGAATAGATTATCCCTGGACAGAGACATGCATACGTTGGGTATGAAAATCCGAAAGCTAGGCTGAAAAAGAAGTAGAACCCACGAGATTCATTTATACTGCATCTTTACATGTTGAAACTTACTGTCAGTGGTATTTTTAACATAGATTAAAACAAGTCCGATGTGATAAATAGGGTACCAGTCGAATTGCCCAAACTACAAAATGCCACAGCAAATTTTGTCAAATTGCCCCGGATTTTTAGTCAAATTGCCCCAGGGAGGTAGTCAAAATGCCAAAATTAATTTAAATTGATTAAATATATGCCATAAATGCATGGTTTTGTCAACTTTGATATTACGTTCTTCATGTATAAGTTATATGTACAATTATGGGTTTACTAATGGAACATTTATCAGAAATATTACTTCCTAATAACTTTATATGAAGTAAATAATATCAATTTTGACCAAAACTATGCATTTATGGTATATATTGAATATATTTAAATACATTTGACCAAATTAAGATCAATGACCAAATTTGCTGGGTCATTTTGTACCTGGGGCAGTTCGACTGGTATCTATGATTTCACATGAACTTGAAAATGTTTCGCTATAACTTTCGTTCCGGTTTGGAGGTCTCAATGCTGCAGTCTATCTGAAAAATTGCAGAATACAACGGTAAATCATGAAGTACATGTTACATTCATTGTTTTCCATTTTGTTCAATTACACATGTCGGCATCAACCTCGCTATTTGTCAAGATAGGGTGTGTCTTGAAAGTTCTGTATTTTCATTGGCTGACAGGATGTCATCCTAAGCTTATGACCGAGCACCATAACTATTTACATAAGCAAAAACTAGGGAAATATACACTGTCCTATAATTCGGGGAATAACCTATCTGCGTCGCTTATATGATCTCCACCAGGCTAGGATCTTGCATGGAGACTTCATACGTTATTAATGAGTACAAGGATCCTAATTTGTTTTTCAACCAAATAATTCCAGTGTAATTTTTATTGCAGATAATATCTATTTTCCCTCGTCTGAAGCATAATCATTTTTTTAAAATTGCAGGCACCCTGCAGTCAGCCATTTTACACAAAATGAACTGCAATCACAATCACAAAATGTGGGATTGGTCATATATTTATAGGGGTGGGTGTGCTGGTTGGACTGTATCACATTTTACTGACAAATAATATTCCTGATAAATTATTAGGGCTGCGCAATATAACCGGTTTACCGGTATTTACCGGTTCAGACATTAAAACGATGCGTATTGCGATACGCTGATCGAAAATCGGTATTTTGACATGCATTCGGAAAACTTCGTAACACTCGGAAATCTTCGGATATTTCCGTTTTTTTCTTTTTCTTTTCCCTGTTTCATTAGTGCCAAATGTTACTTACATTTTTATTTTGTCATGATTAAAAGTTTTTATAAAAGGTTAATCAATCATAGTGATTTTGTTGTGTTTTTGCTATATAATCAAGCGTTAACTCGATTATAAGTAGTTTTTGTTAAAAAATTATCGCAATATATGCTTCCGCATCGCAATATATCACAATATAAAAATTATCTGCGATACCCATCCCTATAAATTATCTGGTCTATTTTTAAAATTATGTTGACATCAAGCGGTGCCTCCGGCTCCGTTTCACTTGATTCTTCTTATTTATCTTTACGGGAATATTGTCAAGCAAGATGGCGTCATGTCACGTGATACCCACTGTGCTCATTAACTGTCGGATGTTTCCGTAATAGGTGAAAGAAATTGGAGTACGTTTTTTGTGCATTTAATTTTTTTTTGTGAAATGTTAGGAACGAAAGGTGACATTTAGGATGTTTTTTCCAAATATCAAAAACAATTACGTTAGTATTCTCCTTCAACTCCATTTCTTTCAAAGAATATGTAATTTCCCACAATCCTCCTCATTTTCATTCTGGCTAAAATTGCAATGTATCCAGCTGGAGTACGTACCATGCATTAAGTGCAGCTACCGTTGTTATGTTCCTAGTATGTCGGAACAATTTCGGTTGCTCTGTAACAGGGATGAATCAAGGGATTGTATATTGTGTACATACATTTATAACTAATCATTTTCAGTTTATTCTTATTTCAGGTGATCCGACAGACGACTTCTCTATACATTATATAGATGTTGCAATTAGTTGTCAGTCCAGCTGCATCTTGTCTTGGCCTTAATTGTTCAGTTCTGTGTCACAGGGCTGCTTTATTTTGTATTTAAGGATATCTGGATCGATCTACTTTTATGTCATTGTCTTTAGTTGTTTTAACAGTAGCCCAGGCTCAGCTTCTCAGTTGATTGGTCTAATTTCAAATATACTTCTCACCGCCATGTTACTACTAATCAGTTGCACAACACTGTCTGTCAAGAGGACTGTTTAGAAGGTTGAATTTTGGTTAATGGTAAGTAATTATACATGTGTAATTGTGTTATACATAGCAAATTAAACTCTAATATAAATAATTTTATAAGATAGACATAAATATGTAAATCAAATGTAAATATACTGAACATCATTGAAAACGCACCACTTACAAAAGTTCAGATTACTAAAAGCACGTGTAAGGAATTGATATTAAGGTGGATAATAACAGATTGACGACTGACAAAAACAACAACACAGAAAGACGCTCATTTATTGAAATGTTCCACAGTCAGAAAGGATCAAACACATGTGGGGTCAAATCGAAAAGTCAATATCGCGTGTAACCGCCATTTCCATTGACACACTGAAGTGCAACGTCTCCTCAATGAGTCAATAAGCGTCCGAATAGAGTTCTTGAGGATGGCATTCCACTTCTGCAGTAGTGCAGCCTCAAGTTCCCGGATATTTCGCATCTGTCTTCCCCGAAAGACTTTGACCAATTTCGTCCCACGAGTGCCCCATGGGGGATACATCTGGCGACTGTGCTGGCCAATGAATACCCTGGATGTGTTGCTGGGCCAGATACTGCATGGGAAGCCTAGCTGTGTGTGCCCGTGCGTTGTCCTGTTGAAAAGTATGGGTATCTTGGTGGTGATTGAAGAATGATACGATGTGATTCTGAAGAATCTGCTCACGGTAGCAAAGATATTAACTCTCCCTTGACAGACATTAGGGTCAGTTCTTTGATTATATCTTATTGCACCCAAGACCATGACACTCTCACCACCCAACGGTCTGTCTGAACCACACACTCATCAGCATAACGTTTACCACGTCTACGCCAAACACGTAATCGGACGTCAGCATTACGTAGGTGAAGAAGTGACTCGTCAGTGACTACCACACCATGCCATTGTTGTAAACTTTACTGAAAATGCCCCTTAGCCCATTGTATACGGTCATTATGGTGTCTGTCAGTCAGAATTAGTCCAACGTAAGGACGTCGAGCATGGAGCCCTGTAGCGTGTAGACAGCGTCGCATGGTGTCAGCGCTGATGACCCCACGTCGACCTTGAACTAGTGCAGCGTCCTGGCAGTCGGCAGTGTTTGATCACGGATATGGTCAAGGTCAATATGGCGATCCTGACGGGAGGTCGTGACACGTTGCCAAGGTCGTTAAAGGTCACTGGTGCTACCTGTCTACTGATGTCGTCTATGAAGCCCAACGATGGTGGAGTGGCCAAGTCCAAGTTGTGGAGCAATATCCCTGCTGCTGGTGCCACCCTGAATCATGCCTAGTGCACGTCCTCTTCCGCGAGATGTTAACCTCGACATCTCTGTCCTCGTTTCACAATCGTTAGTGAAGCAATGAGAATCGGATCTCATGCACTTCATTGATCATTGTCATGCTGAAATCCATCTTGATGAAAATATGGACAATTTTAGACTGGTGCGTTTTCAATGATGTTCAGTAGATTTGCACTGTATGCTATTTTACCTGTATGAATGTGTGTATGGTTGGTTTCCCTATATGTTTAATCAATATGCTGCCTTGTAGTTCTTGTTTACGAATGCTCTGAAATCCTGAAGTGTAGCCTGGGCCTATGGCCTCCACTACAAAGCAAAAAAAATAAATAAATAAAGATTCGTTTACGAATGCTCTGTATGATGTAAGATTGGTCTATTTCTTCAATTCTATATCTTGTTTGTAACTCCATAGTGGTAGTTTCAAGTATGTATATATGTGTATATAATTGTATATATGTGTATATTGGTATAATTGTATTATTTTATGTATTGTCTCTAATCTGTGTGTCATATTAATGTAGGGTTTTTGCACGTGTTGGCTGCTCGGCTGCTGGGTGCTTGCACACACTCCCGTGTCACCCACAGGGTAGGTTTCATTGCTGTTCCTATAGTCTGTTTCATGATATGCGACATGAAATGCCACTTGTAATTAATAGTATATGTGCTATTTTTGCTCATTACCTGCGTGAGATTATATGAGACAGGTACATTGTTTACTTCAGTCTTTATGAAGACATATGTTATTCAGACGTGTACATATGAAGACATGCGTTCATCAGATATTTATACCTTTATATATGAAGGCATGTGTTCATCACCTATGCTTTTAGCGTATACACATACATTGTGTAATTATTGCTGTTACAGAGTGTCTTCTTCTTCTTCATCCACTACGGAATAAAGATATAAACATCACAACCCGGAGCCTGTGGTTAATTACGGAGGGTAACACCACTATATCACAGTTGCACCCCTCCGGATCTGGTTCATATTCTTTTTAAAAATATATTTGTGACCATTTAGTTATCTTACTGTCCTTTGTTGATGGGTTTGGTACAATGTAAATGTATATGGCGTTATATTGTCATGATATCACTCAAAAAGTGTTCATGAAACATTAAATTTCAAATTACATCTTGTTGAATACCCGATGACAACAGTCCATGCAGGTAGCAAAGGTACTGTATATGTCCCCATGGTCCCTAGCATGATGATCTACCTTCAGTTGTTGGCGATCTATAGCCTGTTTATATATCGTATTCTCCAAATAGTGCTATCAGTTTTAACTTTCCACACTAAGTTTTTTTTGTAAATGTGATATTCTAGTTGTTTTACTGTCCTTCGTCGACAGGATTTTATGATATACATATATTCCATTGCAATGTCACTTATGTTCTCGTCACGATATGGCTGAAATATTGCCGATGTGACGTTAAATAATAACTTTCAGCTCATAGATTGTTTAACAGATGAGCGATTGTGCCGTTAGATTGTTGTAACGTGTGCAACTTGTTTATGTTGTAAAGTGCTCGCAAAATTGATGCGAACATTTTAACTGAGTGAGTGTCTTTAATTCCTCCTTGATAGAAGATATAATAAAGGATAATAAAATCGTGGACATGAAGCAGGTTGGAAAATTATTCAGGTGAAGTAAGGAGGTGAAAGGAAGAGTTAATAACTGATGACTCTAAGAAAATGCCCAACGATGATGACAAATGACTTGTTGTCAAGGTCAATTTCATGTCCGCCAAAGAGAGCTAGAGTTTGACTCTCAGGGTCCATTGCGTCCAGCGTCACATATGTCAAGTACGGATTACCACATGTTCCCTCTGCTCGAGAGCACTCGGGTCCCGCTGCAGGACTTTAACAGATGTAGGGCCAGGTTGTCCAGAGTTACAATGAGGACACCTCCTTGCCTTTATGGGTGTGGTAATCAGGCGAAGCAAGCTGTAGTTCAGTTCTGTGTTTTTGGTCGTACTTGCTGAGGACCCTCAGATAGTGGGGAGAGTAGCAGCTGTGTAGCTGCAAGAACACACTCAGTTCAGGGTCGTCGTTAATTGGTTTTCATTACCGTCATCAATGGATGTGAGATAATATTTGTCATAGTTTTCCTTTTTGTTATGATACATTTAGAATAATAAGCTATAATTGATTTGGTCACATGTTCTTATCTAAATAGGTTGTATATTAACGGAACATGTCCTACATAATTCATCAGCTGAACGACAAGTGTAAGCCATCTTCGGCACCGTTCTAGAAGGTACGTTGTTCACTCTCTGTTCCTGATATAAGTCGACACCACCATAACCACGGTACAGAATACTGAAGGGTTCGTAGTAACCATTACTTTTTTAACTCACAATTGATTGCTGGTTAAGCCACACTCTACACAGCCTGGTTTCCGGGGTCTGATATGCTAACGCTTCGACGCTGACAACGGCAATGACTGCCGAATGGCGGCGATCACATCACTCAACAGGAACCAATGGACAGTATAATATCTTTTTTCCCTGCGAATTATCCGACTGTGTTCAAACCCAGGATGGAAATATAACAAAGTTCTCTGGGTAAATTGTTTAGAAATAATCGAAAAATCCAAATAATGGTCAATTGTTTTTTTGCAGAACTATGTCTCAGGTGAATGTCTCCTTCGACTATTTACGACTAAGTATCTGTGATATATCTGGAAAGTCCAGAGGAAGAGTTGTTCATTCCCGTCATGCCGAGCACACCTGTAGAACTGGAGTCACAGTAGGAATAGGTATGTCTTGTCATCTGTAATGTTTCCCTTTCTGTGTTGAAATTGTAAGAATGTGGGTACTCGGCAGGATTGGTAGGTGAGACTCGTTGGTTAGGTCAGTAATATCATTCTTCCATGGATCGATGTTTGTGACCTGTTGCCAGTTCCAGACATATTTATACACCTCCATCATATAGCTGGCATACAGTGTTTGCCCTTAAACCTGAAAATCTGCAAGCCCTAAGAACCCAGAACCATAAAAAGTCATGGGTCCTGATCAAAATATGTAGGCCCTATATTTTAGCTACAATATAATTTCCAGCAAACAAAAAATATAACTAACAAGCTGAGTTTAAGAGTTTAATTTAGAAATTTAAACTAGAAATTACTGAATGCTATTTTCTCAAAAATATTACTTTAAGGTTATTGGGGATGAAAAAGTTGTCGGCCATTAGGACCGGCAAAGCTGTGGGTCCGAATTGTTTTCAGTCGGCTTCTGGTCTAAGAACTGATTTCAAACGTTGCTAGCATAATACGATAAACAGAATAAAATACATTGCCTAGTTAAGTTGTTTATCGCCCTTTATCTCCTTCTTATGTGTGTAGTTATTTTTGTTTAGTTGTTTTCTTTCCTGTTCTTTTGTCTTGTTGTTTGTGTGAGTTGGAGGTGGGCTGTTTGATTTCTGTTGTGTTTAATTTCGACTGAATTTGACATAGTTTGACTTAATGCAATGATGTTGTTAAGTAGCAGTATAACTTATCGTCGAGCCCAGATAACTGATTGTCTTGTCGAGGATGGAATATTGAGGGGCCCATGGTATTCTGTAGCGGTAAACAACAAACAATAACAATCATAACCATGAATGTTTTGAAAAGCTTTATTGAAGTAGAACATCATTGTCTGGAAATATTGCAGGCGTTCCTGTGGCACTGCGAAGGGATTATGGATTTGTAATAATTCCCGACCTCAGCACAATGAAGACTATTTCCTGGGATGGAGGTGAACAGTACAAGGTGGCTGAGGTGATCTGTGATGCGTATTGGTTGAAAGACAAGACACCTCTTACCCTTTTTCCGAGGTATGCTGCTCAAAAACAGCTTCAACGATTGGCAGATAATGGGTATGCAATGTTATCAGGATTTGAGATGGAATACATGTTGTATTATAAAGGCCTACCTGCGTCGGGGAAATATAAAATGTATCACTTGGACCATTTTCAACACAGCGAATTTCTCTTTGCCTTAGATAAAGGCATGCGCGATGCAGATGTTGATGTTGAGAACTTCCATTCAGATTTGGATGCAGGGCTCTACGAAAGCGTTTTAAAGGCATCCAAAGGCATCACTGCTGCTGACCAGGCTTTTACCTTTCGAAGTGGAGCCCTTCAAGTTGCAAGTAAGCATGCAGATTATGAAGTAAGCTTTTACTCAAGACAAGACACGGGTGAAGTCGGAATGCATTATAATCATTCAGTGTTGTCGGTGGAAAGTGGTGAAAATATTTTCAGTGATTCAAGCAAGCCCGATGGTATATCAGATTTGGGAAGATGTTGGCTTGCTGGACTTCTAAAACACTCAAAGGCTCTTTCAGCCTTCTGGTGTCCGACTGTAAATTGTTATGATCGACTCCACCGTCCAAGGAGACCAGGGAATATCAACTGGGCGTGTGAAAATCGTCTTTCATGTTTCCGCGTTAAAGCAGATACTGATAAAATAGGCGTCTACTTCGAGAACCGGATTCCAAGCGGCAGCAGTAATCCATATCTGACTATGGCTGCCACGATAGCAGCAGGTTTAGACGGGGTATTCAATAACTTGGATTGTCCTCCTGAATGCCTAGACACAAATGATCCATCTTCTAACTACCACAGCAGCTAATACTCTACCAACCTCTCTCCCCGAGGCTCTGTCTGCTCTCCAGGCAGATACTGACATGGTGAATATTCTCGGGAAGGAGCTGGTGGAATGGTTTGTTGCAGCTGCAAATAGAGACATTAAAATAAACAGCTGATACATTAATTCCAGCAATTGTATTCAAAGCCACTTATTCTCTATCCTCGAAAAAGGTTTAATAGATAACTCTTTTAGTGGCTGATAATACTGGTTGAGTTAGTAGAATTTGTTAGGGTCTGCTTGGTCCATTCGAAAACGCCCGCAGTGAGCAGAACCTTTCCTAGGTACATCCTATATGTGGTGTGTAACTTATTTTGTATGCTACCATCGGACACCCATATAGCGGTGATTGTTTCCAAATAACCCGATGACATCACTTATAACCACACTGTCGACACGAATATATGCAATTTCACATACACAATGTATTGCTTCCGTGTATAACGACAATATAATAATATAATCCTGATGTTTATGTTCAGTAATGGTTTCATGTCAAGACTCTGTGTATGAACACATTCCAATACCACCATAACGTAGAGTCTTAGCTCATAACATATACTACTGGAATAAAGTAACTGTGCATTATTTAATGTTATGCCATTTTAATGCAAAGAGATGGTAACATGATTTGTGGTGTTTTCATTGATCACTGTTTAACTGGTGACTGGATAATATGTAGATTTGACACTAGACATTGTAACACACCCTTAAAGAGATGTGGTGTAAAAGTTACAAATTCAGTATCGTGTGTATCCACCATTGGCGTTGATACAGGCTTAACAAAGACGACGCATAGTCGACACGATTAAAGAAAGGTTGGGGAATGTTGTTCCATGTCTGAACCAACGCTTGTCTCAATTCAGCTAACGTAAATGGCTGATTCTGGGCTTGGCTCCATTTCCTCCCAAGAGGACGGGTCCGGTAAAAACAGCTGGCCAGGGGAGTACAGGAATAGTCTGCTTTCTTAGGAAATCTGTAACAACACGAGCGACATGTGGACGGTCATTATCTTGCTGATTCTCTGTCCTTGAATGAACGGCTGCACATGTGGCTCGGTGGTCTAATCCCTGTATCACAGACCTGTCAGATTGCCATTGACAAGGACAAATTGTGTCTGAACATGAGTTGTGATTATTCCCCATACCATAACGCGGTCGCCACCAAACTGTCGACGTTGAACAACGCACGCGTCAGCATACCGTTCACCTCGCCGTCTGTACATCCTAGCCCTGCTGTCTGAGCTGTCAAGATGAAACCTCGACTCATCAGTGAACAAAACACCATGCTTGTTCTGCTAGTTGGCAGTAGTCTCCCTTTCTCTTCTTTCCTCTCTGGCATTAGATGTATTAATTGTAAATTAGCATTTATTTGAAACTATGGGAGAGGGAGTTCTAAGTTATGATTAAATGTGCTCAATCGTTTTCAGGAGAATAAAAGCTAAAAAGCCCCCAATTATGTTTTCATTGTGTCATTAACGTCTTCAACACATTTTGCATTCGGTGTTACTTTCGTGATTTTCACACTTCTGCGATTCGTTATAAGTCAGTATTTCTATTGGTTTTCAATATTCCAGTAGCAGGTAAGTCAGCTCTGATTGCTTTAATGTACTGTGTTTGTGTAATCAGACTGACAATGTGTCGTCCACAACGTATAGGGTAAATGATATACTTCATATAATTGAACTATAAGGTGATAAACTTGATATTCATAGTCTGTGATTTGCGGACTTCTGACACTTTGCTTCCGCAGACATAAAATGTTAATCATTGTCCCCGCACAGGGCGCCTTAGACCAAGAACATACGTCCTGGCTCCCGTTTCAGAAACAATAAATACAGTTTTAGAAGCTTTGATCAGAATTGGTCCCGCGCAACTTACGCTCGTCCGAAGGGGACACTTTCGTGTGGTCAGGAGCGGTCACCTGGCTCAAGGCATTTCAAAGCACCCTGTATTTTCAAACATGGTTTCTGGAGTGTTTGGTTTAGGCTGACTGTTGACTGTTTGACTGTAGACTGCACACAAGCATTTTACCCTTTTATAGAAATTACACGGGAAGACGTGGTGAAAGCATCCATACATTTATTCGCCGTATATAAGTCTGCAATACAATCGACAGACTCAACTGACAATAGCGCGCATGCACGCATGCACACATGCACGCACGCACACGCACACACAATCGGTACAGCCCTCTGTAACACGCCAGTCTCTCTTATCCGTTACCCTAATCCAGCTGCCGCACAACATCACCCAATAAACTCAAATCAAATCTATGTACATATTACTAAATACAGAATTCCCGAATCTAAGGATACAAACAAACCTCGAGCGTCGAACGAAACCGGATGTGATATTGTGTGAAATGCAAAGGGAAATAATACCAACGTGGGATAACATACAAACCAGTAGAAAATGTGGCCAGAATATAACTTTACACTGGGCGTCCATAAACTTGGTTTCGTCGAAATATGCCTGAAATATTGTCGATGCCAATATAAATTTTAACTCACCAACTTCTAGATGTTACATCACCATTTATTAATGACCTGGATAGCTGATGGTGAAATCCTTCTTACTTAGGCTGAATATGGTTGAGGAGCATCACGAACATTACTTCAAACTTTACCCTGTAATAGCCTAGTACTTCAGGAGGGACCATGCGATGTGCATGAGGGCTGACAACAGATTTCAATATCCTGTCGATCCGTGCTCTCCGTCCATTATCCTTCTGTATGGTGTGGAGATGAAATTCTTTCACAGGCGTTATCCATTTACGAACTTGAAAGATTCGTTAGCCGCCTGAAAAAAGTCCAATATATCCACTTCTGCAAATGATGCTCCTTAGAAACCCGGAATGTTTATTGTCTTGCAGCCTTTGAAGTAATTTCCAGTGGCTGCAACAATATGTTTGCGCCAAGAATCTGATTCATGACAAGGTCCTACTTTGAATAATACAACCTGCCTTTCCCGCTGCCAATATTATTCTGCCAACATTAAAACATATAGCTCACACTGAGTTTGCATCTCCCCCCTGAAGGTTGATACAACAAGAACCACTGTCGTTGGATCCAGACCCTTATCAAGATTACCCCATGTTTGCTCCAAGATTCTGATTTATGACAACCTGCCTTTCCTGCTGCCTATATTATTCTCCAAAATATAGTCCCCACTCAGTTTGCATCTCCTTCTCCCTGGCAGTTGGTACAACCAGAGGATCCAGACCCATATCAAGATTACCTCATGACAGTACCACCTTTACAGCAGAATCAACACGACGTTGTTTTCTGTTGGTTACCCAGCCATGTTAGGACACAGCGGCTGGTGATGCAGCTGACGTAGCCCTCAACTAATCTGTAACACCACACTTGATATTCTTCGCTGATTATAAACCCACCGTTTTTATGTTAAGATGAATTGTATATTTCTGGTAAACAGATGCACGGATTGAAGATTGTTGACAGCTGTTGAAAGACCAATGTAGACGAGTAGTAGGTCAGATCAATGTAGACAATGCATCGAGGGGTTTTGAAACGTCGATGTCAGCAGACAGACGAACGTACATCCAATGTAGTAATCCGCCCGTACATCTCAACAGCCACCGCTTATATACCTGCCATACAGTTCTGGAAAAATCCAGCCAAATCTATTCCACAACACAATGATCGAATCGCTTCTCGATTTTGATTAACAAAAACACATCCTCATAACAGAAAGAATTAATGAATGAATGAATGAATGAACACTCCTTATTTCCCCTATGATTTGGAGAATATGTGCCATGTCGTTATATTACATTACTTGTCAGTGGCAATGACAATAGATACATATGTATGACAGGGAAACAGGGTTTTCAGAAACGAAGAGAAACATGAAACACTGTATTTACATGGTGTACGACATATTTTCACAAATATCATATTCACCTTAAGTTTCATGGGCTGACATTTTTAACCACGATATTCATGAATGTTGCCCAGCTGCCACGTGTCACATCATGAACCACATCTATAATGGCATCGAGATATGTCAGAACCTTACCTTCATCACTAGCAGTGGCCTCGAGCCTGAGATAGGTGTCAAGGCTAAGACTATCAAATAAAGACTTGCTAAGTACCTTTCTGTGTTCAATGAGGCTTTCACAGTAAAGGAATTGATGCTTAACAATGTCCTCACACTCGTGGTCACATGGCAGATACTGCCCCGATGTTACAGGTAATATGCCGAGCTTTACCTGCGCATATACAGGAGGACATGCAATCACATACCATACACACAGATCCCAGAGACGATGTGGAGCAAGTTGGGTGTGAATATCACTAAACCTATGCATATCTTGATGTTGTTGCAAAGTGTATTTCCACTTCATATTTTCATTTCTTTCAGGTTGTCGTATTGTGTGTGTTTGTGATTGTTTCGGTGCTTGTTTACCCATGACAGGTCTCAGGTGAGATAAAGGCAACTAATTCGCTTAAAAGGATACCCCTCTAAGTAGAATCAATACAGGTAGTTCCCCCGGATATTACCGTACATTTGGCTTGTATGTTCATGTTGTCACAGCTCGTCATCGTCATGGTATTCTGTTTAATGTAACGTGAGATTTGCCTAGTTAACTGCCCATTTATCGGGCTGAGATATAGTTCATACGTACATGACATCAGTCAAATACTTTAAATGTGGGTTATGGAACATCAGTGATCAGTATCAGTATTCATAACATTCATAGTTCTTGCCATTTGACTTGGATATGGCGTTAAAGGTCAGTTAGATCAATATCTGTTTCACATTTCCTCGATATATATACATAGAGGGGAACATCTATGTAGACTTTTGAATGAAACCAGCCGTATAATTGATGCATCCGTTCCGTCATTAATATTAATTAATGATGTTATCGCACCTAATGTTCCATTGCACGCCTCCAGGAAATAAATATAGAGTTCTGTTTTTGTGTACAGAGTGGTATGTTCGGGGCTATGATTATGGGTTCTCTACTTCATGACATATTATATATTTTAATTACGTGGTTTTTTTATCAAATTAGAGTCTGATACACCTAAACGACAGACATTGCATGTATTTTATGGCATCAAGTGTTTTGAATGCGAGCACCAACATGTAACACGCAAATAGACGCATTTTCTTCTTCTTTTACGTGTCGTGCCATTCGAACCTGGGCCTTAAACTGTACGAACATCTGTGGAGTACAGTGTATTTATCATAATAAAATGAAAGTAAAATACGCCTGATAGGTTAGGATATTATTTATGCTTCGTGTATATGGATGCATGCTTTTCGGTTCATATTTCCCTTGGCCTTTCCAATTATTTCCGTGTTGCTTATCAGTGAGAGAGTGTGGGATGTTGTCTATTATACGATGCTTTCAGGTACAACGTTAACTTTGGAATAACCCTGCGTGTTGGCGTCCGGCCGCACAATAATCTGTTTAATATTACAGTACAATGAACATAGATGAACATTTATTTAGGCTACACATAGCGTGTATACATTATAGGTTGATGTATCAAATGTACAGATGAAATTATTTGTGATAATTATGTGAGTTTAAGTTTACGCCGCACTCAGCAATATTCCAGCTATATGGCGACGGTCTGTAAATAATCGAGTTTGGACCAGACAATCCAGTGATCAACAGCATGAGCATCTATCTGCGCAATTGGGTTACGATGACATGTGTCAATCAAGCCAGCGATTTGTGACATGTACACATGGATTGATGTATATGTGATATCCTCTACACATTGCTTAATAAATATAGTATATTCTGACGTGCATAAGAAAGTACACACTTGGTGTTTTGGGACTATTCCGAAAAAAAAAAACATAAATATTTTGCAAGCAATGTTGTAATTGGGTACAATATCTGTGGTGTTTTGGAAACACTTGTACAATGTTTGTGACAAGGCAGAAACAAAACACTTGTTCAGTATAATTGCCGTTTTAAGAAAATATTTTACAAAGAATCAGGTGTGTACTTTCTTTTGAACGTCAGTACATTAAGATAGAATCAGGGTGTATCAACATATACACATAATATGTATATATACACAATGTTCAGTAACATCAGCTTATATTGGGAATGACACACTAAACGTGACACATTAAGGATCTACATTCATATTGCATTGTAGCCTAAACCAGCGGAACATACAATCATCTATTATATTGGTATCACAGTCCAGTCATTGAGGTTGCAGTTGCAGATATTTAGGAACGCATCATTTCCATTCTTCAAGACGTTTACAACTATGATGGTCAAACCCACAAATTCATTCGTTTCATCCCAGCACATCTCAGCACTTTTGGAGCGTCTTAAAGACCTGTTCCGCCCTGGTCCCCACCAGTCAAAGATTTATAGCAGGCTTCGTCAATGCCAACTGCCTGTCACAACATGACACTCAGAAACACTTCTTGTGAACAATGCTTGGTCCACATTCATCATACTCCTGCTTGGAGATCCACATTTGTTGAAAGGTTGAAAGCGAGGCCAAGATGGAGGCGCCGATCCACACCGAGTACTTCCGTTCAGGTGGAGATATAACCTTGACCTTGATTGAAGATGGCACGATGGAGCTCAGTTCCTTCACCATTCGGTCTGCCAGACCTGTAAAGACGCAAAAGGGCGTTATTTACTTGCCATACAGTACAAAATGGGACATACATAAATCGACTGCAAACTACAGTCATGCACTTTTACATTTGCCCATACAGAACAGCTGAAAGAGGAGTCAGTAAGAAGCGTTTAATTCGTCATTGGGGTTATGCTACATTGTGTTTCAATGAGCCCAGACTCAATATGCAATCAATCAAAATGGAGTGAGTAAGTATGTGTATATGCCAATGCCGTATACGGCCACTGATAATGTGACTGATACCGGGAACGTAAGCTCACCTGGATACATTGTTGATCCCCCTGACAGAACCACGTTGCTGTACAGATCCTTCCTGATGTCAATGTCACAGTTTACCACCGAGCTGTTGACCATCTCGTGGATGCCTGTACTCTCCATACCTGGAGGGAGAACACATGTATGAGCGAAGGAGTTGTGATTATATACTACAGATTGTTATATGTATCAAGGACCAGCATCAAGTATACATGTTTATTAATGAACAATATCGGTCATCGTCTGTGCTGATGACGATAAATGTTTAAAAAACACAAGTTCCGTTAGAACTGGATTATTTACCATCCTGTAACACTTACCCATGAAGCTTGGCTGGAACAGACACTCTGGAGCTCGGAACCTCTCATTGCCGATAGTTATCACAGACCCGTCCGGCAGCTCGTATCCTTTTTCAATGGTGCTGGACTGTGCAGCTGACACCATCTCTGACTCGAAGTCCATGGCAACATAGCAGAGCTTCTCCTTGATGTCTCTCCATCTCAGCTGCAAACACAACATTTCAAGTTGTCACAAACACGATACACGAAAAAATGACTGTAATCATATAATATTTATTGACAACTAACAATATAGAATATCTGTGATGATAAGGGATCTTATGACCTTACTTATAAATCAATATATGCCCCAAATAAATCTCTTATCAAGGCTGACCAAGCATTTTTAGGTGTTATGCGGCCTTCATAGGTATGCTAAAAAGGCGGCCAAAGACTGTTGGTGAGGTCAAGAAAATCTGTGACAAATATACGTTTAAATGGTTAAGAGGTGATGGCAGACACGTGTGGACCATTACAAGATATGAATGACCACTCACATGATGTAGTAAAGTTGTATCCTCTCTCGTGCAGAATCCGGCTGAGGTAGGAGGTCAGGTGGCGGCCAGCCAGGTCCATTCTCCGGACAGCATGGGGCAGGGCGTACCCTGAGATTAACACAAATCAAGTTATACAATAAGTGTCGTGTCACTGACAGAAATACATGTCGAGTACGACGCCAGTGGTTCTCCCCGAAGCGTATAACGACAGCACCGCCTGGATACCCACATAGAAGGCTGGAGTGTTGAATGTTTCATACATGATCTGTAATAAGGAAACAATAATATCAGTGACACGATTGAGATATGTTAAATGTCAATTGTTACATAAAAAGGTGCGATTATTGCATCCTTAAGAAAACAGGTTACGTCATGAAAACAGCCTCATTGTCTTACCGACAACCATTTTCACAATCCCCAATTGTAATTGAATTTTCAAGCTGCATCAAGGAGAAATGTGATTTATCTGGACCTGACAAACTAGTGGGTGACATCATGAACACCACTTCATGCAGCCGATGTGCGGTAACTGCTGTTTTGTAAGGACGTGAACATCATGAATAGTGTCTATTAATCTTAGAGTATTTGACTTAGAAGTTAGAAGTATACCCTGAAATCTCAATAAAGTGAACCTGCGGTTGATGACATTATATGTTTAACAGTGAGACCTCCCCATAGTCTGGTCATTGTAACAACGTGCCCCCTACCTGCACCATCTTCTCTCTGTTAGACTTGGGGTTGAGTGGTGCCTCTGTCAGAAGTACTGGGTGCTCCTCGGGTGAGAAAATCGCCGCCGAGTGATAAAAGCTTTTGCTACAAATATTCCTAGTCCATTAATCCTAATTGCAGTGTATAAGAAATAACGTTACATGTCACCTACCTGTAGTAACTTGACTGTTTCCAGTTCTCAATGTCTTTGATTCCTCCACTATTAACTGCTGGGTATTTATGCCCGGGTACTGACCTATTTCCTGGAATTCTCATATCGATTATTCATATTTCTCTCCTTGTATGGAAGGAAATCCCCGATAAATATAGAAGTCGCCCAACTTCCAAGAAAACAGGTGAACCCTGAGCTAAAAATAGATATGATTTGTCCCAGGTAGCAGGGCGTCGCATATCGCCTACAGTGTGTAGACAGTGAGAAACTATATATGTAGGTAAACATCACCCTGACCTATATTGTCACAACAACAACAACGTTAGTCACACAAACCGATGATAGATCTTGTACAGGGTTTACATGTAGACATGGAATATTCAGAAAATCGTCTGTATATTATCAATTCTTTGTTATAATTTGTCAATATTTCCATGAATCAATAAATGAGCATCACCTCGTATAAACTGGAATTCATTTAGACATCATTATAAATATTTTGTTAGTGATATGAATGGGAAATACATTAGATTCACTTCGATATTGGCAAAAATAACTTGAGGAACACTTCATTTAAATGTAAAATCTGTTTGCATGTTTCTTATAAATTGATATTGTTGTAAATGATTATGTTGCATCACATAACTGGTATAAAACAACGCCCGTTTTCTTTGTTCGTATTTGGAAACATGTATCCCAGACACGATATATATGTTCAAATATAATATTGTATGAAGGGACAATTGATTGGATGTGTAAGTGATCGTTTAATCGCATTCCTAGTGGAGTGCCCTGATTGATAGAACTTTAAAAATCAGATTTTGTAGAGTGGATGCATTAATAGTAAAGTTCAATATAATGCTCTGCGCTGACTGTAATGGTGGAAGGCTGTGACACAAACCCCTATAAATAGCAACTGACACAGCGTGGTTGTGGTTGGTTGGTTGGTTTTATTGTTTTAGGGCTACGTGGACCAGTAAGAGGCCTATTTGCGCCCACACGTGGTTGTGAAACGATGTCAGGGTTACTTCCCTTGGTACTTGGCAATCGATAAATGCAGCTACTCCCTCAAATGTGATTTTGTTTTCGATAAAGTAAGGCATTTCCAAGTATCGCCTTTCTATGTCGATAAAGTACGTTATTGATTACACAGGTAGTTTTTGTTTTAAAATAAATAGTTTCAGAAACATTAAGAAGCTGCAAGGTTTTGAAAATACAACTTTGAGTATAACGGTAAATAAAGTCTACTTTAGTTGATATACGACCCCTCATATTGTTGTTGACTGTATAAGGAGCGTGACTGCCACAGCTTGATATGGAAGTAAGCAAGCTGTATGTCGGTAATCAATACAGCTTCGCAAAACTACCATGTATGGACGAAAACAGTATGCTACGTAAAATCCATGTGATATTCGTGTTATTATTGTTATCGTGTTCCAAACATATCACAGATTGGGATAAGTGGTCTTGTTAGTGTTCTGTTTAGCAGGTTAGCACGAAAAGCAGATCAATTAAAACGGTAATATTGCGCGCGCGTGTGGGTAAATTGTCTCTGATATTCTCAAACAAATCATGTGTATTCCATAACGAGATTAAGTCTTCTCCCGTAAATTAAATCGAAAACAATTAATTTATTTTGTAAACACACATACCATGCATGGGTAAACATCTGTAGCCAAGGAACAAAATAATCCGATATTTCTTTGCATGGCAAATACGTAAAGTTTAAGCCTAGGGTTAGCCTAGTGGTTAAAGCGTTCGCTCGTCACGCTGAAGACCCGGGTTCGATTCCCCACATGGGTACAATGTGTGAAGCCCATTTCTGGTGTCCCCCGCCGTGATATTGCTGGAATATTGCTAAAAGCGGCGTAAAACCATACTCACTCACTCATGACAAGGGGGCGGTGGGATAGCCGAGTGATTAAAGCGTTCGCTCGTCACGCCGAGTACCCGGATTCGATACTCGAATACAAAGCACGCGAAGAAACCTGGAAAAGAATATAGGGACACGTTTGCTTTCATGTGTCCCCTTATTTGTTTCCATGAGTATATCATCTGTAAAAGTGTATAGGCTCTGTTTAGTCCGACTTGGCCAGGCTGTCAAAAGCAACTTAAACCTCGCAGATGTATCCTTGATTTTATTGAAATCCCCAGAATATATATAAACATACAATTTTATAGCATCTCAAAACGTAAAATCTGAAGACAAACATGACGCTTAATGTGAGTCCCTCTTTCCTATATTTTATCTACATAGTCTCCGTATCACGAGTGTTGGGTTCGACGTGGCCCGGGCTGTCAAAAACAAATTAAACATCACAGATGTATCTTGAATTGAATTGTGTTCATGTAAAGATAACTGGTCCGTTAAAGTGAAACCTTTTACTTCTTCACTCACAACATAGCCTAAGAAAAAAAAAATGTAGACGGAAACAAACAGCAACGTTGATTCGCATCCCTTTATAGGTTTACCCACTTAAACCCTTTTCGAAAAACGCGAATGTATTGTGTAGGCTTAAAGTTCGGTAACCGAGGATGGTGACACAAATATATGCGATGATTATTTGAAATGATTATGACAATGTCATTAGAAACAAAAGAAAGACTAACACTTTAGTTGCTATCTGACATGGTTTTTATTCTTTTAAAGATCTATGAACATTTGATAATCCTATGTAATGCCTTTAAAACAACATAAGCATTATTGATGTCTTCGAGCCGGATGCCGTTATACAAAACAACCTTAGCGTTACGACAGTCGTAAGGCTATGTTAAGGTATAGGAGTTACGGTCACCTTAGCGTTAAGAGGTTTTTTCGTCCAGTAGTTGTGGATGTGTTGTGCCGTGTATTGGTGTAGAAGAGCTCTGGTGTAGTGGTGGTGGTGTCCCATATGGTGGTTGTGGTGGTGTCTCAGGTAGTAGTGGTGGTGTTGTCGCATGTTGTGGTGTGAAAGACGCTAGATGCTTATACTGCTATTGTTTACCCGTGAAGATCCGGGTTAGAATTGGCCTTCAGTAACTCATGCTTGTCGTAAGAGGCGACTAACGGGATCGGGTGGTCAGGCTCGCTGACTTGGTTGACACATCGGTTCCCCATTTGCGCAGATCGATGCTCATGCTGTTGATCACTGAATTGTCTGGTCCTGACTCGATCGATTATTTAAAGACCGCCACTATATCGCTGGAATATTGCTGAGTGCAGCGTACAACTAAACTCACTCACTCACCTTTTGTTTAACCACAACTCAGCAAAAATCCAACTGTATGGCGGGAGTCTGTAAATAATTGAACCAGACATTCCAGTGATCAACAGCATGAGCATCGGTATACGCAATTGGGATACGATTACATGTGTCAACCAAGTCAGCGAGCCTGACCATCCGACCCCTTTAGTCGCCTCTAACGACTCTAACGACCAGATCTTCACGGGGTCTTCGAACGCAGATCTTCACGGGTGTGCACGAAAGATCTGACGTGGTCTTTCTTAACATTCGTAACCAAACCACGATGCATTGATGAGTTTTATTGCACTTAGCATGCAGTTTCATTATTTGCATTCGTCTGTTGCACTGTTTCCTTATATGTTGGCTGTTGGTTATTGTCAAAATATTGTTTTGCAGCTTCGTTACTACGTATACTATTTAAACCCAGTCTTGAACGTTATTTGTTATTAGCATTTTTGCAAATCTGAAATAGAGGTATTGGAGCAAATTGTTGTATTTGACCTAATATGCCAGTCTCAAACATCAATACACCAGTCAGTGAGATGGCTTGAACAACTGACAAACTGTCAAAAGCGGCGTCAAATACAACTCACTCAGTTGTCTGAATACTTACATTGTACGACGAGCGGCGAGGGACACACAAAAATACAATTTCCCACCCACGGATGAATGTTGAACTAAATTGTGTTTGTTTTTGGCATTTTCATTGAATCAGCAATACGTCTGTGTCACTATTGGTCAAACGTGTAATTCTAAATTTAGAAATCATGACACCTGTATCTTATCAGCTGTTTGTTATGCGGAGCCTTGTGGCAGCAAGAGTTGTGTGATCCCAGGGAGCTGAGATTGATAATACGAAGTGCCGTTGAGACTGACATCCTATGATCGAGGGAAAATCAAAGAGCCTGTGAGCAGCCTAGCTGGAACTCGACGCTATGTAAATAGATTATAATAATAATAAAACCAAAATTATATTCGCTTCACAAAATTCATAAACCATAAGTAATTATGTCCTAATGTCTGCTCCATAGAATTATGTCAAGATATAACGAAGGGGTATGTTATGTAAGTTGTCTGGTTTCCTCATTGTCTTTTCCAGCAGCACGTTTTATCGTAAGCGAGCAAATGAACCTCGCTTGGGATCTGTGCACCAAGTCCTATTCAAACCATTAACTTCCAACCAGGTTGAATATTTTAGGGAGCAAACATTTTCGAAACAGGGTAACGAGGGGATTGTGTAAATGTGTTAAGTTTGATCCGGCAAATGTTTTTCGCATTCATAATCTGTGTATTAAGTATCAATGAGGTGAAATATGCTTTACCTTCACTTTTAGGACCCAGGAAGCCATCGTCACCTTGAGGTGAGGCTGACTAGGTGGGACAAAGGACTACATTAAGGATTCCGAGGCGAGGGAACGCCACGAAGACCTCCGGACTCACAAGTCCTCAAGAGACAGGAAGACGACAGAGGACCATGCAGGCAAGCTTTACAAACAATCTTCTGAAGAACACATCGAAAATATGCTTGTTCACGATGATGCCTTGTGTAAAGTGCACGCCTTTTCCCAACGGTATACAGCCGTGGACAGATGGCTGGGTGTATGTAACTATTATTACACTATGTGTTCATTGCATATTTTCTAATAGGGTTCTTATATGCCTACTGAAATTACTTGAAATTTAAATTTATTCTGTCGAAATCTGTATGTGAATTGACTGGCAGAACGCACCAATTCATCAGTATTTACAGCAACCATGATCTGAATACAGCTATCACCGCTTAAAACAAACATCAGTTGTCACAGAATGGGAAAGATTTACGGGGAAGGGTGTGGGTGGGTGTGCGGTGTGTGGGTGGGGGGTGGAGTTGGCGGTTTGGGGCATTGTTTTACAAATAGGGGCGTTTATTTGTAACCCTAGCCCTTACATTTTTATTTTCACCATAATTACAATGTACATTATGACATTTCAAGCGGAGTTACGGGCGGAACTCTTACCAGACCTGGAAGATAATGTGTATGCTTATTCCCGGTACATTTTACCTAACGTTTAACATTTTTATGTCCTCAATTTTACTATCACGTATTGCAAAGTGTAAATTATCATACCCTTTTCCACCAAACAGAACTGCTCCTTCGCCTGATGGAATACTAAGCAATATATACCAAATAATATTTGGCTTATGTGGGTACACATTGTACAAATATTTGTTTGTGACTACGGTACTTTTGTACTGTGTTATATGTTTGTCCCACTCAAACCGAGTTCGAAGAAGTGAAGGTATATATACAATATACGGCGAAATATATAAACATGACACAGGTCCAGATTGCTTTTATGTTGTTTAATTCCTGCCTCAGCAATATTCTCTCCCAAAGTAGTATATGGGGGCACTACTTTCCTGCATATAAACTAGACGGTGGTGTAGTCTGGTGGTTAAAGTGTTGGCTCGTCATGCCGACGGCCTGGTTTCATACCTCACATGGGTGTGAAGCCCATTTCTGATATACCCCCGTCACGATGCTGCTGGAATATCTCTAAAACCGGCGGGAAATCATTCTTACCTGTAGTGTTTAAATAGCTCGACATAGTGAGAAACGTGAATCATGATGCTTATCCATGACTCATTTCATTCAGATGCAGGAACCCTGGCACATTCTGGAGTTTGGAGTTGCGTCCCCCCATTCGCCTTCTACTCGGACTTCGGTACACTGCTTTTCCGAGAGACCGATGGGATGAGTTTTTGTCCAATGGTGGCCCCACAGTCTCTCGGCTTCCCTTAGGTCCTCGCCGACTGCACTGTAGGGAAGGTTCGGTGATAGGGCCTGGCTGTCCAGTCAGGATGGTTGTTGCAGCAACATACCAGCTAGTTAGGGCTGCTACACTCGGTGGCTCCCAGTCTTTCTCAGCATTCCCCAGTAGGCCAAATGCTGACTGCACTTGACTGGTAGATTTTAGGGGGTAGGATAGATATGGACCCCTCATGCATGCCCTGCATGATGCTGTAAAAGATGGCATAACTTAGTGCTTACCCACCATTTATTCCTTCAGTAGGTAGTTCCGAGACAGAACAAATCCCTTCTGGCCACTTTCGGGGCAGTGTACTAGCCGACTGCGACCACATGCTGCTAAAAAAGTATTGCAATATTTCAGTTCGAACTTGAGGTTACAACGTTTTTATAAGACTCATCACATAATTTTCGCATTCATAATCTGTGTAGTAAGAATCAACGATATGGACTATTATTTACCTTTAATTTCAAACCCAACGAAACCACCAGCCTCGGGCACGGAAACACGAAAACATGCTCATTCACGATAACGTCTTGTGTACAGATATAACTTGTCTTTTAGGCTACATGTTTTTCATGATCCAACATATACCTCTGTTCTTCATAATATGTGTAGTAAGCATCAACAATCTCAACTATTATTTACTTTTACTTTCAGGTCCAAGGACGCCAATAGCCTGGGGCAGAAGTGCTCCTTGAAGTCCCAAGACACCGGACGACGGCCAAAAAGACGACAGAGAACCATGGAGGCAAGCTTTGCAAACAACCTTCTGAGGAAAAAACGAAAACATGCTCGTTCACGAGAATGACTTTTGTAGTTATAACTTGTCTTTTAGGTTCCATTTTTCTTCACGTCCCTGAAAATACCTCTCTAAATCATAATCTTTAACGAATGTATCAATAATTTGAAATATTATTTACTTTTACTCTCAGGACACAGGACACCATCGTCTGGGGCAAAAGTGGACCTTGAAGTAACCAAGACACCAGACGAGTGCCAAAGAGTCGACAGAGGACCCTGGAGGTAACATTTACTAACAATCATTTATAGAAAAAATCGAAAACATGCTCGTATACGCTTATAACTTGTCTTTTAGGTTACACGTTTTTCACGACCCATCACATCCCTGTCTCATTCATAACCTGTAACGAAAGTATTAATATTATCATAAATTAATTACTTCTACTCTCAGGACTTATGACGCCATCGGGGAAGAAGTGGACCTTGAAATCCCTCTCATTCTGAACGACTGCCAAGAAGATATTCCATAGGCACATCTGGACCAAGTACTCTTCTGGAGGCTTGTCGACTGCCAAGAAGACAATAAGCTAATAAGAAGACGTAATGGACACAGAAGAGGACCTTGAAGTCCCTCAGAGGCAGGGCGACTGCCAAGAAGATATTCCTTAGGCAGATCTGGACCAAGTACTCTTCTGGAGACTTGTCGACTGCCAAGAAGTCAATCAGCTAATAAGAAGACGTCCTGGAGACAGAAGAGGACCCTGAAGTCCCTCAGAGGCAGGGCGACTGCCAAGCAGATATTCCTTAGACATCTGGACCAAGTACACTTCTGGAGGCCTTCCGACTGACAAGAACACAATCAGCTAATAAGAAGGCGTCCTCGAGAGAGAAGAGGACCTGGAAGTCGCTCAGGGGCATGGCGGCTACCAAGAAGATATTTCATAGGAAGATCTGGATCAAGTCCTCTTCTGGAGGCTTGCCGACTGCCAAGAAGACAATCAGCTAATAAGACGACGTCCTGGAGACAGAAGAGGACCTGGAAGGCCCTCAGAGGCAGGGCGACTGCCAAGAAGATATTCCTTAGGCACATCTGGAGCTAGTATTCTTCTGGAGGCTTGCCGACTGCCAAGAAGACTTCTCGTAAACAGAATGCATTTTACTTTCAAGAAGACATCCTTCAAATCCCTCTCATTCTGATCGGCTGCAATGAAGATATTCCTTAGGCAGATCTGGACCAAGTACTCTTCTGGAGGCTTGCCGACTGCCAAGAAGACTTCTCGTAAACAGAATGCATTTTACTTTGAAGAAGACGTCATGTGGGCAGAAGTGGCCCTTAAAATCCCTCTCATTCTGATCGGCTGCAATGAAGATATTCCTCAAGCAGATCAGGACCAAGTACTCTTCTAGAGGCTTGCCGACTGCCAAGAAGACAATAAGCTAATAAGAAGGCGTCCTGGCGACAGGAGAGCATCTGGAAGTCTCTCAGAGGCAGAGCGACGGCCATGAAGATATTCTTTACCAAGTACTCTTCTGGAGGCTTGCCGACTGCCAAGAAGACTTCTCGTAAACAGAGTGGCATTTTCCTACTAAGAAGACGTCCTGGGGGCTGAAGTGGCCCTTAAAATCCCTCTCATTCTGATCGGCTGCAATGAAGATATTCCTTAGGCAGATCTGGACCAAGTACTCTTCTGGAGGCTTGCCGACTGCCAAGAAGACTTCTCGTAAACAGAATGCATTTTACTTTGAAGACGACGTCATGGGGGCAGAAGTGGCCCTTAAAATCCCTCTCATTCTGATCGGCTGCAATGAAGATATTCCTCAAGCAGATCAGGACCAAGTACTCTTCTGGAGGCTTGTCGACTGCCAAGAAGACATGCAGCTAATAAGAAGATGTAATGGAGACAGAAGAGGACCTTGACGTCCCTCAGAGACAGGGTGACTGCCAAGAAGATGTTCGCTAGGCACCTATGCACCACTGCCTACGACTCTTCTCGTGAGCAAGGTAGCATTTTACTACTAAGAAGACGTCCTGGGGGCAGAAGTGGACCTTGGAATCGCTCTCATTCTGAACGGCTGCCATGAAGATATTGCTTAGGCTGATTTGGACCAAGTACTCTTCTGGAGGCTTGCCGACTGCCAAGAAGACAATCAGCTAGTAAGAAGGCGTCCTGGAGACAGGAGAGGACCTTGAAATCCATCTAAGGCAGGGCGACGGCCAAGAAGATATTTCATAGGAAGATCTGGACCAAGTACTCTTCTGGAGGCTTCCTGACTGCCAAGAAGACTTTTCCTAAACAGAGTGGCATTTTACTACTTAGAAGACTTCCTGGGTGCAGAAGTGGACCTTAAAATCCCTCTCATTCTGAACGGCTGCCATGAAGATATTCCATAGGCACATCTGGACCAAGTAACCGCCTCCGTGGTGCAGTGGTTAGAGCGTCTGCCCGGAGAGCGGAAGGTCGGGGGTTCGATCCCCGAGAGCATCATACCAAAAGACGTTAAAATATGGTACTTGTCGGTCCCTGCCTAGCGCTCGGCATTGATGGGTACAACAAGGACTGGTCGGCTCGGAGTCAGTATAATGTGTCTGAGTGGGGTATTCATGCTTCACTGCAGCATGGTATCTGAGTGGGCTAGCACTATAAAACCAGCTACAGTCTGGGCTAGTACAAGCAGCCGCACATACACATACACACACATGCATGTCGTCATATGAGCGAAATATTCTCAAGCACGACGTTAAACCCAATTTCACCTTACCTCACATCTCGACCAAGTACCCCTCTGGAGACTTGCCGACTGCCAAGAAGACTTCTCGTAAACAGAATGCATTTTACTTTCAAGAAGACGTCCTGGGGTCAGAAGTGGTCCTTTGAATCCCTCTAATTCTGAACGGCTGCCATGAAGATATTCCAAAGGCAGATCTAGACCAAGTACTCTTCTGGAGGCTTGCCGACTGCCAAGAAGACATCACGTAAACAGAATGCATTTTACTAGTAAGAAGACCTCCTTGGGGCAGAAGGGGACCTTGAAATCCCTCTCATTCTGAACGGCTACCATGAAGATATTGCTTAGGCAGATCTGAACCGAGTACTCTTCCGGAGGCTTATCGACTGCCAAGAAGGCATCCTGTAGACAGAGTGGCATTTTACTACTAAAAAGACGTTCTGGGGGCAGAAGTGGACCTTTGATTCCCTCTCATTCTGAAAGGCTGCCATGAAGATATTCCAAAGGCAGATCTGGACCAAGTTCTCTTCTGGAGGCTCGCCGACTGCCAAGAAGACTTCTCGTAAACAGAATCCATGTTAGTTTCAAGATGACGTCCAGAGGGCAGAAATGGACCTTGGAATCCCTCTCATTCTGAACGGCTACTATGAAGATATTCCTTAGGCAGATCAGGACCAAGTACTCTTCTGGAAGCTTGCCGACTGTCAAAAAGATAATCAACTAATAAGAAGACGTCCTCGAGACAGAAGGGGACCTGGAAGTCCCTCAGAGGCAGGGCAACTGCCAAGAAGATGTTCCTTAGGCAGATCTGGACCAAGTGCTCTTCTGGAGGCTTGCCGACTGCCAAGAAGACATCCCGTAGACATAGACGTCCTGGGGGCAGAAGTGGACCTTGGAGTCCCTCTCATTCTGAACGGCTGCCATGAAGATATTCCCTATGCAGATCTGGACTAAGTACTCTTCTGGAGGCTTGCCTACTGCCAAGAAGACAATCACCTAATAAGAAGACGTCCTGGATACAGAAGAGGACCTTGAAATCCCTCTCATTCTGAACGGCTGCCATGAAGATATTCCCTATGCAGATCTGGACCAAGTACTCTTCTGGAGGCTTACCGACTGCCAAGAAGACATCCCATAAACAGAGTGGCATTTTACTGCTAAGAAGGCGTCCTAGGGACAGAAGTGGACCTTGCAATCCCTCTCATTCTGAACGGCTGCAATGAAGATATTCCTCATGCAGATCTGGACCAAGTACTTTTCTGGAGGCTTGCCGACTGCCAAGATCACAGTCAGCTAATAAGAAGACGGCCTGGAGACAGAAGGACCTTGAAATCCCTCAGAGTCAGGGCGACTACCAAGAAGATATTCCATAAGCAATTATTTACTTAAGGTGTTCTGGCACTCACCCCTCGATATTTCATAGGAAGACCTACACCAAGTACTCTTCTGGAGGCTTGACTGTCAGCTAATAAGAATACGTCTTAGAGACAGAAGAGGACCTTGAAGTCCCCTAGACGCAGGGCGACTGCCAAGAAGATATTCCACAGGCACATCTGTACATCAAGTACTCTTCTGGAGGCTTTCTGACTGCCAAGAAGACAATCAGCTAATGAGAACACGTCCTGGGGACATAAGAGGACCTGGAAGTCTCCCAGGGGTAGGACGACTGCCAATAAGATAGCCGGTTTCACACCCATGCCAAGAAGACGTTCAAATGGCAGAACTGGACCTCTGCCAAGAATATATCCCAAAGTGGACTAATTACTCCTGTGAAGAAGACCTCCTTTGGGCAGAATTTTACCTTGATGTCGCCCCAGAGACAAGGGCGACTGCCAAGAAAACATCTCAAGTGTAGAAGTTGACCAAGAACATCTAGAGGCAGGATGACTGCCAAGAAGACTGCCTGAATGTCCCAAATGAACAAATGCACCAAGAATTGTCCTTAAAATCCGCAAGAGGCCCAGTCAGGCAAGCTGTTTCGCGATGATTTCATGTGTATTGTATAACATCATTTTTCCCAACGTAAACAGACGTGTAGAGATGGGTGGGTGCAGGGTGCAGGGTGCAGGGATCGTACTGTTAGTATATTAGTTGCTAAGAAAGGTGTTCATTATATGTTTTGACCTCAGCTTGTTATATTCCTACTGAAATGAGTTGAAATTAACATGATTTCTGTCGAAATTATGTTTGAATCATTTGGCAGATCGCACCAATCCATCAGTATTTACAGCAACCATGATCAGATTATTGTAATCTTGCTATGAAACGAACATCAGTTGTCACACAATGTACACATAATCATAACCCCATACTTTTACTCATTAAAAGTCATAATTGTTGTTGAAGTGTAGCATAACTTTTTCAATACAGTCATCATACTAAACTCACTCCAGTTATCATACTCGGTTTTGGTGAATGATAGGAAGATCTGGAAGAAAATTCATAAATAATGCCTTTACGTTTGTACTGTGCTATACGTTTGCCCCACTCAACCTTTGTACGAAGAGGTGAAGGTGTATACAATATAAAGCGTAATGTATCAACACCCTGGTGAACACGTGTTTGTTTGTTTCATGCCTCACTCAGCAATATTCTCTCCCAGTATGTGGCGGAACTAATTTCCTGCATATTTACAGGGCGATAGTGTAGCCTTGTGGTTGTGACGCCCATTTCTGTTACTCCCCGCTGTTTTTACTCAATATATGTAAACTCTACATAAAAGAGAAGCGTGATTTATTATGCTTATCCGTGATGAATGTATTTCAGACGAAGGGACCCTGGTACAATCTGGATTTTCGTGTTGCGTCCTTCCATCCACCTCCTACTCGGACTTCAGTACACTGCTTTTCCGGGAGACCAATGGGATGAGTTTTAGTCTCATGGCGGCTCCAAAGCTCCCACTTAGGTCCCAGCCGACTGTACTCTGGAGAAGGTTAGGTGATAGGGCACGACTTTCTGGTCATGATGGCTGGTGCAGCATTAGCCGAGTTAGTTAGGGCTGCTACACTCGGTGGCTCCCAGTCTATCTCAGCATTCCCCAGTAGGCCAAATGCTGACTGCACTTGACTGGTAGATGTTAGGGGGTAGGATAGATAGGGACCCCTCATGCATGCCCTGCATGATGCTGTAAAAGATGGCATAACTTAGTGCTTACCCACAATTTATTCCTTCAGTAGGTCGTAAAGCATTGCAATATTTCAGTTTGATATTCAGGCCCCAACTTGTTTTCACGACCCAGCATGCGTACTAAGTATCAATGATGTGAAATATACTTTACCTTTACTTTACTTCAGGACCCAGGACGCGATGCCGATCCAAACGGATGCCAGGTGTTCCTTTGGAATAGAGAACGCTGGCATGGAACGGTGCTATGGTATGGAGGGCAAAGCTCCGATCCAGACTGAAGAAGCTTCGATCCAGACATGCATTCCCCGTATTCGGCTAGCTAACCTCCAATATCAACCTGCACGAGGCCTTATCCCTTCAATGGAACTCTTTTTTTCTCCTTCGGAAACCAGATGTGTTGTTCCTTATGGTGACGTTGTAGTCAAGTCCGTGGATTTTGCCAACTCTGTCTCTAGGTAGGAACCAGCGTATAATGGATCTGCGGCTGTATCCATTTCCGCCCTTGTACAAACTCGTATATGTAATGCTGTTGTTTATGTGATCTGAGTGTTTCAGGTATCATGAGTGAATACGTGTGTTTTGTATGAGGAATATGGTGTGGATATGCAGTGTTTTCTTTGTTTCAACTGCTTGCGTGTGCGTGCGTGTGCGTGCGTCCCCAGTTACATGGGGTGGAGAGTCAAAATAGTATTTGTGTTTATCATCATGGCTGCAGAGCCGGTATAATACTTCCATATGTATTTTCGTGGGCTGTGTCATGTGTTGATATAGTTTGTGGCAATGTATTATGCGTGTCTGCTACTGTAAACCCTCCAGTAGAGTTTGTACTCCTGCATACGTTGAGGGAACACGGTTCCAGAGCTTTTACTCAAAAAGGTTTTTGTCTCTGGTTTTACGTGTCGGGCTTCATCTACCTTTGACCGTTTTCAATGTAACATTTACATATGTATTGTATGCCAGTGGTTTGTAGGAAGGTATGTTGTTTTTGTCCGTGCAAATAGAGATTTTGGTATGTTGGGAATTGTGGCAATAAAAAAGCTGTGTACCGCACAGCTGGTTCAATTGTACCTGGGTTTATGTTGTTGATTATGGGACTGTTGAGCTGTCTAAAGGAACTGTTATTCTCCTACGGACAAATTGGATGTGTTGGGCTTTATCGTGGTGTAAGAGTCCAGTTTTCGGTTTTGCCATACAATGACAACACAACACAACGTCCTACTTTAATGACAATATTGTAACTTATCATAATAAAATATTTATACAGAGAAATAATGTACATGCACACCAATGATAACTAGACAATTCCCTCCAGGTGATCGAGAACGGAAATACACATGTAAGACAAGACCAACATTTACACAAAAATACGATTACTGTTAACAAATGATATCGCATAGACATTATATTCTTTGAAAAATGCAATTTTTTAACTTTTTATCCCAAAATAGGACTTCTTTGGCTATAAAGCAATCTCTTCGTCCACGCAGAATGTGGATGCGGACAAATAAAGCGCTCGTTTTAGAAACGAAATTTAGAAAATACTGAATATCTTTAATACGCTGAGTGTAAATGTTCCCATTGGTTTATGGAACCTCACCTGGAAAGGGTAATTTTGTCCCTTCTGGAACGTTTCCAGAACAGAAACGTTGGTGTCTGATCGCTAAAACGCACTTCAATTCGCGAAACGAATCGTATGATAAACAAAACCAATCAATCAATCAATCAATTGATTGATTGATTGATTGATAAACAAAACCGTACAGCTGTATAGTTTGGCATGAAATGCATGTGGGCCCGTTTTTTTGTAAATATCTCTTCATCCAATGATCCAATCGATCTCAAACTGTGCAAGTGGATGTTTTGTCAGACAACCTAATCACCGATTTTATGCATGTGTATTGAAGAACCTGTCTGTGTAACTGTCAGCAAAATAAACAACAGAACGCAGACGGCTTGCAGAGGGAGGGAGCCAATGACCTGTAACAGCGGCAGTGTTGGGTCATAAAGGTCAATGCACGTGCAGTTCATGATAGTTACCTGTGCACTGCACAGTGATAGACCGTTTGGATCATTCACATTCACCACTTCTAGCTGTCATCATGAAAGCTTATTCAGATGATGCTAAACGTGTAATTAGAAATGTGTTTAGTTTTTTTCAAAAAGAGAGCAAACGTAGCAAACCGATTTATAAGGTGTGGGATTACATGAAACGTACAACTTTTGTTCTTGGCACGAAAAAGAACATCGTGCTAAAAATTGTGAAAAATAAACCAACAACCAATCAACAAAACCTTGTACAAAAAGGTAGGCATCCAAAGATTCTTTTGACATCAGGGTGATCAGAGATGGCATTCGCCGGCTATTTGCTAGAAATGAACACCTGTCCACAAGAAAGTTAAAACACATCCTTGCAGGGGATCACGACATTAATGTTTCTAGGTTTATGCTAAGCAAACTACTGCTCAAGTTTGGATACAAGTACAAGAAGGTAGCAAACCAGAAACTTGTAATGTCTGAGAGATCTGATATTGTGAAAATAAGGGGTAACTATCTGAGAGAAATTGAGCAGGCAAGAGAGGATGGGTTCGAACCTATATATCTGGATGAGACCTGGGTCAATGCAAACCATACTGCTGCCAGACAGTGGCTACCCACTGATCCCAGTGATGGTAGGAAAATACCAACAGGCAAAGGTGAACGTTTAATCGTTCTTCATGCTGGTTCCCACCGTGGATTCCTACCTGGGTGTGATCTGGTATTTCGGTCAAAGAGCACAGATGGTAGGGACTATCATACAGAAATGAACTCGGTTTCACACAGTAGGTTGAGGAACAATTGTTGCCAGCTGTCTGGCAAAAGTCTTGTTGTCATGGACAATGCTCCCTATCACAGTGTTCGAGATCCAAACAATAGGTGCCCAACTTCCAATACAAAGAAGTCAGATATGCATCAATGGCTAACAAATAACAATATACAATTTTCAATTAAGGCCACTAAACCACAGTTGTACTCTTTGATTAAACCTAACAAACCTCCACCCACATATAACACTGACAACATGCTACGCCAACACGGCCATAAGGTCTTGAGATTACCACCGTACCACTGTGATCTCAACCCAATCGAACTTATCTGGGAAGACCTTAAAAGTACAGTGGCCCGGAAAAATCAATCATTCAAGTTGAATGATGTCAAGCACATTGTCAACACTGCTATATGTCAGATTGACATTGCACGCTGGCATGCATGTGTTGAACATGTCAAGAAGGTGGAGAAAGAGTACTGGCTCAAAGATGGCTTGAAGGAGCAAACAGTTAATCCAGTTGTCATTCGTCTGGACACTGATGACTCCTCTGTGGAAGAATGGAGTGAACTTGATGATGTTTAATTCTGTTATCATATTTACAGATAATAATAGTATCCAGCCAGATATGCTCAAAGAAATATAACTTCTTTTAACAATGACAGCACTGACTAATTCCAACGACTTAAAGTATAACATGAAACACTCATTTCACATAAAATTATCATGAAAATATAAATATTAACTATCTATATGCTTAAAGCTATTAGAAATGCATTGCTTAATTTGGAATGTGAACGACATCAAAACATAACACTTTTGTCTTCATTCTATGTTTTCTTCAATGAGTGTGCATGATTGTGTGTGCTTGTGTCCGAGGGAACGGGCCTTTAACAGTTGTTGATGTCTAACCATAGGTGGTCCGATTAATGATTTAGTGTAAATATACTTTCTGTGTTCTTTAAATGCATTGCCACTTAGGTACTGCATAAACAAAATATGACATTAATATTACAAATTTAAAGATTTTAACCTACAGAATAATTCTCACTAATGGGTTTTGTGGTTAATGTTGAACAACTCAGAGACACAAACTCCGTATGATGGTTACAGTTGGCACCCACCTTACCCTATTCACGACCTGTGACACCTCTTCATACCTGTCACGTGCATAGCTGACCTAAATTGACGAACGTTGACCTTTATGACCCAACACTGCCGCTGTTACAGGTCATTGGCTCCCTCCCTCTGCAAGCCGTATGCGTTCTGCTGTTTATTTTGTTGACAGTTACATAGCTGACCTACATTGACGAACGTTGACCTTTATGACCCAACACTGCCGCTGTTACAGGTCATTGGCTCCCTCCCTCTGCAAGCCGTATGCGTTCTGTTGTTTATTTTGTTGACAGTTACATAGACAGATTCTTTAATACAAATGCATAAAATCGGGGATTTACAATGTGATTAGGTTGTCTGACAAAACATCCACTTGCACAGTTTGAGATCGATTGGATCATTGGATGAAGAGATATTTACAAACAAAACGGGTTCACATGCATTTCATGCCAAACTATAATACTTCTGAAGCAAATTGTAACAATTGTACAACCGACTCTGCTTTTAGCAGAGATTTCTTCTAGATGTGGAAAGGGTTTTATCGCTCCTATATACATTGTATTACATACAGCCATAATTCCTGATAATTCCTTGAATGTAGAATCCTTTCATGCATTGTTCAATACATAATCAAGTCAAAAGTCAAATATGTCATCAAATCAATCTCCATGAACTAAAAAAGTATATATTACTGTACAGCAGTGCTCGAAATAGCTACTGGCCCGCTAGCCAAATGCAAGCTGATTGTGAATCGGGCCCGTAATATATTGTTAAAGCTATCCCGACTGGAGAGTTGTAAATCTCAGATAATTTGTTCTTTCTTTAATGCACATGAATATGATGTAAATATTAAGGTGTTAAAAGTCCATCTGCAAAAGTTTTGTGATATTTATTATCTCTGGTCACACAAATGTTAAAAGCTTTGGGCAAGAGTTAGGAACCATTACAATACAAATGTAACGTTTAACATCTTCAATTACCAAACATCACACCAATTCTGACAGATGCGCATTTTGATATCGATATTTTGCAGGGCCAGTGAAGTATGAGGTGGACAAAAAACAGTGTTGCTTAACTGGCCCTCCTGGACAGTGACTTTTCGAAATTAATTCATACACTGCTTTACAGTGTCACCAATCGTGTTCAGTGCAAAATAGCTTCCCCTCACTCCCTTTTTTTGAAATTGTATGACGAACATTTGAGCATGCATTTTGTGCATTGGGGTTCTGTGTGATATGGTCTCTTTCAGAAGTGGTTTGGTATGTGGTCTGTCCTCCATGACAGTTTAAAGTTTCTAAAATCCCGGATGTATCACAATTGCATTTCCGGGCAAGGTCGGACGGAACACTTCTGATAGTTTAACTTAAAGGGAAAATAGCTTCAATTTGAGTTTTAAAACAACGATCTTTGACACTGGAAACATATTTGATAACACTGCCGTTTAGCCTGATTAGGCTCCTCAGTGACCGTGTTGATATTTAAACAATGGAATAAAGTCTGCTAAATGTTGTTTCAGAGAATTGGCTTTAATTGCTCACTTGCTCCTATGTTTAATTGTGTTGGACAGGGCAGTGAGCATGGTGTTTATGAGATGGTCTTTTAAATGTTGTTACAGAGACACGTTAAAACGTTAAAAATGTTAAAACTTATATTATATTATATTTTAAATAATATACTAAGCAGCAAAAGAAACGTCAGTTTCCTTCGCAGAAACGGATAACTGTAAACTCATTTGATGTTTTCATTGTATATTTGTGACAACATCTCCAACTTTACCTGAGCAAAGACATTCCTTCCAAAACTCACAATTGAACCCAGGAAATGGTCTCAAAAACGCAACCTGACCTCGGAGATGGTACGGTGTTCTCTATGCTTTTCATGCAACTCATGCTGCACATGCTGTTCACAAGGACCAGCCCTATAAAATGCACCGCCAAACCTGGTTGAAACAGTCATATTACAACGTCAGCAGGATGCCGCGACTCACGTCAGCTCAGGGGAACCAGGCGCTAGGCAGACTTGAAGCTGGCCAAACTGCACAAGCCGTTGCTAATCACTTCCAGGTCGACGTTCGGACCATCTACAGGCTGCAGCAACGTTTCCGGACCACATGAGACAGCATGCAGAGGTACAGATAAGTTGCGTATCTGCGTAAATTACGCAAATATTTATGTGAAAACTCAATTCCTATTAAGTCTATTGCGTACAAGTACGCTTGAATTTTGGCAAATACTCAATAAATGTGATCTTACATGCGTACACACGAAAATGTCAAATCTTAGCTTACGTACCGGTGGATAGATAAAATAACTGAGGTATATTGAGAGGTTCTATTTAGGACATGAACTTGACAACTTCCAGTCTTTCTTATGGTTTCTCATATTACAGATCAAATATAAATAACAAACACTAGCATTTAAACTTTATTGAATTTTTAAATTAATGGAAAATGGCACAATACCCAATTGAGTTTGAGGGAGGTGAGAACAATTTATTTGGTTACTCAAAGGAAAATAAGGATACCCAATTGAGATGAACACATAGTGAGTACATAACTCAATGACCCAAAACGTTATCTGTAGCTCTGAGCATGTACAGAATCACTTCATCCAGGCATCCGAAACAGCACACCAGACTGTGGGAACACACGGAAGACCAATCAGTACTGATACAGTATGTGGACGTCTTAACAGCGGGAACCTCCATTGCCGAAGACCTTACCGTTGACCTATCCTCACCCTTCGACATTGGAGTGAACCTCTACAGTTTGCCCTACAACACCAAAACTGGCGATACAGGCAATGGAGAACTGTTCTGTTCACAGATGAGAGTCGGTACTGCGTATCAACTGCAGATTGCAGAACAAGAATATGGCGACGACGTGGCCAGCGTTACTCAGACCAATGTGTTATGAAAAGAGACTCATGGGGAGGTGTAAGCATCATGGTATTGGGTGGAATAGGCCTGAACCACAGAATGGGTCCTGTGGTGTTCCAGAACCTTGGTCCAGGGAGAGGAGGCGGCATCACAGCGGTGCGCTACATCGACCAAGGCCTCAGAACCCACCTCATACCACATTTCGCACGTCACCGAAACAACATTTTCTAGCATGATAACGCCCTGGCCCATACGGCCAGAGCTACAAGGGACTTCCTACAGCAGAACGGTGTCAACATTATGAAGTGGCCAGCCCCTAGTCCTGATTTAAAACACAATTGAACGTCTTTAGGATGAAATGCAGAGGAGACTGAATAATGTCATACCAAGGCCGAACACAGCCGATTTATTGCGCCAGGCCTTTCTCGGAGTGTGGTTCCAGGTGCTAATGGCCTTCATCAATCAATTGGTGCACTCCATGCATAGACGCTGTGCTGGAGTTATTGCCGCTCGTGGTGGTCACACTAGATACTGAAGTCAAGAGTCTGAATTGACTGCAAACGTTCACGTTATGTCTTGAAATTATGCTGAGTTATCCATTGATGAGTCAAGATATTGTACACAAAAAGTGTTTTTGATCCGCTCATTATGTCCATTTCTGATTTGGAACGCTTTTTGAGTTATGCTCCGGAAACGAAGCCCACCCCACTTCAAGACTAAGTCCAAAACGATTCCATGGAAACCGTGAAAAATAAAAATGACAAAAATGTGTAAATAGCAAAAGGCACCCCCTTAGGTTCTGTTTGATATTTCTACCAATTTTTGTTGAAAAATATTGAAAGGTTTTGGAGTTATGCTCTGGAAACAAAATGATTACGGACGGACGGACAAAATGAACGCTATATACCCCCTTTACTTCGTAGCGGGGGTATAATAACTCCATCTGATTCTCCATCGTATACAAGATGGAACTTTTCGAAGGCTAACTGGTCTTTATATCAAAGTATATGTAAATAGAAACTGCGACCTGAATGTTTCAGTGATATAACTGATCCCATTCAAACTTTTGCTGACGTTTTAAAGCAAATAGTTGATGAGTGCATACCAAAGTCCTCTACGACTCCACATGTTCGACAACCATGGTTTAATACAGATTGTAGACAAGCCAGAAAAGCGAGGAAAAAGGCAGAGCGTTATTTCCGCCATCATCCAACTGTCCATAACTTAAATAAATTTAAAATACTCAATGCAAAGGCGCGTCGTACCTTTAAACAAAACAAACGACAATCTTGGAGAAATTATGTCTCAAAAATTAATTCACGCACGCCAATGTCTAAGGTATGGGACATGGTTCAAAGAATTAAAGGCAAAGGTTCAAAATCTGCTGTTTACCATCTTAAAGATGATGATAATTTAATTACTGACAAGTCTAAAATTGCAAATAAAATTGGCGAAACTCTTGCCAAAAATTCATCATCGGCAAATTATGTCCCTGAGTTTCAGAGATATCAGAAACAACAGGAAAAGACAAAACTTAATTTCGAATCAAATAACGGTGAAGATTATAACGAAGTGTTTTCATTACATGAGCTACATACTGCTCTTGAGCAAGCTCATGACACTGCAGCGGGTGATGATAATATACATTACCTGCTGCTGAAACACTTACCTGAACCATGTCTGATGACACGTTTAGATATATTTGACTAAATATGGACGTCTGGAGAATTTCCTCCTTCGTGGCGTAATGCCATTGTAGTCCCAATACTAAAACCTGGAAGGGATCATACAGATCCGTCTAATTACAGACCGATATCTTGAGAAAGCTTATGATACGACCTGGAAGCATGGCATTTTGAAGGATTTACATGATTTTTGTTTGAGAGGCCGTTTGCCTCTTTTTATATCACAATTTTTCAAAGACAGGCAATTTCAAGTCCAAGTGGGTTTAACCCTGTCTGATCATTATAATCAGGATCAGGGTTTCCCACAAGGCAGTATTTTGTCTGTCACACTATTTAGCATCAAGATCAATAGTTTATCAACGGTTTTAAATGATTCAATTGATGGATCATTATTTGTGGATGATTTCAATATTTCTTGTCGTGGTAAAAATATGCATACTATTGAACGGCAACTGCAGTTATGTTTAAACAAAATAAATAAATGGTGTCTTGAAAACGGCTTTAAATTTTCCAAGTCCAAAACTAATTGTCTACACTTTGGTAGAAAATATAAGCCACATAAAGACCCAGAACTATCTTTAAATGGCATTCCCATCAAAGTTGTCAAGGAGGCCAAGTTCTTGGGTCTAATTTTCGACTCCCATTTAACTTTTTTGCCGCATATCAAATCCCTTAAAGTTAAATGCCTGAAGGCTCTTGATTTGTTAAAAGTTGTTTCCAACTCAAAGTGGGGAGGGGATCGAGCTACCCTCCTCCACCTATACCGATCATTGGTCCGCTCGGAACTTGATTATGGCTCCATCGTATATGGTGGAGCCTGCAAAAGCAACTTAAAACTTTTAGATTCTGTCCACCGCCAAGGTCTGAGACTTTGTCTTTGGTCATTCAGAACATCTCCCGTTGACAGTCTCTATGTTGAGGCAGATGAGAGCCTTCTCTTACCCAAAGCCGTATAAAATTATCATTACAATATAATACCATAATCAATTAAAAATTAAATATAATACATACAAATTCTTATTTACAGATGGGTCCAAGGATGGTGGCGCGGTGGCATGTGCCACTGTCATTGGATCCCGAACAATATCTTCTCGACTACCAAATAACAGCTCTATTTTCACAGCAGAAGCTAACGCCATATTAACAGCTCTTCAATATATTAATAAACACCGTAAATATAAACAATACATAATATTTTCCGATTCTCTTTCGTGTCTTCAGGCTATTAAAAATCTTTCTTGTAAACATCCACTTTTATTAGAAATTATTGAATTGTATAATGAGCTTGCTACTGGCCAATGCGACATCGTCTTTTGTTGGTTACCCAGCCACGTTGGCATTTCTGGGAACACAATGGCCGATCTTGCTGCTAAGGCAGCACTCAACAAATCTGTGACACCACTTCTGATCCCATACTCTGATTACAAAGCTGCTATTAGATCTTATATCCGTGATCTGATGCAAAAGAAGTGGGACAGCCAAGTAGGTATCAATAAATTACATGCAATAAAACCAACTATCGGTTACACCTACTTGGGTTGTCAGTCCAGATTTGAAGAGGTCATCATACGACGATGTCGTATTGGCCACACAAGATATACTCATGAGTACCTATTAAAAGGTGAGGATCCTCCGTTTTGTATCCCTTGTGATGAAAGAATCACGGTCAAGCATGTCCTGCTTGACTGTGTTGAATATTCCATCACAAGGGATATCTATTTCAAATCACAAACTATGAAGGATCTTTTTACTAATATAAGTTCTCATTTAATTATTGCATTTTTAAAAGAATTAGACTTGTTAACTGATTTGTAAATAGATACATATTTTATTATTGGTAGTTTAGATTAGTAACTGAGATTGTTAGTGGCTGTACCCTCAAAGGGGGTTGAAGTAGCGTAAAATTATTGTCCTCCTGAGAGGGTACGTAAGTCCCGAAACATTCAAAGGAAATTTAAATATTACCAGCTGTTTTAAATGTAGTATTCTTGTCATTTTAATTTTGGCTAAATTTGACTTCAATCGCCAGCGGCTGAAGGGGATGATATAAATCCAACTAGGGTCCATGCAGGTAGCAAAAGTACTGTAAGTCCCCATGGTCCCTAGTTTGGTGATCTACCTTCAGTTGTTGGCGATCTATAGCCAGTTTTTATATTGTATTGTCCAAATAGTGCTATTAGTTTTAACTTTCCACACTAGTTTTAGTTGTAATTGTGATATTCTAGTTGTTTTACTGTCCTTCGTCGACAGGTTTTTATAATATACATCTATTCCATTTCAATGTCACATATGTTCTCGTCACGATATGGCTGAAATATTGCCGATGTGACGTTAAATAATAACTCACTCACTCACCAACAACCACGACATGAATAATGGGACTCAAACATAGTAGTTGTCTTAATGACGATTGCAGCCAAAATATATCGAAATGAACTGCCGAAAACGCCTATACGTTACTTTTTTTGAAGAGTGTATATATGTTCTGACTGTGCAATATATGCTAGGCTGCAGACATTCGGTGAACGTTTCAGGCCGTTGTGTTCATGTTTCCCTTGGCGTGGTGGGCGGGCTTGTCTAAGGCGCCAGGCTGGTGATTTAGCGAGCTTAAGGTTCAGGGATCGAGCCCACTTGTGACCGGGTGAAAAAAAGCTTGGAGTCAACTTTGTGCGCAAACTCGTCCTTGTTGTCACAACCCCTGGTGTACAGTACACAGCCGTGTGCACTTAAAAGAACCCACGAATCCGTTGATACATGACCAGATGGCGCCAACACATAGTGCAGTAACCTTGGACAAAGAACTGTGACTATGTGTCCCAGTCCACCCAACTGTGAATGGGTACCTCGTAAGGATTGGAGAGCCACATTAACTTGGGGCGCCTAGTGGCGACAAGAGTTGTATGATCCACAGGGAGTTGAGATTGAAAATACGATGTGCCCTTTAGATCGACATCCAGGGAAAACAAAGGGCCTTTGAGCAGCTGAGCTGGATATTGGCGCTATACAATATTAGTATGTATGTATGCATGTATGAATATATATGTATGTGCGTGCGTGCGTGCGTGCGTGCGTGCGTATGTATGTATGTATGAACGGCTGACTGGTTACCACATGTCACAATGAACTGAACTCACTCACTTTGCTGGCTAACATACATAGCAGTGTATAAATGAACCTGCACATTTGGTGGCAGATCATTTTCTGTAACACCTGCAGTTAAATGCGAGACAATTCCAAAGCCAGTGGGCATGCGCATACATACAGTACAACCAGAAAATATTGAGAATTTAAAGATTGTACATTTTTTATTTTCTTTCACTCATTACTCACGTATCAAATGTGAATATTCGCAGAACATAACTCCAGATTCAAAGACAGGTGAACAGTTAGTATTTTGTCAAGTCATTGGATTGAGGTCAGGGCTATAGCTTTGCCAATCTAATAATGTCATATTTTGGGTCCGAAACCAGGCCTTTGACGATGTTTTGGGTCGTTGTCCTGTTGGAAAATCCAAATATTTCCATAGAACAGGTGAGCAGATGGAAGTAAATGTCCCTCGAGAATATCTGTGTACCGCTCACTGTTCATATTCCCTTCAAATACACAGAGGGGCGTTGCCCCTAACACAGATATGCCACCAAACATGTTAAATTTCGGACTGTACTTTGGGCGCTGACACAAAGGTTTTTCAGTTTGTTTGGTCCAGAATTTCAGTGTATTAGGAAACAGTCACACAGAACTTTCATCTGAGAAAATCACATTGTCCCAGTTAAAATTTCTATGCTGTAAGCACCAGTTCAACCTTCGCTCCTTTTGTTCAGGTTTCATGATCTGTGATGGAATTCCTCGACTTTTCTGCCAACCCATTGCATGCATCTCAGTTCTAATTGTCTCCTTACAGACAGCCACAGTTCCTCTATCAATCATATCCACCCTTAAGTTTTCTAAACTCCTTCGTTTGTTTTTAGAAACTAGAAGCCGCCTCCTGTCACCGACAGTCAATTTTCTGGGCCTACCTGCGCCTTCCTGGTGCTCAATGCCATATCCATTTGCATTATTTTTCAAAACACGATAAACAGAGGAGAAAGTGATGCCTGCTCTACTTGAAATCACTTTAGCTGATCTGATGTCCTTGTTATAATACTCTAAAATCAACTTCCTCTTCTCTAAATCATCCATACTGAAGATCACTGAAAATGTCGTCTGCTAGCAAGTAAACAAAGGGGGATAACTCTTCACAAACTAATGAAAAAGGATTAACGGAGTTGTCTCTCTTGAATGAACCCAAGCACTTGATAGCTGGTCAAGGTTGTTTACACTAGAAATCCCATTAAACATATTCCTAAAATTCTCAATAATTTCTGGTCATACTATATGTCATATAATGATTTATTAATTATTAATCGGAATGCTTACAACCCTTTACCAGTTATCTGAAAGTGTGTTCTTTGCCGTCATTTACATTTGATAAAGAATCCTGCTCTATCTGAGAGCCTCTGTCTGTTTTTGAAGGCGTGGCGATCCTGAATCTAATTCTCTGAAGCTAGTTCCAGGTAAACAGTCCCCAAAACAAGACTGCTTCAGTAACGATGTCAGCGGTCCATCTCAAACAACCTCGAACAAACAGTTCGACACATTTGGTGGCAGATCATTTAGTGTAACAGCTGCAGTGAAACAGAAAAAAAAATCCAAATGCAATTTGCAAGCGTATGCCTGTATCATCTAATATTACATCAACATTAACGGTCTGTTCAAACGCTGGTATTTTTTAGAATCCTATCCCAGACTTATCAGTGTGTAAGTTAATCAGCACCAGCGTACTTACGTGAACTCCTGCCACAGTATCAACCAGCTTGAGGGGCGGTTGGGTAGCTCAGTGGTTAAAGCGTTCGCTCGTCACGCCGAAGACCCGGGTTCGATTCCCTTCATGGGTACAATGTGTGAAGCCCATTTCTGGTGTCCCCGCCGTGATATTGCTGGAATATTGCTAAAAGCGGCGTAAAACTAAACTCACTCACTCACTCATCAACCAGCTTGAGGCTGAACACAGTGGTGGCAGATCATTTAGTGTAACCATGAAAGGGTATGACATTCCAGATACCCTTATACCCTGAATCTCTACACTTTCAAATCCAAACTCAAGACATATCTTCTTTCCAAACATCTGTGATGTTTGTTTCTGTAAGCGTTCGATGTGAAAATGCGCTAAATAAATTGAATTATTATTAGCATAAAAATAACATCAGACAATGTAGAATGATACAATCTGACAAATTGTGCGTTTCCACCTAATCAACAGTATGGACAATGTAAAACGTGGACAAGGCAATCCATTCAGTCAGCTACACGAATAAACTTTGGGATAGACAGGTTTCTCACCCTCTTTTCTCACTACCTTTTTATGTACTTCTATGCACATAACAATTGCATCTGCATGTTGTTTTATATTGAATGCGCACTATACCAGTAGTAACATGTGTTCCTTTTATTATTTCAGTCTTTTTATGGCGTAATGGTAGGGCTGCGCAATATAACCGGTTTACCGGTATTTACCGGTTCAGACATGAAAACGATACGTATTGCGATACGCTGATCGAAACCGGTATTTTGACATGCATTCGGAAAACGTCGTAACACTCGGAATTTTCGGATATTTCCTTGTTTCATTTGTGCCAAATATTATTCACATTTTTATTTTATCATGATTAAAATTTGTTATTAAAGCTTAATCAAGCATAGTGATTTTGTTGTGTTTTTGCTCTATAAATCAAGCAGTAACTCGATTATAAGTAGTTTTTAGTTTAAAAATACTTCATGCAATATATTGCAATGCATATCGCAATACATGCTTTTGCATCGCAATATATCGCAATATGTATATTCTCTGCAATACCCACCCCTACGTAATGGTGTCACTCGTACCCTCTTCCATCACTCTTGTTCACTTGGCTGTATTCACGACAAATTAAGTACTATGACATTGGATGATAAGTAGACTCGTGGTGATCTATTTGATATTAGGGACACTCGGGGGAGATTCTCTATTTATCGTAATAAAATGGAAATATAATGCATCTGATACTTGCGGATATGAATTATGCTTCTTCTTCTTTTACGTATCGTGCCATTCGAACCTGAGCCTTAAACTGTACGAACATCTGTGCAGTCCAGTGTATTTATCATAATAAAATGGAAGTATAATACGCCTGATAGGTTAGGATATTATTTATGCTTCGTGTATATGGATGTATGCGTTTCGGCCGATGTGTTCATATTTCCCTTGGCGTTTCCAATTAATGACTTGCTGCTTATCATTGAGAGAGTGTGGGATGTTGTCCTTTTATACCATGCTTTTGGCGTCATGTCCCACAAAAGTTTGTTTAATATTACCACGATGTATTACATCTTTGTATTAATGCGTATTTACATATGTGAATATGCACCTTTGAATTGTTGAAATTGTCGTGTCCTCGGGCGAGCCACAGCTGCAATTTCCTTCAGTGAAGGTCATTCTCCTTCGTTTACTTTCTAACAAAACAAATAACGTTAGGTCAATATTTAAAGAAAAATGTATATCAATTCTTGACTTTATTTATTAAGTTAAATAAAGAACATCCAGCTCGATGTAAATAACAATGACATCTGCATGTTGTTTTATATTGAATGCATACTTTACCAGTAGTAACATTCGTTCCTTCTGTTATTTCAGTCTTCCTGATATAACTGAGAATATCGTGGATGTAAGTTAGAATATTCATCTCATCTTACTGCAAATGTTCTTCTATCGTGTGAAGTATGTTTCATTGTAAACTATGAGAATATAACGCGCCTTTTCCAGGCTAGATATCCTGCTAAAAGCGCACAATCTGATTATTATTACCCCGGATAACCCAAGCTGGCTGTGAGGCGCTAGAAGGTTAATAGTCTCTCGGCTTATTTCACCGGGTACCCATTTTCTGCTAGGTGAACAGAGGCAATTTTGAACAAACTCACTCGTCTAAGATGAGACCACATGTATCACCTGTGCTTCGTTGTGGGGCAGGACTGAAATCGTAGAAACTCTCAAGAGTCAAGCTGCCAAACACGGTCACCCATCCAAGGACTCTCCGCACCCAACGTTGCTTAACTTCAACTGAATGTGACCTGAGCGTTCTACAGGGACCGTTGTGAGAACAACAATCTACTCAACAACGTAAATTCCGATTGTATTACGTTTCCATGCATTTGTATGTGCCCTTAATAGGTATATCCCAGCATAGTTACTGAACTGACGCATCAAAATGTAACATTTGGCATCTGCAATAATCTATATATATGCAGATACACACACATGCATATATATTATAACTTGTAATTTTAGGACTAGGTAGCTGGAGACGACAGCAGTGTCAACTGCAACATGGCGCAGACGACAGCTTCGTATGACTACGTACGGTTCACATTTCCCGATATCCACGGACGGTCGAGAGGTAGAGTTGTCCCTAGTCGTCACGTCGAGCGTTGTCTGAAGACTGGTGTTACTATTGGAGTTGGTAAGTGCACAGACATCTTTCCCTAATGTCCGCGTCGCTGTATCAGAGATATAGCTTGATGAGGTGTTCTTGTTGTTAACGCTGCAGTCAGTAATCTTCTCTCTGACGTTGGTCTGTAAATAATTGAAATAGCTTGATGGGGTGTTCTTCTTGTTAACGCTGCAGTCAGTAATCTTCTCTCTGACGTTGGTCTGTAAATAATTGATATACTGACTGACTGACTGAGTTTGGTTTTACGCCGCTTTTAGCAATATTCCAGCAACATCACGGCGGGGGACACCAGAAATGGGCTTCACACATTGTACCCATGTGGGGATTCGAACCCGGGTCTTCGGCGTGACGAGCCAACGCTTTAACCATTAGGCTACCCCACCGCCCCCAATAATTGATATAGCTTGATGAGGTGTTCTTGTTGTTAACGCTGCAGTCAGTAATCTTCTCTCTGACGTTGGTCTGTAAATAATTGATATAGCTTGATGAGGTGTTCTTCTTGTTAACGCTGCAGTCAGTAATCTTCTCTCTGACGTTGGTCTGTAAATAATTGATATAGCTTGATGAGGTGTTCTTGTTGTTAACGCTGTTAACGCTGCAGTCAGTAATCTTCTCTCTGACGTTGGTCTGTAAATAATTGATATAGCTTGATGGGGTGTTCTTGTTGTTAACGCTGCAGTCAGTAATCTTCTCTCTGACGTTGGTCTGTAAATAATTGATATAGCTTGATGAGGTGTTCTTGTTGTTAACGCTGCAGTCAGTAATCTTCTCTCTGACGTTGGTCTGTAAATAATTGATATAGCTTGATGAGGTGCTCTTGTTGTTAACGCTGCAGTCAGTAATCTTCTCTCTGACGTTGGTCTGTAAATAATTGATATAGCTTGATGAGGTGTGTTCTTGTTGCTTAATCTTCTCTCTGCGTTGCAGATATAGCTTGATGAGGTAACGCTTCTCTTCTGACGTTGGTCTGTAAATAATTGATATAGCTTGATGAGGTGCTCTTGTTGTTAACGCTGCAGTCAGTAATCTTCTCTCTGACGTTGGTCTGTAAATAATTGATATAGCTTGATGAGGTGTTCTTGTTGTTAACGCTGCAGTCAGTAATCTTCTCTCTGACGTTGGTCTGTAAATAATTGATATAGCTTGATGAGGTGCTCTTGTTGTTAACGCTGCAGTCAGTAATCTTCTCTCTGACGTTGGTCTGTAAATAATTGATATAGCTTGATGAGGTGTTCTTGTTGTTAACGCTGCAGTCAGTAATCTTCTCTCTGACGTTGGTCTGTAAATAATTGATATAGCTTGATGAGGTGCTCTTGTTGTTAACGCTGCAGTCAGTAATCTTCTCTCTGACGTTGGTCTGTAAATAATTGATATAGCTTGATGAGTCAGTGCTCTTGTTGTTAACGCTGCAGTCAGTAATCTTCTCTCTGACGTTGGTCTGTAAATAATTGATATAGCTTGATGAGGTGTTCTTGTTGTTAACGCTGCAGTCAGTAATCTTCTCTCTGACGTTGGTCTGTAAATAATTGATATAGCTTGATGGGGTGTTCTTGTTGTTAACGCTGCAGTCAGTAATCTTCTCTCTGACGTTGGTCTGTAAATAATTGATATAGCTTGATGAGGTGTTCTTGTTGTTAACGCTGCAGTCAGTAATCTTCTCTGGTCTGTAAATAATTGACGTTGGTCTGTAAATAATAATCTTCTCTGATTGGTCTGTAAATAATTCACATAGCTTGATGAGGTGTTCTTGTTGTTAACGCTGCAGTCAGTAATCTTCTCTCTGACGTTGGTCTGTAAATAATTGATATAGCTTGATGAGGTGTTCTTGTTGTTAACGCTGCAGTCAGTAATCTTCTCTCTGACGTTGGTCTGTAAATAATTGGCCATACAATCCCGTTATAGATATCATTGGATTCGATCTACGCATTTGTGATACAATGATGGCATCAACCAAGCCAGCGAGCTTGACAACCCGATCCCGTTTGTCGCATCTTACGACAAGCATGGGTTGCTGGTGACCAGTTCTAACCCGGATTTTCATGTCTTTTTAGTAAATTAAGAAGTGTATGTGTTCAATCACTTTCCGATATTTAACTGTAAAATACAGATAACACTGATGATGTTAAAAGAAACGATAAAAGCCTTTCCACTTTCGTAAGATGTATCTGCTAATATGTATTGTGAAGAATGGGTGGTTGGTACCAAATGTTCCAAATCGCCACATTGTGTCTGTTAGAGATGGGTATAATACGTGCATGTAGTTAACAAGTATCCACAAAATTACGTGGGTGTTTAAGTAGTAAACGTTATGCTTAACACACAGTTACATTCCAAACATAGCGATATCGTAATATCGATGTAGCAAGCACGACAAATATTGCCAAGAAGATGAATAGTACGTGTACTCAGTATGTGGAGATTTAAGAACCAGATCGCATTGGCCACTCAAGATACACCCACGAATATTTGCTAAAAGGTGAGGATCCTCCGTTTTGCATCCCTTGTGATGAGAGAATTACGGTCAAGCATGTCCTGCTTGACTGCATTGATTTTTCCATCACAAGGGATAAATATTTCAATGTTAAAACTGTGAAGGATCTTTTTAGTAAAATTAATTATCATTTAATCATTGAGTTTTTAAAAGAAACAGAATTGATTGATAAATTTTGATTCATATGTTTTGTGAATAGATAAATGATATTTTATAATCGGTAGAATAAATCAGCAGCTAAGATAGTTAAATTATTGTCCTGAGAGAGGGTACGTAAGTCCCAAAACTTCCCAAGTCAATTTAGTTCTACACACCTTTTTAATCGTAGAATATTTGTTATTTTATTATGGCTACATATCAGTACAATCGCCAGTGGCTGAAGGGACGATATAAATCCAGCTAGGGTCCATGCAGGTAGCCAAAGTACTGTAAGTCCCCATGGTCCCTAGAGTGGTGATCTACCTTCAGTTGTTGGCGATCCTAGCCTTATTCTATATTGTATTGTCCTAATTTGAAATCCTATTTTAGAGATATACGCTAGTTGTATTTCCTATTACTATTACTATTACTATATATATTACTGTCCTTCGTCGGCAGAGTTTTTAAATTTGCGCATTTGTCATGAATTTATAACTGTCTTAAATCACGATATGGCTGAAATACTGCCGCTGTGACTATAAACTTTAACTCACTCACTCACTCACTCACTCACTCACTCACTAAGAACCAGATACTTAACCTTTCTTACGAGTACATACAAAGAAACTATGTACAGTTAATGAACAGCATCATTTTCAACCTTCTTCACAGACATGCATTTTTTTGTCAGTATAATATTTGAAAGAATATTAAAAATACTAATAAAACGGCGAGAGTGACTGCATTCACGAAATAAAACTTTTTAAAAGAAGTCATATTTTCTTTATCTGCTACTCACCTACTTATAAAACGCCATTCAAACAGTTCGTGACTCGGCTGTCTCTAAATATATTGTAAACATTATTCCGAAGTGAGATTGTAGCATCTTCCATGCACAGCAAACAGGTTGGGGTAGAGATGAAGCCCTTGGCCGAGGCCTGTACAAACAAGATGGTTGATGTAGTGTTCTGTTATGGTGTGTTGCCATAGTGTATTATTCTTCTGAAGAGGAGGTGGTAAGTTGATGGGATGCAGTAACCAAGGTTACTGTTAACGGGGTCACTATAAAGTACTGATTCTTTACAATACCTGTTTCAGATGTGCTCATGCTTGGAGAATGGCTTGGAAAGGTGCAAACAAAACTGATCGATAGAAACAACATATGCATAATTGGTATCCCTGACCTTTCAACTTTGAACGCCGTCACGTGGGATGGTGATGAGAAGTTCAAGGTTGCTGAGGTCATCTGTGAAGGCTACTGGTTAAAGGACAGAACGCCGTTTAATGTTTGTCCTCGGTATGTGGCCAAGAAGCAACTTCAACGTTTGTCGGACCACGGATACAAAATGCTGTCAGGTTTTGAAATGGAATATATGTTGTATGATGTTAACAACAGTCCCATGTCAGGCCTCAACCATATGAGTCACAGACTTCACTCAAAACACAGCCGCTTTCTCTTTGCTCTTGAAAATGGAATGCATCATGCTGACGTGGATATTGAAAATTTCCACTGTGAATGGAATGCTGGTCTCTTTGAGGCTGTCATCAACGCCTCCTTTGGCATCAAAGCTGCAGATTCGGCATTTAAATTTCGAAACTGCATTCACGAAATTGCCGATAAGGAGGACTATCGAGTAGACATGACGTCCAAGCAGCCAACAGGGGAAGTTGGAATGCATTTAAACCATTCTATTTGGTCTGTCAGAAAAGGTGAGAATGTTTTTAGTGATCCGAACTGCCCAAATGGATTGTCAGATTTTGGAAGATGCTGGCTTGCTGGACTGATGGAACATGCAAGAGCATTAACCGCCTTTTGGTGCCCTACAGAGAACTGTTACAAACGGCTACATCTTCCTAGGAAACCAGGGACAATTGACTGGGACTTTGACAACCGTCTGTCTTCTGTGAAAGTCAAGGTAGATAATGAAAACCGCGGGGTCTACCTGGAGAACCGCATCCCAAGTGGCATGACCAATCCTTACCTGACACTAGCAGCCACTATAGCTGCTGGCTTGGACGGCGTCCTCAAAGGACTAGAGTGTCCTCCTCCTCGTCCTGAACTAACATCTGACAATCTACCCTCAGCTACAGCTCTACCGTCCTCTCTGTCAGAGGCACTGCATGCTCTAGAAGCAGATAATGATATGGTAAACATCTTGGGAAAGGATCTTGTCGATTGGTTTGTTCTCCTAAAATCTCAGGAAGTCAATATGAGAAAGGAACCAAGTAATGGCTGACAAGTGGCATTGACGTACAGTGCATCTTTCCTGTGGGGCGCACATCTCGCCAAGTTCCAAAGGTTCTGACTGTATATATTATAAAATATTATTCAGAACCAACCTCTTCCGTTGTAATATTTCTGGAGATTATCAAGCACTCTGTTCACGCATCTTTATATACAAGTGAGAAAGTATGGATTTACGCTGTTTCCAGCAATACTCCAGCAATATCATGGCTGTCGACACCAGGAATGGCACATATATGAAGACATCAGCACTAAACAGTATGTTAGGCTGTGATATGAACTCATTTGGAACGAAAGTAAACATGGTCAACATCAATGCATTGAGTTTCCCGCATCCAAAAGACTACGGTCAAATTATATTTAGCAACAGAGGTGCGATGTTCTTTGACTCGGGTGTTGATGGGTCGGGATGTTTCACCTATGTAGCATTGTCCACAATCACAGTCTATTTTGTAAATAACACATTTCGGGTTGTTGTTGTTGACGGTGGGTTGTTTTCTTCCGTTGGCATGGAGGAGGTTGTTGAGGCTGGAGGACGCTGAGAAGGTAGTGTCTATTCCTGCCTGTTGTTTCAGGAGTCGGCTGATTTGGTGTGATGGTTTTACCAATGTAGGGAATGGATATCTTGATGGGGGCTGATTCTAGTTTAGACCTTTTGGCAGGAGGTGAAAGCGTTGCTTCGATGGTTCTATTGACTATTTCAGGTGGGTAGTGGTTGCGTTCCACAAAGACTTTCCTCAGGTGTTCAATTTCTTCCTGTAGGTTTGTTGAGCAGATGTTTTTGGCTCTTCTGGTCAATGTAGAGATGACGCCGGTCTTGACTTTAGGTGGGTGGTTGGAGTTGTAGTGGATGTATTGATCCGTATGAGTTGGTTTTCTGTACACGGAGGTCTGGAGTTGGTTGCAGGAGGTGCGGGACACAAGGACATCAAGGAAAGGTAGTTGGTTGTTCTGCTCTGTTTCAATGGTGAATTTGATGCGGGGATGTTGGCTGTTGAGATGGGCGAGGAGCTGCTTTGGATCTTGCTGAGGTTGGAGGACGACGAAGGTGCCATGCCAACGGAAGAAAACAACCCACCGTCAACAACAACAACCCGAAATGTGTTATTTACAAAACAGACTGTGATTGTGGACAATGCTACATAGGTGAAACATCCCGACCCATCAACACCCGAGTCAAAGAACATCGCACCTCTGTTGCTAATTCCGACACCAAATCAGCTATCTCTGACCACATCAAAGCCAACCCCAATCATCAAATAGAGTGGTCCGACATTACCATTCTCGCCAACAACCAAACGGACTTCACTAAACGCAAGCTCACAGAAGCCATTCACATCAAACGCCACAAGCCTACCATCAACCGTGACCAAGGATACTTCATTCCATCTGCTTATGATCCACTCCTCCACCAAGCCCAGTCTATTGTATAAACATCGCATCCATTGTATAAACATCTCATTGTAACTACATCTCTGGCTTCCTCTCACTATCCTTTATGTACTTACTGGCTTCATCAGCTTACTGCTTAGCCAATCATGGCAATTATGTTGTTTCCTTTGTCTATTATGTTGTTTCATTGTTATATACAGTATATATATGCAGCTCCTACACTTCATGTATCACTCTTGCTTGACAACGGTACAAGAATCTGTATCGAAACGTCGCACTCACGAAAATAAAGAAGTTGTTATCCATAAAACTTGTTATATATTGTCAAATTATATACTTTCCCAAAAAGGAAACGCCGACGTTCCTAATCATTAACGAGTAGCTGCAGTTCGAGCAAGAAGACCCTAGTTTGGCCCTGTGCTGCGACGACTAAAACGACGTCAACGGGTCCAGAGGTGCAATAACATTCAATCCTGAAATCTACACAATTGGCGACGTGTATGGTTCAGTGAGAAACGCGCTTTCTGCTTCAGTGCCGTGACGGAATAGTACGTGTGTCCAACGTTGCGCGCCTTCAGAGCAATTTAACTGCTATTCGGTACAGAATCTTTCACATGGTTCCGATCACTGACCGCCAGGGGGAGTTGCTCCAGCAAGATAATGTCAGGCCTCACACAGCACATGCCACTTATCTCTCTTCAGAATGAGAACATTACATTGCTTCCATAGCCTTCCAAATCGCCCGAACTCAAACCCAATCGAGCATTTGTGGGATGATCTCGACCGAAGCGTACGCGTACGTGAACGTCAACCGGCGCCCCAGACATGAGATTCCACACGGTCGAATTCAAAGGCTTATTCCGTCCATGCCGAGACAGTGCAGAGCAGTTTTAGGGGCTTATGGTGGCCACAACAGATATTGAAGACAACGCCCAATCGGGAACGGAAGCCTTCACCTATTGAACTTGTTATAGGCTATACATATTAACAGACACTTGATATTTCATACTGTGAAATTCGGCTGCCACTGATCCATGACCCAGAGTTACATGTGTTATCTCACTTTCAAGTTAGCAGATTATATGTGTGAAAATACACCTATGCGTTTCTTTTTGGGGAGAGTATACTATTCATTTGTTACCTTTCCTTCAGAAATCATTGAGACTGTGCAAAGTAAGAAGAAGACTGTACTCTGAGATAGTGAAAGAAATTAAACGACTCCAAAGACGTTCGCTCATATGTGGATCTGCAGACGAATAGCGCCCACAGTATCAACTTGATAGTAATGGTCTTAATATTGCTTTGACACGTTTAACCAAACCAGAAACAAACTCAACTTACTTAGACTTACTGAATTTGACATTTTCAGACAAGGAAACTAATGTTTACAAACTTTATGGACAACTTTCGATACAGATTCTTGTACCGTTGTCAAGCACTCACACTCACGACGTTGTCGCACTCACGAAATAATGAAATTGTGATCCATAAAGTTTGTCAATAGTGGACTTCACAACCTGTTCAATATCACTCGAAAGAGGTTATGGGAAGTGATGATTGAAATTGAAGTAACATTCTGAGACAAAAAACAATTTCCCCAAATGTCCAACAATATATAAAACAAGAGGAATTCGAGTATTATGTGTTATTTTCATTATAACAATCGGAATGACAATTATTTTTCTCGTTCTTGTGAGAATTTATCATGGATCACGGCAGACTCAGACCCTTTGCTATTTCTAAGGTAGTATCTGGCATTTGTGATCAACAACGTCACCCGTCTCGGTAGTGGTTAATTGCCAACATTGAGGTGTCTGTGCATTGTTCTCATCATGAACACAAACACATATCATACGAATCGCAAATCCCTTCTACTTAAGAAATACACTTCGCTCTACCACCATGTAAAGTGTAATAAAACACACTTTTGCCCTGAACTAAACTGAGGGGCAAAAGAAACGTCCCCAAAGTAAAATTGTAAAAAACATTTCTTCTGTTTTCGTTATGACGGAAATTTATTTAGGAACACATCTCCCGAACGCATCCCCACGTCTCACAGAAAGGAAATCCACGTGGAGTTTTTTGTAAGCATGAAAATTGCTTTTATTCACGTTTTTTGCATGCTTCTGTGGAAACATACCCGTATGAAAGTACAGTATAAAAATTATGCTCGACTGTTCGAATTCATCACTTCAATACGTTGGACACAAAGAACATGCCTCTGACTCACGGCAGAACAGAGAGAACGAGCTATTGGGATGTGCTGCAGCTGCGTGCTTCTCACAGTCACGTTGCAAGAATCATGGGTTGCAGCAAGAAAACCATCACCAGACTGATGACACGCTTCAGAACAAAGCAGGTCGGACTGCAGACAGGCCTAGGACAGGGGAGACCACCCGTAACCACCCCTCAGGAAGACCGCCATTTACGGGTGCTTCAATTTGCGCAACAGATTCCTGACTGTGACAGACGTCATCAGCAACAACCAGCCTTACCCATCCAGTCAGTAGAAGGACCATATCCAGACGACTCCGCCGATTCGGTATCAGAGCCTACAGACCATTCCGGGCGTGACGTTAACGCGTGAACATCGACGTCGTCGATTGGCTTGGGCACGTAGAGTTCGGCAGTGGCAGCCGCGGAACTGGCGCCAGGTACTCTTCAGTGACGAGCCGCTTCCAGTTGAACAAAGCTGATGGTCGGGTACGAGTCTACAGACGTCGGAACGAACGTACAGCACGTTGTTTGCGTTCAGGAAGTTGAGACGTTTGGCGGCGGTAGTGTGATGGTGTGGGGGGGATTTGTGGCGAGAGGAAGACTGACTTGTTGGTGATAGAGGGAAACCTGAATGCCCGTCGATACATTGATGTTGTTTTACGACCTGTCGTGTTACCCTTCCTCCAGCAGAATCGAGGCGTGTTGTTTCAGCAGGATAACGCTACTCCCCACACCGCACGTGTTGTTACCCGGAACTTCCTGAACAACAACAACGTAAACGTCATTCCTTGGCCGCAAGATCCCCGATTTATCACCTATTGAGCACCTATGGGATCATCTCGGCCGTCAGGTTAAGCAACGTCAACATCCCCACAGACAAGAAACGCTTTGGCTCAAGCTCTACAGGAAGAATGGCGTCGCATCCCATCACGTGATCAGACGTCTTGTGCACTCTGCACGACGTCGTGTGGCAGCATGTATCGCTGCAAGAGGTGGACACACTCGCTACTGAGGAGTTGACACTCAAAGACACTCTGTCAGTACTGATGTGCATGTGTTGTCAAGATCGAAAACCGGACATTTGAACCTCCTGTGAAAAACGTCACAAAACTCTACTTACAGCAAATTGTTTCAATTGTTCTGTAATGACAGTCTGCATAATATGTTCAAAAATTATATCAAACATTTCAACATTGAATTGCACGTGTTTGTATCATTTTATGATACAAAAATGATCGGGGGCGTTTCTTTTGCCCCTCAGTTTATTATAGTTAAAGCACGAGGACGCTTGCGTCCGAGTGCTTTAACGTTATAATAGTTCAGGGCGAAAGTGTGTTTTATTACACTATACATGGTGGTAGGGCGAAGTGTATTTCTTTTCTAAGATGCCAAATTTTAATACTTTCTAAAGATAATTACGATTAATTTAAGGCAGAAAACAAACGACGGTGTCGGTGACCTAAATTAAGAATCCTCGCACAGGGCTAACTGGCGCGCTGTTCTATTGATGTGTCTGCCCCCTACGTTAAGACGAACGTTACCAGAAAAAAACAAATGATAACAGTTTGATGACGGTTTACGTTCGGATTAAATATCTTCTCTTCAGTGACGAGAGCCGCTTCCAGTTGAACAAAGCTGATGGTCGGGTACGAGTCTACAGACGTCGGAACGAACGCACAGCACGTTGTTGCGTTCAGGAAGTTGAGACGTTTGGCGGCGGTAGTGTGATGGTGTGGGGGGGGATTTGTGGCGAGAGGAAGACTGACTTGTTGGTGATAGAGGGAAACCTGAATGCCCGTCGATACATTGATGTTGTTTTACGACCTGTCGTGTTACCCTTCCTCCAGCAGAATCGAGGCGTGTTGTTTCAGCAGGATAACGCTACTCCCCACACTGCTGTTGTTACCCGGAACTTCCTGAACAACAACAACGTAAACGTCATTCCTTGGCCAGCAAGATCCCCCGATTTATCACCTATTGAGCACCTATGGGATCATCTCGGCCGTCAGGTTAAGCAACGTCAACATCCCCCACAGACAAGAAACGCTTTGGCTCAAGCTCTACAGGAAGAATGGCGTCGCATCCCACATCACGTGATCAGACGTCTTGTGCACTCTGCACGACGTCGTGTGGCAGCATGTATCGCTGCAAGAGGTGGACACACTCGCTACTGAGGAGTTGGACACTCAAAGACACTCTGTCAGTACTGATGTGCATGTGTTGTCATGATCGAAAACCGGACATTTGAACCTCCTGTGAAAAACGTCACAAAACTCTACTTACAGCAAATTGTTTCAATTGTTCTGTAATGACAGTCTGCATAATATGTTCAAAAATTATATCAAACATTTCAACATTGAATTGCACGTGTTTGTATCATTTTATGATACAAAAATGATCGGGGACGTTTCTTTTGCCCCTCAGTTTATACATTACGAACGTTACCGTGTCGCTGAAAACTTGTGAGTCGAAATGACACATTTTAACCGTCGTAAAACATAAACGTAATGTTTCCACCAGTGATGTTAGCTGCGTGAAGCAACAGCAAACCCAGAAACTGGATGCAACGGTGTAGTTTACTGTAGGAAGCCGTACGAGGCGATGACAACTGACATGCATCGTGACGTCGCTTACATTGTGACGTAATGTAAAATGGTTCGATTACGAGGGGGCACACTAGAATGGCGCAGTGACGGGAAAACGTCATTCAATTGTTACGTCATCAAAAAACTATACCTTTATTGTCTGATAATGTATTTTTTTTTCGATTGTTCTAACCGCTAGGCATCTTAGAAAATCAATTAACCCCCTGGATGCCACAGGGACATATATGTCCTTCCCCTTCAACCCTCAATTTGAAGTCGAATAAAACTCAAAGTATCCCACGCACACAAATACACTTCACAGTTTCGAATTCTGCGGGAAATGTCCTGTTTCTTGATACCATCCACCATTATTTTAGACAAAGCTCAAGTGCTGAAAATGACCTTTCAAAATAGGCTTCATCGAAAATGGCGACATTTTTGACACAGTATGAAATCGCGATTCACAGCGTTATTTGCTGTATGTTTTGAAATGTGAAAATCGGATAATTACTGTGAGTATTGAATTTCAAAAATAACATATTTATGATCACTGATATCAGTTTTACATGATTTCGCTAATTATAATTCTGAAACGTTGCCGATGAATCTAGAATCGGTTGGGATGTTTTCGAAAATGCACTTACACGAACACCGTAGAGCGCTTTCCGCCATATTGGATAGTGTTTACAAAATCACGTTTCGCGAAGGCCGGTATTGAGACGCCTATTACATCACGTATATTTGATATTCAGCTTCGAAAAATGCATCACTGAATTCCCCATACATTTTAGAATCAATCTGAAACTGGTCTGTGTCACCAATACCAACTGTCCAGATAAAATGAGACGAAACATATTTGGGAGTGAAAACGAACGCTGTGCTCGAAAGACTGCGCTGGTTCGAAATGTAAACAAAGACAAATTCCGATTTTACACTGCGTAGCATTTTCTGAAATTTTTCAACATTCATCCGTCTATTCATTGCTTGCAATGGCTCAATACCTTTAGAATATACATGGAAAGAGTATCGTAGCAAGAAATAGGAAATTATAAATAGATACAATGCAATGATTTGATAATTCATAAGAAATTGTCAAAGTTTCCGTGCAGCGTGACGCCATGACTGACGCAGAACGACAACGGTAATTATCTGCATTTCTGTCCTTTTCTCTTACGTGTAGTGAAAACGATAAAAACATATAACAATACACAGATAGTCAGAATCATTCTGATTACTTACATCTCATATTTATGTACAAACGATCCCTGAATCAGTGGAAGGGTCCTCGCAAAATCCTGTGTACCCTTGTCAGCAAAGCCGCCATTTTGTAAGAAATCGGTCAGCGGTAGTGATGTCATACGTCAACATTGTTCTACATATTAGGCAATTTCTTTGAGGTGAAGGTCGGTTGAACAAGAGTAAACACAATCGCCATATCCTTCCGATTACACTGTCAGTATTATGATGTATATTTTGCGGATAGTTCGGATACTTTTTCATGAAACTGACTTCAGTATCTACATTTAGCCTTGTTCAATATCATATCATACGTGCATATAGGGTTTACGGTGTTTTATTCTTTGAAAGTTTTTGATTGTTTGAATCATATTTACATAAGAAATTGACATATTTATTGCAATACACCATACTCTAAATCTTTACACAAGTGTTAGAAGATCAAATGTAGCCATAACTGCAACTACTTTAGTTCTTATGATGTACAATATTCAATTTATTTGGACTAATATTGCAATTTCATATGGACAGGTTAATGAACAGTGATATAATTCAACCTTATATGCAAAACTGATAATATTAATGACAATGATTTATATATGGTATGAAATGTACATGCACACATATTTAAAGGAATTGTCTTGTTCATTGCATAATTTTGTGTCGTTTTATAGACAAAGAATGATGCATATATTAGATCGGCAAGGTGCGCGTTTGTTGAAAACGTTTTATGATTCTCTATCATTGTTTTCGATAATATATTCAATTCATATTCGATTAAATAATATTGTGATGACAGGATATCAAACTCTAACTACTTATAGGAAAATTGTTGAAAAATATATATACCATCTCATGTGTTAATTCGGACAAATCTTATATCCATATTCTAATATATAGTTCCATATATAAAAGCTATCTTTTGCATCTTTCATTGCATACGTATGAAGAGAAATAGCTTCATAATCATAAACAAACAAAATATTCTTATCCCAAACAAAATATTCGGGTGTTGTGAAATATTATTTTTATTTACGTTTAATTGATGCCAAACAGGTGCGCGTGTTGTTCACAATAAGATACACTGTCAAACCGTGTAATTGTTGATATATTCAGGACACTATTTAAATGGAAAAATCAGTCATTTTATGTTTTGTCTAAAGAGTGTTAAATTCTGACATAGAAGTCTAGACCTTTTATACAATTAATGGAAATTAAGTGAGATATATACTAATCAGCATACCAATGTCGTCTTTTTCCGACGTCGCAAAATGCATAAAACAAGCGATGACGTCAACTAAAATGTTGTATTATTTTCAGCAATTTCGTTACATTTGAAGATATGGCTAGTACTCTGGTAATAACGATGCAAAATTAGTCAAATTACATCTACACAAACGGGAGAATATGGGAATCTAAGAACTAACTTATATATCGGATAGGGCCATTCAAATCGCTATTACGTGCTTTCACATGTAATACGTTGTCATCTTTTCTTATAAATTGTGAAACTACCAAAGCGCATCCGTTCACATTGGGGAATTTTGAATTGGAATAGTGTTGTTCATCATGAATATAAAATAACGAAAATATAGCGTCCGTATCCACGACAAATTCTCTCCAAGTGATCTGGGTTACATTGACCTAGTGTTACGCATAACGGAGTTATGCCCCCTTATCATTATACGTGTATGACCTCTCTGTCGTCGTTTGACGTCATAGAAGAAAATACATTTTTGACATTTATTGCGAGTCATTTTTAATCTTGAGCGTATAACGTTATGCACAAGCACATAAACCCAATTCATATACACTTATGTCGTTCAGATCTCAGGCTGTATTTTCTTCGCTCACACTTTCCGTAAAGATGCCCCATTAAAAAATTCGTAGCACAGTGCTTTTATCGGTGCGCGATAAAAAGCGGAGAAATTTACTGTTTTTTAACGCATAACAAAAATTTGGACAACATTTAGCAATGTCTATTTCTCAAACCGCCAAGGTAGTTGCACTTATATTTATACCAACGGATAGGAAATTTAATATTCCACATTTCTGTGTAATTTTATAGCCTTACGTAGATCCAGGACCACGCGAGAGCAATTCTCGCACAACGTTCACTTTTCAAAGCGTATGAAAATGTGCGCCTGAAAAAAAACTCGGCAGCCAGGGGGTTAAAGCAGGCTATTTCACTATTGGAGTGGATGTATATGTCCCCGATCTTCTCCAATGCTACAAATGTCAACAGTTCGGCCATGGTTCCAACTCTTGTCGCAACTTTGAGATTTGTCACCATTGTGGTGACAGCCAAGAGGCCACTCGCTGTAAGAAAGATTTCGAGTGCAGGAACTGATGGCACACATCCTGTATAATCCAAATCTTGATTAGGGGCAAAAGGAATCCAAAATAATAAAACTGAAATGCAAAAAAACACGTCTTACCTAGAGGCAAAGAAACTATATACATCTCAGACCATCACAACTCCAAACACTATATCCCTCTCTCAACCATCAGCATCCATATCGTGTCAAAGGGACGTGATATAGGCCTAGTCAAACAACATTTTAATACAATGTTAAATATTTTTAATGCGATACAATTAGTAGTCTGCTTATTTGATGAGAGGTCTTGCCAATGTAGGGTAGGGTAATTCTGATGGTGACAGGTCAGTTTGGGTTTGAACTGGTGGGGTTCCGAGATGGTCTTGCAAATCCTCCGTCAGCGCATCTCCAGCCTGGATCAACCTAGAATCCATACTATGTTAATGTGCTGTTTGTCAAAATATACTATGTACATATTCTTCTCATCACTTGGTTGTAGTCACTTTTAGCTTGATAACGATGTAAGAATCTACATCGAAACGTCGCTCTGTGCAATAAACAAGAAGTTGTCATCCATAAAGTCGTATGTTTCATTTTGACTAACCAACAACTAGATTACTAATCAAGCAATTATTGTCCAAATATATTCTATTACCTTATACTTTTACATCCTCTATCCATTTATGTTACATCATTGTTAGAACCGGCAGAATCATTCTCAGCGACCGGACAAGCGACTCTGGGAGATTATTAAATGCTTGGTCCCTGTTTTTGTGTCCCAAACACACGACGCTTATCGGCTTAGGGACTTTGACGCTCTAGTCACGGCTGGCTAAACCACAACGATTAACAAAGGAAATGAACACGAACTGTAACAACTGCAGCATTTATGATCGGCTGTTAATTAACCTTTTTCTTTCCTTGGTTATCCAACCTTATCACACTTGCATAATATCCAACTTGCATGATCAAACTTGTATAGTATGACCAGCATGGGGCCTAAGGTATAAACACAGGGGTAACTCGCCACTTAGTTATTCCTGCTTTGCCTGAGATGCTCTCTGTTTGGTTTTGAAGGTAAGACACTTTTATTGTTACCTTGTCATTTCGTTAAAATTTGCTTAAAACCCGCCTAACTGTGCTGCTCTATTTGAACAATGAAATCATCTTACTTTAATTTAAAATGCTATTCGAATTTACCGTCCAGTCGCTGTACGTTTATTATCAAATTTGCATAATATTCAAGGTACTTTCAATCAAGATTTCGTTTTCATTGAGATGTGATTGTTTATATACACACACAATTACGATAACTTGTATTTTTAGGTTGACACAGTGTCAACAGCAACATGGCGAAGACGACAGCTTCGTACGACTACGTGCGGTTCACATTTCCCGATATCCACGGGCGGTCGAGAGGTAGAGTTGTCCCTCGTCGTCATGTGCAGCGTTGTCTGAAGACTGGTGTTACTATTGGAGTTGGTGAGTGCACAGACATTTTTCCTCAATTTTCCCGTCGCTGTATTAGAAATATAGCTTGATGAGGTGTTCTTGTTGCTAACGCCGCATTCGTCAATAGTCAAGCTATATGACTGTGATATGTAAACAATTCAATCTGGACCAGGCAATCCCGTGATTGATATTATTGACATCGATCTACGCATTTCGGATACAAACCAACTCGGCAAACCGTCTGTCGCATCTTACGAGTGAGTGAATATAGTTTTACGCCGCTTTTAGCAATATTCCGCAATATCACGGCGGGGGACACCAGAATTTGGCTTCACACATTGTACCCATGTGTGGAATCGAACCCAGGTCTTCAGCGTGACGAGCGAACGCTTTACCCACTAGGCGACCCCAACATTCCCACATCTTACGACAAGAATGGGTTACTGGAGGCCTGTTCTAATCAGGATCTTCATGGGCGTTTAGTAAATTGAGAAGTTCATATGTCAAATCACTTTCGGATATTTAACTTAAAATACAGACAATACCGATGTAAATAGAAACGATAAAACCCTCTTTACTGTCGTAAGATAGCTCTGCTAACTTGTATTGTCACGAATGGTTGGTTGGTACCAAATGTTCACAATCGCCACATACCAGTTCCCTGTTAGAGATGGGTGTCCAGTCTATATGTTTACGTGAGTGTTACATAAGTTCAAATGAGGAAAACGTTAGCCTTAATACACAGTTACATAGACATTCCAAACACAGTTAGATAGACATTCCAAACACAGTTACATAGACATTCCAAACACAGAGATATTGTTACATCAGTGCAGCAACACTGCAACTATTACCACGTAGATGAATAGCATGTGTATTCAGTACATGGAGATTGAAGAACCAGATACCGACCTAACTTTTATTACACACAAATAAAATATCTACAGCCAATGAACAGCAAAATTGGCCACCTTCTTCTCAAACGTGCAAGTTTTCTTGTTAGTAAAATATTTAAAGGAATATTTAAAATATCAATAAAACGGTGAGAGTGATTACACTCACAAAATGAAAGAAGTTGGTATACATGAAATTTATCTGCTACTCACCAACTTACAAAACGCCAATCAAACAGTTCGTGAAATGTATTGTAAATATTATTCCGAAGTGCGACTGTAGCATCTTCCATGCACAGCAAACAGGTTGGGGTAGGGATGAAGCCCTTGGCCGAGGCCTGTACAAACAAGATGGTTGATGTAGTGTTCTGTTATGGTGTGTTGCCATAGTGTATTATTCTACTGAGGTGAAGGTGATAGGTTGATGGGATGCAGTAACCAAGGTTACTGTTAACGGGGTCACTATAAAGTACTGATTCTTTACAATACCTGTTTCAGATGCGCTCATGCTTGGAGAATGGCTTGGAAAGGTGCATACAAACCTGATCGATAGAAACAACATATGCATAATTGGTATCCCTGACCTTTCAACTTTGAACGCCGTCACGTGGGATGGTGATGAGAAGTTCAAGGTTGCTGAGGTCATCTGTGAAGGCTACTGGTTAAAGGACAGAACGCCGTTTAATGTTTGTCCTCGGTATGTGGCCAAGAAGCAACTTCAACGTTTGTCGGACCACGGATACAAAATGCTGTCAGGTTTTGAAATGGAATATATGTTGTATGATGTACACAACAGTCCCGTGTCAGGCCTCAACCATATGAGTCACAGACTTCACTCAAAACACAGCCGCTTTCTCTTTGCTCTTGAAAATGGAATGCATCATGCTGACGTGGATATTGAAAACTTCCACTGTGAATGGAATGCTGGTCTCTTTGAGGCTGTCATCAAAGCCTCCTTTGGCATCAAAGCTGCAGATTCGGCATTTAAATTTCGAAATTGCATTCACGAAATTGCCGATAAGGAGGACTATCGAGTGGACATGACGTCCAAGCAGCCAACAGGGGAAGTTGGAATGCATTTAAACCATTCTGTTTGGTCTGTCCAAAAAGGTGAGAATGTTTTTAGTGATCCGAACTTGCCCAAATGGATTGTCAGATTTTGGAAGATGCTGGCTTGCTGGACTGATGAAACATGCAAGAGCATTAACCGCCTTTTGGTGCCCTACAGAGAACTGTTACAAACGGCTACATCTTCCTAGGAAACCAGGGACAATTGACTGGGACTTTGACAACCGTCTGTCTTCTGTGAAAGTCAAGGTAGATAATGAAAACCGCGGGGTCTACCTGGAGAACCGCATCCCAAGTGGCATGACCAATCCTTACCTGACACTAGCAGCCACTATAGCTGCTGGCTTGGACGGCGTCCTCAAAGGACTAGATTGTCCTCCTCCTCGTCCTGAACTAACATCTGACAATCTACCCTCAGCTACAGCTCTACCGTCCTCTCTGTCAGAGGCACTGCATGCTCTAGAAGCAGATAATGATATGGTAAACATCTTGGGAAAGGATCTTGTCGATTGGTTTGTTCTCCTAAAATCTCAGGAAGTCAATATGAGAAAGGAATCAAGTAATGGCTGACAAGTGGCATTGACGTACAATGCATCTTTCCTGTGTTGCACACATCACGCCAAGTTCCAAAGCTTCTGACTGTATATAATAAAACATTATTTAGAACCAACATCTCCGTTGTAATATTTGTGTAGATTGTCAAGCAAGTCTGTTCATGCATCTTTATATACAAGTGAGTAAGTATGGATTTACGCTGTTTTCAGCAATACTCCATCAATATCATGGTTGGCGACAACAGGAACGGCACATATATGAAAGACATCAGCACAAAGACAGTGCGTTACGCTGTGATATGAATTCATTTGGTTCGACAATAAAAACGCCAACGTCTATGCCAAATTATACTATTCATTTGTTACCCCTCAATCAGAAATCACAGGGACTGTGCAAAGTAAGAACAAGACTGTACTCTGTGTCAGTGCAAGACATTAAACCAATTGGAGACCAACGACGTATGCTGAGAAGTGGATCTTCAGAAAGCGCCATCAGTATCAACTTCACAGTAATGTTCTTGGTGTTGCTTTGAAACGTTTGGCGAAACCAGAAACAAACTCCACTGACTTAAATGTTACTGAATTTGAAATTTGCAAACAAGGGAACTGATACCTGAATTTGAAGTAAACTTCTGAGACAAGAATCAATTTACCCAAATGTAAATCTTAAAGGAAGCACTAACAAGACGCTTTCATGTAAACGTGTAGCACAACTGACTGACAATACATGATGTTTAGTGTATTACTTTCGTGGGGTCGTAGTTGTGACCGCCATCAGATTACAGATATCAACTTCCAACCGGAAGGTCATATAATCAAAATTTATCAAGGGACAGACAATTTCAAGTCCAAGTGTTCCACCCCCCAGAGTATTACAATCAGGATCAATTGTTGTTTGATTAGAACAATCTCATCAGTGCAAATATTGATCAAAATATTAGGAAAACACAACTAAAAGTTCCGACATATATGCCAAAAATGGTCAAATATTGATATCAAAATATACTGGTCAACAATGTTATAATATTCATTCTTAATATTGTCGAAATACATATTTGGATGACCAAAATGGTCGAATCATGAAACCGAAGGCTTCTGCCGAACATATAGATTAATCTTATTTACACGGACCCAGAACAAAAAAATAAAAGTCTTGAGGAAGCCACGTTTGTTTTTCGACATTTATATCACCTGATTCATACCAGCAGGAAATACAAATAATAATCTTGATTATGAACCTCGTGCATAATATGGCTAGAGAGGGGGATTTTTCTTGGGAGGCAGGGGAAATCAATTTTGTACATTAATATTAAAGTTGCTTAAAAATTATGGAAAGGGAAGGGATGTCATCGATTTTGTACAAATAATACAATTTGTGCGTAAAGTTTAATCACATTGTACATGCTTCTCCATGAAAATTCATCATGTTATGATCAGACCCTTTAGACTTTCCTTGGCAAGTAGTTCCAAAGGTATTTTTACTTCCATAAGTGCATACCAGTTATATTTCAGCAAATATATCCAATTAAGATCGCAATCATTTCAAATCACTGATGGATCCTACAGGCACTGAAAACTATGAATTACCCACTGATTTGTTTTATGTATTTGTAGAATCATACAATATCATTTCTTGCCACTTGCCAACACGACATCGTCTATTGCCGGTTACCTTGTCATGTTGCTACTGCAGGGAATACAATGATAATTGTTTTCTCCCTGTAAATGTCAATACAGCGATATATCACCCTACTGAAGTCTCGAAGATGTTCAGAACAGTAGTAGCAGTGATATGGTTACATTTCTGTCGTTTAAACATCACATCTGAAGAATAGAATACTTGATAGTTAGTGGTAATGCTGTATAGCAAATTGGATGACGAGTTTAGGTTGACCGTAAATCGTTCAGCAACAGAAAATGAAATCGTTCACTATGACCAATTGTCTGGGTTCTTAAATCGTTCACTAACAGTTTGATGGTGATGGTCTTTCGAGGATGAAAGTTAAAAAAAGGCTTAACTATAAGCATTCAAATTTGGCATAAAGACAGTTCGATAATTACTCTAAATGTTGGTGTATTTTGTTTTTCGTTTATACAGTAATGATACCTTAAATTTTGATATGTTTATGATCTTTACGGAAACGTAGCCGAAGCTGGACAATGTTTTATGGGCTCATGGGCTTGTATGATGACGGAAATGGAAAGATATTTGGTGGAATTACGCACATGTGTCTTCTATTTCACAGCATGAATTTTGGGGACAGTGTGGCCTATACAAAGATAGATATTGACATTTTTCCTACCTACAAAATAGAACCTGCTCTCCTCTCGCGTGATAAATCGTTCACTTCCTGCTATGAAATATTTCCTGCCGTTCACCGCTCCTACGGTGTGTAGTTTAAAGCACACACAAATCAAAAGCGGGAATCAACCAAATACGCAAGAGAACGGTTAAACTCCACAAACAATCTCTGTCCAGGTGAAGCTTTATATAGTGTCTGCTATCATTCTGAAAGCTGTTAAGCATCTCAATTTTATATATTTAAATATTTTTTAAAATAAACAGAATTTATTTCCCACGGCAGAAGACAACAATGTCATCGTTGGAGGCTTTCGAGGTGGGAATCTCAGTGGCGACGCACGTTTTTCGTCAAATTGTTCCAACATTAGAGTCAACGATAGAAACAAAAGTGATTTCGGGTCTTTGCGATTTGGTGTTCAACACGTGATTTAGGCAGTCAAGTCTCAAAAGCAGAGTAACCGTGGTTTGATGAGATGATCACGATTAACTAAAACGGATGTAAAATATTCAAATACACTATTACATATTTCAAGGAACTGCCAATCTCTTCGAGCTTTGTCTGCCTTTAACACAAATAGCTAGAATTAATCAAGTGACAAAGTGCTTACAGAGCATTAGCCTGTATTTAGAAAGTTGAGAGTTGAAATTCGAAAAATAACCGTGTACACTCCAATAACTTTATAATTAATTTGCGCCAGGCTTTCAATACAATGGATTGTAATTCTCACTTTCCTTTAGAGAACCGTAATGCTATTAATTTACTCTTGAGTAAACATACCAGTATATTGAAGATGGGTCAGGCGATAACATGAGCATCTGACTAATCCACTGGAGTGTCGGTGACATATATCAGCCCGGTCACACAACCGACCCCCAGGATTCCATTTTATGACTGTTGTGACAAAGACTGGAATATCGTCTGTAAAGACAGCTGTAATAGCCTCTAAGATAACCGCGTTTTCTGAACACATGCGATTTATGGATATTTGTGTCTCACAAAGACTATATTTTATTTTACTTTATTGAAAGGAACAGAAGCGGATACCGTTGTTTTCAAACAGTCCTGATTTTTTTCTGCAACATATATTATATTTGGCATTACACTTTCTCAGTAAAGTACAGCTTCTAGAAGGTTTAGGCGGCTGAGTCAGAATCTTTACTTACTTAGAAAGTGTAATCCCATATATACCTAATTAGCTGCTAATCAATTTCCTTTCATCACCTACTCCCCATATGGGTTGTTCCATTAGCAAAATAGGTATTATCACTTTCTTCCGGGAGTTTATACAGCAGTTTTGAGATGTAGAAGTTTGGGGAGGGACACCTATTTCCTGTTCAGTTCACGAGACAAGAATACTTGGTAATCTTCATCCCTCTGTATACAACAATGCCCAGCTCCAGTGAAGTTTAGCCGCAAATTTGTAGACAAAGTCGTTTTTCTCTTGTTCGTTCACCTGAAGCGATACGACGTTGTATATTCAGCAGCAGGAAACTAGTTTGGTGATAGTGTAACTTTCACATAATATCCCTTCATAATGAATCTGTATTCTTGTTCAGAAATACGACGTATCTACAGTCACATACAGTAGATATGGAGAAAGAGTACAATGAATACAAGAAATCAAGGAAATTAAGTACTTTGAAGTATATTTATATTATGCTGTTGCTTGCGGTTAATGGTAGTCCGGTTTCATCTATGCCTGTTCTGCCCGGGTCTTAATAACAAAGTCTCGCGAGATTTCATGTTGCCGTGGGGACAGCGGAAGTGTCAATATGGCGCCGATAATTTGTAAACATGAAATGATGCTATAGATGCAGGTTCTCGTTGGCGTCTTAGACACGTGTTCTTAAGTAATTGTTAGTGATGTGAATTATTAAAATATATTAGGGGCTAATTAAAAATATAGGTATTAAACGGTCCCAAACTCTTATCGGCTGTAGTCGGAGATACTAAACAAGATGCCGACTGATCTGAAGATGGCAGAAACTAGAGCAATTCGCGTTGTGCCAAGCGGAAAGGTTTACCGTCAGATGTTTGATGCTCAGGTAAGATTAGTTTCCCAATAAAATTATTGGGTTTTTTTTAGTACCGAGTAAACTGTTCCAAATAGTTATAGAAGTTTCTATCCTCGTGATATGTGCTACCAATAAATTCTAAATATTAGCTAGTTCTGCTGAGGTCATTCATTTACTTATTGTTTTGGTCAGTTTGTATAACATTTGAATAAGATGTGTGAATAGTTAAGGACTTCCTATTATATATAGCTGACATTTACATACTGATGCTGTTATGTTCTCAATCCCATCTATTAGATATAATAACATGACGCACAGAAACAATTCTAAGAAATTCAGGAAATGATTTATCATGGGACCCTCTATTATCGCGGTAGTTAATGTTGTCGCCATCGGGATTATGAACGGCTACTGACATTTAGCTTTTTATATATATTTTCAGTTGACTGATGTTTAATCTTCATTTTTGTCACAAATAATGTGACACATAGTCGCAACTCGTTTAATACCATTGCGGCAATTCCGATTCTCTCGTTTCACCCGGGAAATTGAAGCAACTCTCTATTATCGCGGTATTGCTATTTTCTTACTATGGCACGCGGTACAAGCAGATGACACTGTGAAACGTTTACTAAGACAAGTAACAAATCTAAATAGTTTGATCATTAAAAAATATTTAGGAATTTCATTCACATTAATAATATCATCATGTTTTTAACCCAAACATCTGAGACTTCTATTCATTTGGATACAAGGTAACAATAACATTACAAGATATTGTTTTTCCGCCTTAAAACGTAGGATACAAGTTGCTGCTGTGTGGAGAGTGAAGTTGCATAATACGTCACTTCCTGTTATATTTTTAGCACAGAAAATATGCAAATGACCTTATAGTTGTCACAGGATTACTCTTGACAAAGTTTGTTTTGATTCATGCTAGATGTAATGGCAGTAGGGGTCATACTAGTTTCAAAATGTTCTAGAACTTACTGAAAAGATGAATGCTTTACTATTTCTACGATTAGACATGACATTCCAAATGAAATAAATGACTTTTTCAAGAGCGATGAATATATTTACGTAATTTGCATATGTAAACAGCCGATGCGGGCCGTGGTGTTTCTGCTTTCCCGATGTTTTCGCGTGCCGCAATAACAGAGGGCCCGCGATAATAGAGAGTCCCAGTATACAATCAAAACATGTCTCAGAAAATAGTCCTTAATCTAGATTGTTCAAACTGTTGGTGATGAGTATCTGAAATGTCTGACACCTGTATCTGAAGATTTATTGAATAAAATTTATGTTCGACCCAACTTTATCTAGGTACACATTAAGATCAAAATCTCATCCATAAATTTATCAAAGCTGAATTATACATATATGTGCATTCATCAGTCATAATATTTAAATTCTCAGATCTGTATCATAACTTTTAATATGGATGATGAGCAAATGATCTTGGAGTACTCTTAGTTTGATGACATCAAAACCCAGAAAGCATGACAAATAACAGTATTGTATAACAGGCAATGATTTTAACATGTTTATCAGTGGTGTCAAAAAGTAAGCATGGTGACAGACAGCTGTCTACATTCATAAACCAGTACTAAGCAGAATTTTACACGTTTTGTGAAATGCTTGACTTAGCATACGTATATGTATAAAAAGAGTAAAAAAAACTACATTCTTCATCATTTTCATTGAGAATAGTATATAATGTTTTGTTAAAGTTGAAAACAAATTCATGTGATTAACTGCCTTACGTAACTTGTAACTTAGTTGTATATTATGATGTATATTCATGAATACTTTTCCATGGTTATGTGTAGGCGGGTATATTTTCCTTTGTTTTGTGGGGCATTTTTATGGCTTTTCACTCAATCAACCATGATAACCTGTATTGTATTTGAATCTAGGAAGTCACTCATTATTTAGCTGTTAACTTTACAGTTACATAAGACTTGGTTTCAGTTCAGGTCAAGGGCACCAAGTCTCTCAGATTTGTACTTAAACACTAATTACATCATGATAAAAAATTTCACATATCTGTTTGCTGTCCCCAGGTACAACTTAACAAGAGTCTGAGCAGTGTTCAGAGGAAAGAGCGTATACCGCATCCCCCGAGAGAGGGCACAGGAATCCCTACAGTGCACTTGAGTCGTGATGAAACACAACACGGTATACTTGCAGATCGACAGAAGACCTGGGTGGAGAGCTTCCCAAATGATCCACATATGGAAAACCCTGTTCTTTACAAGTGAGGAAATGACTTTTCAACATTGAACTGGTGTTTGCTTCAGACATCAAAACTTTTGACAGGACAAAGAAGTAACTGGATAATAGATACATGCAGTCTTGAGTCATTCATTGTGATGCTCTGGTAACTGTAAATACTTTATGTATACTGACACCATTAGTCCAGCTAGTCTGCAGATTTTACAGACTAGTGCTGTGTGTAAATTCACTAGATTTGGGAATAACACAACCAGAACATACTAGTCTTGGAAACTTGTATCCATGTTACCTCTAATGCATTTGGCCAGTTTGTTGGTATTCAATTTCTTGTCATGTAAATGAAACTTCCAGCGATGTAGGAAATATTGTTTTTAATTTCAGACAATTCACAGAGTTTGTAAATGCTCGCCGTAAGGAAACAGATGGAAGCTTGGCCAGTAAAGAAGTCCGAGGATTACCAGATGTTGTCGGTGAGATTGCCTCTCAGTAGTACTTTGGTAATAGGTAAAGCTGTTTTTCAGCTACATTTACACTTTCAGCACTGACTACATGTTACACATAAAAAAACCAACCAGTTTAATCCTTCTTCGAAAGTGCCATTTTGAAGTTGGAGTCCAGTTTAATCCTGAACGTGTCATCATTTGTAAACACATTTCTATCAACATGATATTTGTTCCATCAGTGCCAGCGAAGGAGGAGTCTGACATCATTGAAAGAATATCAGCCAGCAGGAAGGAGAGGTGAGACTGAAGCCATGCTGTGTGCTGAGGCAATAGAAAGTTTGAAAAGACAGTGCAGTGGACAGCTTAATGTTTTCATATACTGTCTAATTAAAACTTTGCTGAAGTTTTAACTTGGTTTCTGGAGCATCAATGCCTGTATGGACCGAACAGGAATGTTTTTCTGACACTGTGAGATAAATACTGTGGTGTTTTAGTGCATGGTTAAATCTGTATTTGAAGGACTAGCTTGTACTCGCTGCAGGTTGTAGATATATGGTAAGTTGTTTGTTCTGATATCGACTGATGTATTGCAGACATGAAGCAGCTGTGGAGGACATGCGCCAGGAGCTGAGCGTCATCAGCGCTGTAAGTACCATCACTAGTACTGCAGCAGTATTTGGATAGACCGCTTGTCAGTGATAACATTTAGATATCTGAAGCAGGGTTTTACCTTGACTCACAAACATGGTGGTCCCAGGGACCCCAATTATTAGTTTTAAGGGTCCTTGCAGGCATTATGAGGGTCCTATGAAGTAACAGTGAAGAGGACTGTACGTTTGGATAATTTATTTAGAGTCTTGAGAGATCATTGATCTTGTGGATAATAGTCATGACTGATGATTGAAATGATGCCACGTAACTGCTCTAAAAGAAACAACCAAACAATTAGCAAAGTCATCGATGTGTTGTGGGTACAATAAATAATATTGTGCATCCCTCTGGAGACAGTGAAATTGTATTCTGTGTCCATTCTCTACATCTGTGTGTACTGGACACACACTTGTGGGTCGCATCAAACCCTGCAGTAGTGATTTCTTGTGCTGGTTATTGCTTACACTATGCAGATCGATAATCGGAGCTCATAATCAATCAATAATCAACTGTAATTGTAAGCCCCACCACAAAACTCATGTGGGCAATAACATGACATGATCATAGCACTGTGAAAACAGGCACCAAGTAATATCATATCATGATCAAGAATCAAGATGATTGAGGATACATCAGGTTGAGAAATGTGCGCAAGTATGTTGTTTTCATTGCAGCTTTACAAGTCAGGAAACTGTATCAGTTGTTTATGTCTTGATGTAACAAACATAACAACAAGAAAAAATTTTACTTTCTAAAGTTAATTTGATGGTTTATTTTGAATGAATATCAAACTCTTCGATAATCGCTGATGCAAGGACTAGTGATTTTACTGTCCATGTATGACACATGGGATACATCCCTACTTAGATGTTGTCCACATTCCATCGGACCTTCCCCAATGTACAGACTTCTCAAAGTTATTTGTTGAATGGAAATCTGCTGTAATGTCTGGTATTAGAATGTTGAAATGTTTCATTTCTGTATCCAATTTAGTGTTAATGTTCTTTTAGAACTATGTCGATTTTACTAAAGACTCTTTCTATCTCTGCTTCTTCACCAAGCTCGTTTTCGTCCCTACATGGGTTTATTTATTTTGGGGGTTTGGATGATGGCAGAGAACTCCTTTTGTTTCAGTCTACTTGATATGGACCATCAATTGCTGATTGCAAACTCCAGCATTCATAAATTGAGTCTGCTGATACCTATTTCATATTTCTACGACAGATTATTACCTCAGTTTCTCTTCCATATCAGGAGCTGGAGCCTCGTGTCCTTGAGCTGAGTGACATAACCTTGGCCAGACTGGAAGAGGATGATGGAGAAGTTGCCAAACTGTTAGCTACTATTGAGAAGGATGAGGTTTGTTATGTGTCCTGGTATTGCTTGCAATGTAACATAATAATGGGTTAAAGTAATGCTGCAATTGGAAATCTTTACCCTGAAGACAAATTTGCCAGTGCCTCACGATGGTTGTCAGGGCTGAGTGAGTGATTGAGTGAGAGAGGGATTTAAGGCCACTTTGAAATGTATTCCATTGTCACTATTCTGTACAAGATTTACCAGATACATAAGTTGACATACCTAAGAATCATTAAGTAAGGGACATGAGCCTCTGGTATTATTGTAATTCGGTATGATATCTGTTGTGTGTTGGCAACATGTACAGGATGTTTTTGACCTATAAGTCACAATCAAAATGCTTTTCAAAATATGTACCGGTACATTGTTTATTTTAAATAATCCCCCCAAACCATTTTTGTACATCACTTTACAGCATTAGACAATTTTACATATCTCCGCCATGATATTGCTGGAATATTGCTAAGAGCGACTTAAAACTCACTAACTAACTAACTAACTAAATATCTCCTGTATATTTTGATGTTTGCATTGCCATATCACTTCCCTGATCACTGATTGGTCAACAGACATGGGCATTGTCGTTAGATATGCATGGACAAATATAACCAAAGCTATCTTACTTTAGACAGTATTTTACTTTAAAAAAGCAATTTAGGTTGAACAATGTCACCAAATAACCATCCAAGTAGTAATCTCTTTGTGGTAAACCCGAGTCAGTGTGAGTGAAAACATTCCAGCGATGTGGCAACATTGTATTTTTCAGGATTTAAAACTCTTCAGCCTGGAGGACCTGTTCAAGCTGTGGGAAGATGTCCAGCATCACACCCCAGTCAGACAGACCTGGATCACGGAGCTTGACCACATGCTGCAGAAGATAGAGGATGACAGGATGGACATGGTGTGTATCTCGTGTTGTAGCTCAGGTTATGGCTCACTTTATATGTAGCTCAGGTTATAGCTCACTTTATATGTAGCTCAGGTTATAGCTCACTTTATATGTAGCTCAGGTTATAGCTCACTTTATATGTAGCTCAGGTTATAGCTCACTTTATATGTAGCTCAGGTTATAGCTAACTTTTATATTAGCTCAGGTTATAGCCAACTTTATGTGTAGCTCAGGTTATAGCTCACTTTATATGTAGCTCAGGTTATAGCTCACTTTATATGTAGCTCAGGTTATAGCTCACTTTATATGTAGCTCAGGTTATAGCTAACTTTATATGTAGCTCAGGTTATAGCTCACTTTATATGTAGCTCAGGTTATAGCTCACTTTATATGTAGCTCAGGTTATAGCTCACTTTATATGTAGCTCAGGTTATAGCTCACTTTATATGTAGCTGAGGTTATAGCTCACTTTATATGTAGCTCAGGTTATAGCTCACTTTATATGTAGCTCAGGTTATAGCCTCACTTATAGCTCAGGGTTATAGCTCACTTTATATGTAGCTCAGGTTATAGCTCACTTTATATGTAGCTCAGGTTATAGCTCACTTTATATGTAGCTCAGGTTATAGCTCACTTTATATGTAGCTCAGGTTATAGCTCACTTTATATGTAGCTCAGGTTATAGCTCACTTTATATGTAGCTCAGGTTATAGCTCACTTTATATGTAGCTCAAGTTACAGCTCACTTTATAGCTCATTTTACATGTAGCTCAGGTTATAGCTCACTTTATATGTAGCTCAGGTTATAGCTCACTTTATGTGTAGCTCAGGTTATAGCTCACTTTATATGTAGCTCAGGTTATAGCTCACTTTATATGTAGCTGAGGTTATAGCTCACTTTATATGTAGCTGAGGTTATAGCTCACTTTATATGTAGCTGAGGTTATAGCTCACTATATATGTAGCTCAGGTTGTATGTAGCTGAGGTTATAGCTCACTTTATATGTAGCTCAGTTTATTGCTTAGTTTATATGTAGCGCAGGTTATGGGTTACTTTATATGTAGCACTGGTTATAGCTCACTTTATATGTAGCTCAGGTTATAGCTAATTTTATTTGTAGCTCAGGTTATAGCTCACTTCATATGTGGCTCAGGTTCCAGCTCACTTTATATGTAGCTCAGGTTATGGCTCAATTTGTATGTAGCTCAGGTTATAGCTCACTTTATATGTAGCTCTGGTTATAGCTCACTTTATATGTACCTCAAGTTATAGCTAACTTTGTATATAGCTGAGGTTATAGCTTACTTCATGTGTAGCTCATGTTCTAACTCACTTTATATGTAGCTGAGGTTATAGCTTTACATGAGAATAGCTCACTTCTCTAAGCTCTGTCTGTATAGATAACTGAAACATGCAGAAACTCAATCTTATAGCTCACTTTATATGTAGCTCACGCTATAGCTAGGTTTTAAGAATTGTGTAGATTGATGTGACAGTTTCCTTGATATGGGTAAGAAACGTCTCAGTGTTCAGTGTGTCATAACTGAACAATGCTGGAATATGGTCGCATGTATGGTACTTTTTAGTTTGTGAAACGGTAGCTGTTGTTCAGCCTGATTCACATTCCACATAGACACCTTAACGCTACCATTGTCGTAACTCCTAATTATTATCCTAGATTATAATTTTGGTATCTCTAAGACTGAATGCATGCAATGGTCCCTGTTTGTAATGCAAGCCATGGTAACAGTGTTGTTCCTTGTATTCACAGATTCAGAGTGTGTTCCAGTCATATTCCAAGAGTCTGGAAAAAATAGCTCACCTAATGTCCCCAGACCTGCAGAGGTTTCTGGACAAGGAATCACAGGTAATAGGATGTCTCAAGTGTACCCAGTCTTCAGTAAGGCCGAAAAAATCCAGTCTCATTAAAATCAGATCTTTTACTGATGCCTCTCTCCTCTCTGCATGAACTGAACTTTCTTGAAAGTCTGTCAGCATTGATCTAAATCTTTGGTAAGAGTGAGTGAGTTTAGTTTTACGCTGCTTTTAGCAATATTCCAGCAATATCTTAGCGGGGGGCACCAGAAATGGGCTTCACCCATTTACCTCATGTGGGTCTGTGGTAAGAGTGGGTGAAGCATTACGAGCAGTGAATGTGATATCTGTATCTTGAAAGCTAACAAAAGATGTTGAATGTTTGAATGTCAATAACACAGTCACACAATAATATAGTTCTAGATATTATGTACACTGTGTTGTTGCTGAAATCTGTGACAACCTCGCCCAATGGGCATTCCCATCAACACAATATCTTCGGTATGTATCGTTTCCTTGTGTTGAAATCAAAATGTTTGAAACAGTTACAAGGCCTAAAAAAATATGTTGTGGTTCCGATTACCCGACCGACCCTTGAATTCTGGTGCAGACCCTAATTTTTAAGCGGTATGAATAACATAAGCTTTTAGATACCATTGTTTTTTCCCGGCACCGACAGACATCGGTCATTCTGATAGAGAAAGTCGACATGATGGCCGCAAGCTTGATTAAATAAACAATTACACATTGATAAATGTGTTATTAGTTTGTACTTTACGTCTAAATAAATATGTGCAAAAAAATATTCCTACCTACCTACACTAAATTAAAAAAATCGGAACCACAACAATTTTTTTATTTGGCCTAAAGAAGAAAAGCTAAATGATTTTAGAAATTGACATCTCATCGGCTCAAGAAGCCAACGTCCTTCATTTTCATTAGGTGATATGGAGGCTGTCAAATTCACTTTGGGTTCACAAAACACCAACTTCTTTGAAGTGGTTATCATACATATCCAGGGTAGATTGGTCATTGGTTTCATTCAAAGATTCACTTCTACTCTCTGAATATTTCCTTCAGACGATCAACCAGACCATGCTGAGCAACAAGCGAGCATATGCAGATCTGAATGTCCGTCTCCTTTCTTCCGACATTGAGCGAGAGAAGATGCAACATTCAACATGGCGGAGACGTGTTGAGGACTGGAAGAGGCTCAACATTGATCTTGCTGTCGCCAAATTTCAGTGAGTTGTGTGATTGTATCATAGTCCAACCTCTAAGGCTGTGCAATATTACCGGTAAACCAATAAATACCGGTACAGTATCTCACAATACGATTATTGCGATTTGGTTCAGATTCTGCAATATATTGGGTCATCCAGAATTAGCTCCCTTTGAATTATCTGCCCTTGATTGCCACAGCAACAAAATGTGCTCTAAAAGTATCAAATATGCATTTATTTCTGTTGGTTTCATGCAACATTTTACAAGTGGAAGTGTCTTTATATTGTATAATGACACTCTAGTCAAGAATCTTACTAATATATTGGATGTCACATAAGATTTTAAGCTCAAGTAGTTCACCTAAATCATTTTTTTGTTTTCATTTTGCAATAGCTCATGTAAACACATGTTTATATTGGAGTTGAATCTGAATGAATCACTGACATACAGTAGCAATAATTACATACTGCTTTGAAATGCATTCTGTTAAAGAAAACAACGCTGATAATGAAAATCATGTTATACTATTAAATTTATCATTATGTTCGCAAAACTTTGTTGCAGTGCAGTACTTCAATTAAACATTCTACACTAATGCTCTATTTCATTTACATTTATCTGTAAACCATTGGCATACAGCCATACACAATGGGGATGGGGAGCCTGAAAGTATGGTGTAACAGCAACTAAGAAGACGATGTCGCACACAGAGAGCTATTATGAATTAATGATGTACACGCTTTGGCAGAAACCTTCCAGTGAATATATCACAATATGTATTGCAATATCTCTTACATTATTGCAATATATCGCAATATGAGAATCAGGGCAATATCCAGCCCTACCAACCTCGTTACAAGAAGTGTCAAAATCTGTAAAATATCACTTGTATCAAATACACTTGTATCCAGGGATCTGGGAGCCCTGTCATCTAAGGTGCCACAATTCACTGTACAAACCTATCCTCCTGGTTTGAATCCCAGTTTTCCAGATTGTGTTTCTAGGTTTGTGAGCGCCCTACCTGTGATTGTGGGTTATCTCGGGAACATCTGAAACATGCATCACTTTAGCTTCCCTCTCACACTAAGCTGATACACCGAGACATGGCTGGAATGTTGTGAAATCATACTATCTATCCCCTGATACAGCGGTTTAAACATTGCTGATTGTGTCTGTGGATAGAGAATTCTGGACATAAGTACTTGAATCATAGCTCCCATTGAAACTGTATTTGGGAGTTAACTGTGTTCACTGTTTTCATGATGGCAAATTCATTGTTGGAGATGAATTATTGATCAAATACATGATTCTCAATGATTCATGAATAATCTTCAACAATCATCTGATAAGGTTACCTGTGAAGGTCCGGGTTAGAATATTGATCTTCAGTAACCCATGCTTGTCGTAAGAGGCGACTAACGGGATCAGGTGGTCAGGCTCGCTGATTTGGTTGACACGTCATCGGTTCCTAATTGCGCAGATCGATGCTCATGCTGTTGATCACTGGATTGTCTGGCCCAGACTCGATTGTTTACAGACTGCCGCCATATGGCTGGAATATTGCTGAGTGTGGCATAAAACTCAGCTCACTCACTCACTCATCTGAAAAGGCCACCTAACATAATTCTTGGATATTCTTCCACATTTTCAAAGACAGAGTTGTGAGCATTTTATCATCAATATATATTTCTTCTAACAAACTGTTACGGCTCTCTCTGTGATGTATTAACTGTTGAAGGGTTAGATTCCCATGAAGCATGAGTGCTGGTAGGACCATGTCTATGGTGTATTTCATCAAATATAGAAAACTGAATGCACATGGTGACATTGTTTGACTGCAGCAATAACAGCTGATGACTAGGAATAGCAAGTAGTTATGGATGATCAACTTCTGTATTGTACAAAACCGACATTTCGGTGTGGACACTTTTACTGTTTTCAAGCATGCTATACCGAATGTCACTTTTGTACAATAAAGAAGTTGATCATCCATAAAGACTTGTCATTCCTATTACTTACAACTTCAAAAATACCTCATAAACAGTCCAAAGGATGACTAGTTTCCCAGTAACACGATGCTGATGAAAATCTCATGATCAAATTCTTTTGGCCCAACAGTTCATACTTAATCAAGCCAGTTGTGTCCACATCACATTTCTATTATTTTCAACAGCATTTTATACTTCAGTTCAGTTAATTATTACTCAGCAGTCATTATTTTGTATTTGTCTTTGCCTGTGTCAGTTACTCATGCATGTGTTTATGTTTCACAGATCTTGTCCCTAAATTCTAAATTTATATCAAATACCCTTTGTGTTATGTTATACCAAAGCTCTTATTTTACAAACCCGTGAAGATCCGTGTTTGAATTGATCTTCAGTAACCCATGCTTGTCGTAAGAGGCAACTAACGGCATCGGCTCCCAATTGCGCAGATCAATGCTCAAGCTGTTGCACTTAATCACTTGATTGTCAGGTCCAGACTCGATTATTTACAGACTGCCGCCATGTAGCTGGAATATTGCTGAGTGCGGCGTAAAAGTAAACTCACTCACTCTTATTTTACACTTTAGATAATGTTAGTGTCAGTGCTGGCACATGTCTCAAGAGGTCAGATCAGTTACATTTCTTATTTCTTAATGTGGACAATGATTTCATGAGAAACACATGGCATGAAGAATTTTTATGTTCTTTTTATCCGTAGATAGAGGGGCCGTACCATAGAGGGGCAAAATAATGGCACTCATCTCATCATGGTTGATTCCAGGATAATTAAGTGGGATGTCTGTTTCTAACATTCCTGTCTTATAAGTTGTTGCGTGTTAAAGTCGGAGGTCAGTTTCTAATATTGCTGTCTTATAAGTTGTTGCATGTTAAAGTCGGAGGTCAGTTTCTAATACAGCTGTCTCATAAGTTTGTAATTTAGCTGTCTCATCAGTTCTCTTGTGTAAAAGTCGGAGGTCAGCTTGTAATTATGTCATAAGTTGGCATGTGTTAAAGTCAGAGGTCAGCATGTAATGTAGCTGTCTCATAAGTTGGTGTGTGTTAAAGTCGGAGGTCAGCTTGTAATGTAGTTATCTCATAATTTGGTACGTGTTAAAGTCAGAGGTCAGCTTGTAATGTAGCTGTCTCATCAGTTGTCGTGTGTTAAAGTCAGAGGTCAGCTTGTAATGTAGCTGTCTCATCAGTTGTCGTGTGTTAAAATCAGAGGTCAGCTTGTAATGTAGCTGTCTCATCAGTTGTCGCGTGTTAAAGTCAGAGGTCAGCTTGTAATGTAGCTGTCTCATCAGTTGGCGTGTGTTAAAGTCAGAGGTCAGCTTGTAATGTAGCTGTCTCATCAGTTGGCGTGTGTTAAAGTCGGAGGTCAGCTTGTAATGTAGCTGTCTCATCAGTTGGCGTGTGTTAAAGTCAGAGGTCAGCTTGTAATGTAGCTGTCTCATCAGTTGTCGTGTGTTAAAGTCAGAGGTCAGCTTGTAATGTAGCTGTCCCATCAGTTCAGTTGTCGTAATGTTAAAGTCAGAGGTCAGCTTGTAATGTAGCTGTCTCATTAGTTGTCGTGGTGTTAAAGTCAGAGGTCAGCTTGTAATGTAGCTGTCTCATCAGTTGTCGCGTGTGTTAAAGTCAGAGGTCAGCTTGTAATGTAGCTGTCTCATCAGTTGGCGTGTGTTAAAGTCAGAGGTCAGCTTGTAATGTAGCTGTCTCATCAGTTGGCGTGTGTTAAAGTCAGAGGTCAGCTTGTAATGTAGCTGTCTCATCAGTTGGCATGTGTTAAAGTCAGAGGTCAGCTTGTAATGTAGCTGTCTCATCAGTTGTCGTGTGTTAAAATCAGAGGTCAGCTTGTAATGTAGCTGTCTCATCAGTTGTCGTTGTGTTAAAGTCAGAGGTCAGCTTGTAATGTAGCTTGTCTCATTAGTTGGCGCTTGTAATGTGTTAAAATCGGTGTTAAAGTCAGAGGTCAGCTTGTAATGTAGCTGTCTCATCAGTTGGCGTGGTTAAAGTCAGAGGTCAGCTTGTAATGTAGCTGTCTCATCAGTTGTCGGTGTTAAAGTCAGAGGTCAGCTTGTAATGTAGCTGTCTCATCAGTTGTCGTATCAAGTCAGGGTCAGCTTTGTAATGTAGCTGTCCAAGTCGCAGTGTTAAAGTCAGAGGTCAGCTTGTAATGTAGCTGTCTCATCAGTTGGCGTGTGTTAAAGTCAGAGGTCAGCTTGTAATGTAGCTGTCTCATCAGTTGGCGTGTGTTAAAATCAGAGGTCAGCTTGTAATGTAGCTGTCTCATCAGTTGTCGTGTGTTAAAATCAGAGGTCAGCTTGTAATGTAGCTGTCTCATCAGTTGTCGGTGGTGTTAAAATCAGCTTGTAGGTCAGCTTTGTAATGTAGCTTGTCTCTCATTGGTTGTGCGTGTTAAAATCATGAGGTCAGCTTGTAATGTAGCTGTCTCATCAGTTGGCGTGTTAAAGTCAGAGGTGTTGTAGCTGTCGTATCTCATAGTTGGCGCGTGTTAAAGTGTTCCAGGTCAGCTTGTAATGTAGCTGTCTCATTAGTTGGCGTGGTGTTAAATCAGAGGTCAGCTTGTAATGTAGCTGTCTCATCAGTTGTAATGTGTTAAAATCAGAGGTCAGCTTGTAATGTAGCTGTCTCATCAGTTGTCGTAGGTGTTCAAAGTCAGAGGTCAGCTTGTAATGTAGCTGTCTCATCAGTTGTCGTGTGTTAAAATCAGAGGTCAGCTTGTAATGTAGCTGTCTCATCAGTTGGCGTGTTAAAGTCAGAGGTCAGCTTGTAATGTAGCTGTCTCATCTCAGGTCAGTTGTAATGTAGCTGTCTCATCAGTTGTCGTGTTAAAGTCAGAGGTCAGCTTGTAATGTAGCTGTCTCATCAGTTGTCGTGTGTTAAAAATCAGAGGTCAGCTTGTAATGTAGCTGTCTCATCAGTTGTCGCGGTGTTTAAAATCAGAGGTCAGCTTGTAATGTAGCTGTCTCATCAGTTGTCGCGTGTGAGTCAGCATTGTAAATGTAGCCAGAGGTCAGCTTGTAATGAGGTCAGCTTGTCTGTATCAGTTGGCGGTGTTAAAGTCAGAGGTCAGCTTGTAATGTAGCTGTCTCATCAGTTGGCGTGTGTTAAAAGAGGTCAGTAGGTCATCTTGTAAATAAAGCTGTCTCAGGTCAGTTGTAATGTAGCTGTCATCAGTTGTAGTGTGTTAAAGTCAGAGGTCAGCTTGTAATGTAGCTGTCTCATTAGTTGGCGTGTGTTAAAGTCAGAGGTCAGCTTGTAATGTAGCTGTCTCATCAGTTGTCGTGTGTTAAAGTCAGAGGTCAGCTTGTAATGTAGCTGTCTCATCAGTTGGCGTGTGTTAAAGTCAGAGGTCAGCTTGTAATGTAGCTGTCTCATTAGTTGGCGTGTGTTAAAGTCAGAGGTCAGCTTGTAATGTAGCTGTCTCATCAGTTGTAAATGTAGGCATCAGTTCGTGGTGTTAAAGTCAGAGGTCAGCTTGTAATGTAGCTGTCTCATTAGTTGGCGTGTGTTAAAGTCTCAGCTTTCTCTGTCTCATCAGTTGTCGTTAAAGTCAGAGGTCAGCTTGTAAGCTGTCTCATTAGTTGTCGTAATTAAAGTCAGAGGTCAGCTTGTAATGTTGGTCTCATCAGTTGTCGGTGTTCAAAGTCAGAGGTCAGCTTGTAATGTAGCTGTCTCATCAGTTGGCGGTGTTAAAATCAGAGGTCAGCTTGTAATGTGTCTCATCAGCTGTCTCATCAGTTGCTGCTCATAAGCTTGGCTTGTTAAAGTTGGAGGTCAGTTTCTAATATTGCTGTTTCATAAGCTGTCATGTGTCAAAGTAGGAGGTCAGTTTCTAATATTGCTGTCTCATCAATCTGACCGGTCCCTCTGGTCATGCCTGTGTCTTATTGTGTCTTCAATTTCCTGGCTACAACCAGTGACGTATTACCTTGTCACGACTAGAGAGGCAAAGTGATTGATCAGGTGTCATTGGCTAATTTAGACACATTTGAGACACATTATTTTGATTCTATAATCAGTAGTTTTTTCATTTTTCAATCAGATATAAACTTGTAAACAAAACAAACATATTGTTTGTCTGACCATTACATTCTCTTTATTTCCAATAATATTGACAAGTGCATGTTCAGCATGATCACCAGAGATTGAACACCATATGATTTCCTTGTGAGTTTCTGAAATCCACGTCACTTGTTTGCTGTACAAGACTCGTACATTGCATGTCAGCTGTCTATGTACATCACCACAGCATGGATCACAGCACACAATGTCATCACCAGGTGAGTCCTTATTTTTACAACATATTTATCCTGTATTCATTAAAAACACAGACACTGTTATGCACGGTATTAAGATAAAGTCACAATTTAATTTTGATTTCATGCACAGTTTGGCTAAAACTTGATGTACATAGTTGTCTTGGAGAAGTGAAACTGACATTGTGCATATCATGTCTATTTCAGTTTTCCAGAGACGATTGACAGAGACACCTGGAGACTTTCTGAATACAACCACATCCTACAAAATCTGGAGGAGGACTTGGCAGAAGCAAATGACGAAGAAGAGGAGGAGGAGGATGATAAAGAAGAGGAAGAAGAAGAGACAAACTTTGAAACAGAGAACTAGGAGAAATATATATCCAGCCCTTGTGATAGTTGTACTCTTCACCACAGATGTTGTAGAATAAATTAGATTCCCAAATGTCTTTGTGTTCTTTCTTACTGCAAAATACATCGTGCTTCTCATTGTATGCTGGGGCGGTAGGGTAGCCTAGTGGTTAAAGCGTTGGCTCGTCACGCCAAAGACCCGGGTTCGATTCCCCACATGGGCACAATGTGTTAAGCCCATTTCTGGTGTCCCCCGCCGTGATATTGCTGGAATATTGCTAAAAGCGGCGTAAAACTAAACTCAGTCAGTCAGTCATTGTATGCTAATTAACCCTTTTTTTAAATAGGGTCAGTAGGTTGGAATGAAGTTTGAGATAAACCATTACTTGTCTCACTTGCCTGGTTAATGATAAACATTTGATTTGATTATAGAATTCATCATTTAGAGATGATTCTTTTCAATACATATTTCATTCCAAAGAAAATTTGCATTCAATGAAATAGGAGAAAGGTGTTCAGTTTATTTATTAAGTCCTTCAGTGCTCTTCAGTAAGAGTTTTGTGATGATATCAAGATTTGGTCAAGAAATATGCATGCTACAGCCTTTGCCTTGACTTAGAAAAATGTGATTGGAAAAGTTGGAAGATCAACATCTTCAAAGAAGATAACTACAATGGCTTATAATGTGCATGGGATTAATCATGGCTAAATACATTTGGTCAAGAAATATGCATGCTACAGCCTTTTTTCCTTGACTTAAGAAAAACATGTGATCGGAAATGTTGGAAGATCTCCATCTTCCAAGAAGATAACTACATTGACTTAAGAAAAAAAACATGTGATCGCAGAAAAGCCCACATGTTGGAAGATCAACATCTTCAAAGAAGATAACTACAATGGTTTCATAATGTGCATGGGACTGCACATTTTCCAGCAAGGACTAAAGTACATTCCTTTTAAAGAAATTGCATATATCATCATGATACTTGTCTTTCCATTCGTGATGAAACAATTGAAGAAATATTTTTTTTGGCGAGGCGATTCCGGTGTCGAAGTGGAAAGAAGCCGGATCGTATCTCCATGTAGAGTCAAAGCTCAAGATGAAACTATTAAAATGTTGCAGTTTCATAGTTTTTCGTGCATGGTTTTACTGTTTCAGTGTAGCGAGGTAATGTGTTTATGTTATATTCTGCGTTTTTCTGCACAGTGGGAAAGTTTTCTTTGGTAGGCCTGATAATGTGCATGGGATTAATCATGGCTAAATATTTCTGTTGATGTTTGTATGTTGTTCTATGCTATATAGTTATATTCCCTACTTGAGGATGATGTGTACCTCTTGCTTCAGGAAGTACATGAACAGTGATGCTGTGGCCAATCCTCCCGGAGTAGAGAAGGTGTTCGAGTTCATGGTTGCAGAGCAGTCAATCATAAGCGCCAAGAGACTTGAACTCATCGAGTCGATCGGGTCAGTGAAAACAACTTGCCAAACTTTCTCTGGACTAATGTTCACTTACAAAATGATCATGGTAGTGTTCAATATACAGTCATGTCAACAATTACAATTATAGTGGAGTCATTACAATATTTTGAACCATGTCTTGTACATATGATGACCAGGTGGGTATGTTTTGTTATAAAGTAGTGAAAAAATCCAAATGTGCCAGTTATGTTAACTGGTAGTATTTGCAGAAAATGTTTGTTTGGGGAGAACAGGAGGGGTATTTAACTTGTAATACTAAAATAATTACTGGTTTCAGCATGAAGGTTAAGATAATTTGAGGGTGATATATTTTAACCTCAACTTGTAGTTAGCATCACTGAGCAGGGGGTTACAGGATGCAAATTCCTGCATCCTATACGGGTAAAAGTTTACAACGGAATCAATGAAATTGATTAGCGGGTCCACAAGGATGCAGAAAAAGTCCAAATACTTTTTGTAAAAATTTCGATCAAGTAACAATAAGTTATCATTGAGTCTGGAACGACCCGGGTCATGGTATCATTTGCAGTTTAATTACTGTAACAATGTGATGATCATGATACATGATACAACAACAGTAACTGAATTACAACAATATTACAACATAGTATTAATAATAATAATTAAGTGTCTGGGACCCCCATTTTGTAGTCCAGGACCCCTGAAAATTAAGAGTATGAGTCCCAGGTACCCTCAAATACAGGAATAAAGGTAAATCCCTGGTCTTGATGCTCAAACATATTCTTTGACTTAACAGAATTTGAATTAGATTTACACAAATATATGACATGATAGTCAATTTTCTACACATAAAATATATTCCGGACGTTTAATGGTACATTAAATCTATTTTCACATTGAAACTTTGTAATATGTGTGAACTTTGTGGAGGCTAGGTTATGGCTCCTGCTATGGCTCCAGTTATGGCTCTAGCCCTGGCAGGGGTGGTGGGGTAGCCTAGTGGTTAAAGCGTTGGCTCGTCACGCCGAGGACCCGGGTTCGATTCCCCACATGGGCACAATGTGTTAAGCCCATTTCTGGTGTCCCCCGCCGTGATATTGCTGGAATATTGCTAACAGCGGCGTAAAACTCAACTCAGTCAGTCAGTCTAGCCCTGGCCATTGGTATGGATCCTGCTATAGCTCCCGCTATTGCTATTTGTTTCTGTTACAGGGAGGTGATGTAGCCATATATTGTAAACCAAAAGTCACTGTGTTTTTTCATCTGATTGGCTGAAAAACATGATTGAATGGTATTCGATTCCCAGAAATTGGAAGACTATTCACTGCGTATTGACACATACAAATATCGCACATAATTGTATTGTTGTGTCGTCACCAGTGGTGACGTCATTCAAATCATATTGTGACGTAAAGTCGGAATGACGGCTAAAATGAGCAGTTCCAGATGCTACCATGGGAACCAGCTGAAACGGCCAGCTGATGACACTTCACTGCTGTACCCATACTCGATGTCAATGAGTGCAAACAGCAAAACCCATGTGGGCCTTTTGGTTTACTTTTGTGATTACAATGTCGATAAACATCATGTATTGGCCAATTTACGGGTGTTATTGAGTACTTGAAGCACGGGAATATGAATATCCGTGCTTCAAATAGTCAATAACACACAGAAATTAGCCAACACATGATGTTTATCTCCTAATTGTCTGTTACAGTGAGATGCGGCCTCCCGCTTCCACCAAGACAGCTGTGTATAAGTGGAACCAACAGCTGCAGATAGTTACAGTGGAAATAGGTGGGAGTTCCATGTTTGTTCCTGCCAATGTTGTAGTGGTCATTCTGTCAATGCATCCATTGTTGTGTCAGTAACAGTTGCCTTGCTCCGGCCATTGCTTGTCTTGATCAGTTTAAGTTCATGTTTCTTAGCCTATGGTCAAATTGTCAACATGAAATTGATGATTGTGACTTTTATGATTACCATTCCCTAGATGCTGTCAACCAGATGTGTTTCTTAGCCTATGGTCAAATTGTCAACATGAATTTGATTTTTGTACATTTTATGATGACCATATTGTAGATGCTGTCAACCAGATGCACATGAGCAAGCTTTTATGATGACCATGAGGAGTATGGTCAGAATGTGATGATTGTGCATTTTATGATGACCATATTGTAGATGCCAACCAGATGGAGCACGGAGTATGAGTCAGTCAAGGTATGCTGGAAACACACAAACACAAACAAACACAAACAAACACATAACAAACACCATACTTTTGGCTGGGGAATATTATTGTATGTGTCAGTTAATTTTATATTTTACTGATGACAGATGACAATTTGGGAAAAAAGGCTTTTATCATATCATTATGAAATGTTAGGCTAACAATGCTGTAATTATTTCAGTCATTAAAATATAATAACTGTACTGGTATCAAGGTCAGAATACAAAGTAATATCACCAAATATACCATGAAAAGTACTACTGGGAAGGAAGAAGGGTCATCTTCAGACCCTTTATTATCAGGCACATATTGATAGTTCTGCATATTATCCTTAGCTCAACCAGTGAACTTTTTACAGGGACTGACTAGATTGTATTTGAGGATTAAAAGAGTCCAGACTCATCTGTCAGGATGCAACACAGAATGTTTTTGTTCCTTTTCTGCTGAAGTTTCAGTTGAGAAACCAAGACATGTTAATTATTTAAAATTCTGTTATCTAGATACAAGCTATGCAGTGTGCTACTCTTAGAGTGAGTGAATGAGTTTTATGCCGCTTTTAGCAATATTCCAGTAATATAACGCTGGTGGACACCAGAAATGGGAAATCAAACCTGGGTCTTCGGCGTGACAAGCCAACGCTTTAACCACTAGGGTACCCCACCGCCCCGCTACTTCTAGAGCCGAAACAGGCAATGTTTATAAGACACACTCAATATAATGTCCCAATATTGTTTCTCAGAGTTTCAGTGGCTGACAAAATACAAATGGATGAGTGAACAGCATCAGTCAGTTGTCACATATCCGGCTGATGGATGGTAAAGTACATCACTTGTTTGTTTTTCTTGTCAGAAATCCCTGATAGAATCTGGAGTGTGCACTGAAGCCAAAGCAAAGCAGGTGGTTGAGACCAAAATGTTACCGCTGGTGGGCGACCGACAGAGAGTCCTGGAATCCAACCTGGAAACAATGGAGGTACATTGTGCATGTTCTGACATCACTATGTTAACAGACGATGAGATGTTTCACTACAAGTGTAGAGCGGCACAAGTTCGAGGAAGGATAACAATATATGGATGAACAGCTTCTTTATTACAGTGGGAGCACATTCGTAACTACTCGTCCCTTTCTGTAACCTGAAAGAAAAAATCGGAGCCATGTCCGGGACAAATATTCCCCCAGCCAATCAGAATGTGCGTATGTCGAGAAGAAATTGGGTCAAAATAGTTAGTTGAAATAAGTTTCATTTCGACTTGCATGATTTTTTCCAAGACTCTTCAAGTTTATTTTAATTATTGCATAGGGTTTCGTGAACTTTTATAACCAGGATATACTAACATTATGGCGTAGGAAAGTATTTCTGCATGTTAAACATACCCTTTGGGGTAATTTCCTCGGCATGGATGCCATGTTTGTTTTCCAAGTAAACTAGAGTTAGATGCCCTTGAAAATAGTTCGGTGACTAGACTATTTCTTTCTCTCTGCGCTTTTGCGCTACGCTCAGACAGGGTCAAGTTCTGTAAAATGGCTACGAGAGTTGTACAAGTCTTATGGAAAGGGACGAGAAGTTATGAACGAGTGGGAGCAATGTTTTGGTGTAGGTTCTAACACTGTTATCAAGCACTTTCTTCACTTGTTCATTCATATGTTGTTTTCCTCCCTTATAGTTGAGTTTTTATGACTTAGATTGTTGTCACAAGTAATTGTCACGAGTTAAACCTCAACCAAGGACAGACAAATGTATATGACATCTCCTTTGAAATGTGAATAGATTGGTGATATGATTATTGGAAGAAGTATTTTTGGAGTTTTCATTCCATTGTGTAAGCTCCTACTCATAAAGTTAGAATTGTACTGACAGAAAGCCATGGAGAATCACAACATCAAGTTAGAAGAGAAGACCAAGTCCCTGTTCAAGTTTGCCCAGGGTGCAGCCCACATGTGGGATGTCCATGAGATCGGACTGGCCAAGCAGGAGAGGGCACTACAGGAGAAGCTGGAGGCTTGCCGCCATCAACACGACAACCATAACCAGGTCGGTGGGCAGCAGCAGCAGCATCATACTGCAGCAATAAATGTCCCCACTCTAAGTATACCCATAATACTAATCCTTGACCAGGTCACCAGACACTTTATGTGATGTAAGTGATGAGTGTTGGAGGTTAGCGCAGTGATTACATTGTTGACTCATTCATTACAGACCCAGATGCTCTATGTCTAGTTGACACCACCACATGATGGTTTGAGTGGTCCGACTACATGACCTGGGTGATTACATATCATCACGTCTTGATGTTTTGGGATGTTGCTCATAACATCAACCATTTGTTCATATGGCCAGGGCTCCATTATTTGGCTGGAATATTCCTGACTTTAATGACAGCTACATATTTAAATATCATACAGTGGAAATAGTGAATGAGTGAGTTTAGTTTTACGCCACTTTTAGCAATATTCCAGCAATATCAAAGCGGGTGATACCAGGAATGGGCTTCACACATTGTTCTCATGTAGGGAATCAAACCCGGGTCTTCGGCTTGACGAGTGAACGCTTTAACCACTGGGCTAACCCACCGCCCCTTCACTGGAAATGAGGATCTATGTAACAGATATGTCCTGTAATTTGTATCTGTTTGTTTTCATTGACAGAAGGGAAATATTTTCTTATGTCCAGATTGATGGGTGGTTGATTTTTACTAAAGAAAACAACAAACCTTTACAAAATTATTTTGGGGAAAAGAATACTCAGTGACCAAACAACTCTTGCAGGAGCGGGAAGCCAACCTGGACATTGTGATGGACAGAATGCGTCAAGACTCGTCGGAGGACTCGCTCAGAGCCAGCCTGGCAAAGTCCTTGGAGATGCTGGAGAGAATCAGGCTCTCGTAAGTGTATCTTGGTGTCCATGTCATAATAGTGCCATATCACTGAAGAAGATCCGCGTTAGAATTGATCTTCAGTAACCAATGCTTGTCATAAGAGGTGACTAACGGGATCGGATGGTCAGGCTCGGTGACTTGGTAGACACATGTCATCAGTGCCCAATTGTGTAGATCGATGCTCATGCCGTTGATCACTGGATTGTCTGGTCCAGACTCGATTATTTACAGACTGCCGCCATATAGCTGGAATATACCCAGATCTTCACAGGTCTGTGATGGTCTACACACACAACATGATCACCACTACCTTGTCATTCCCACAGTAGAAATAAACTATCTGATGTTTGTGTATAAAGCTCCATATATACTCTAATACATGCAGTTAGATTAAAATTATGCCATTTTGGATAGTTTGGGGCAAGCAAAGAATGTTATATATTCTTAGTTAAATAAGTTAAATATTTTATAAAACAACATATAGATATACCCCAATAAGTGGATTGTGAAACTGATGTAAGTAATATATTGATGTATACATAAATTCAGGTATGAGATATTCCACAACCAGCAGACAGACATTGTCAAGTCCTACCCAGAACAGGTGAACACGGAACTGGAGACCTACGACCAGTCTGTCCTCAAGTTCTTTGGTGTGGACAGGTCTCATCCAAAGGTAAGCTGTCAGTATATCATAACCTCCATGGGATTCCAGTTAAGAGAATAAAGTGACCTTCCTCCATGAACTGACCCATGAGGATCCGGGTTAGAATTGATCTTCAGTAACCCATGCTTGTCGTAAGAGGCAACTTAACGGGATTTGGTGGTCAGCCTCGCTGACTTGGTTGACACATGTCATCGTATCCCAGTTGTGTAGATTGATACTCATGCTGTTGATCACTGGATTGTCTGGTCCAGACTCGATTATTTACAGACCACCGCTATCGCTGGATATTGCTGAGTGCTGCGTAAAACTAAACTCACTCACTCACCAGTTAAGAGAGTTTGCCGAGGAAACTATGAATGTCATAAGACACAGCTTAATGGATTCTTAAAATGTCAATCAGTGGTTTGTCTTGTCCAGACAAGACCACTGTGATATAGCTTGAATATTCCCAAACACACTGGTGAACAACAAAGAATCAATGTTGTTTGAAACAACATGATGTAGAGACGTAGGTTGTTGTTTTTTCATTTATTATATTTCTGTAAAAAAAGCTAACCATAAGTTTTAAAAAATAGTTTGATCAATGTGATCTATTGTTTTGGTGTTGGTGAGTTTAGTTGTGAGAAAATAAATAGTAAATCTGCTTTAGTTGCAGAATGTTAACTATTTCCATGGACCATTTTAACTATTTCTCTGCTAATCAATGATTCTATATGTGTCTGTTGTAGGATAAGGACTCCACATCCAGGGAGTCTAGTTTCCTGCAGCCTGATGATAAGAAGGAAGACTCTGACCTGTCCACACCCAAGTCCAAGAAGAAGAAGAAGGGCAAAGAGGAAGCGGTGGAGGTGAGTCACTTTGTCCGTTCCATCCATATTCTTTCCATTTTTGCTGAAGCATACCGTTTCCATGTGTTACCGGTATATGGATGACTGAAGTCAGCCTAAATGTGTTGTATGGATGACTGAAGTCAGCCTGAAATGTGTTGTATGGATGACTGAAGTCAGCCTAAATGTGTTGTATGGATGACTGAAGTCAGCCTAAATGTGTTGTATGGATGACTGAAGTCAGCCTAAATGTGTTGTATGGATGACTGAAGTCAGCCTAAATGTGTTGTATTGTAGTATGTCAGGCAGATATAACACATAGATATAACTTGAGTCAGTTGATGTTTCACTGCTTTTCTATGGTTGGATTTTCTTGTATGTAAGCATTATGTATCAGTGTTGTACGTTTCATAAGTAGTGTCCAGTCGTAAGCAATAATCAGTTACCCAGAGAATTTAATCAGGACAGGAATAGATCTGAATGGAATATTAGAGAAGTGAAAATTCTCTTGTAAAATTGGTTCCAAAACAAAACTATATGAAATATAGTTAAGGAGTAACCAATTGTCCAGAGGCTGGAACCCATTATACATCCACACATAAATCTCTAGGATCTGGCTTTGCCACAAATGATTAAATTTAGCATGTGTGCCTTTTGACTTATGTCAGTATACCATACTATTGGCAATGAAATATCTCTTTGGCATTTAATGATGAGATAAGCTTGTCACCCCCCAAGTTTGTCATTCTGATGCCTGTAAACCAGGTTATCCTCCAAAACTGTGTTCCACAGGAGATATCGTTTTGACAGTAGATTTTGTACAATGCCCTGACAATGCTATGATGTCATGAACTTGATGACATCACAATGCTTTGACATCGCCGAACTGCAAGTCTAATGGCAGTACCGTGTTCAGAGATATATATTTGTCATTGAAAACTACTGAAGAGTGTCTTTTGATATCAAATAATGAAATATATCAACACTTGTTGATAAAAGTAAAAATATCCTCGACAAGTCTCAGATAGTTTTAACTTTTATCAACTCGTGGTGATATATTTGATATCAAAAGACACTCGGGTGAGATTCTATTTCTCATCCAGGATATGCAGGTTGGCCTTGTGGTCAATGATCTCGGTTATTATGCTGGTATCTCAAGGTCGAATTATGCAACTGTGTTTAGTGTGTGATGACCTTCTGCGATGTCCCTCAATTAAAGTAGCATAAACCTCTGAAAATTCCCTCCTCCAGGTTACTTAGTCTTTCTTCTTGTTTATATGGGAAATATGATGACAAGGGAGACAACTCTTAGCATCTTGTCACCATTAGTGCATTTCATGATAGATCTTTTACATTGTGTTTATAATTCATGGAAACACAAATAATAACTCTGTATCAAATAAACCAAGTGGTATTTTACATGATTAATTATTTGGAATTGATTTTGGATTTAGGTTGCTTCAATATAAGTTTGAATATATTAACCTGATGTATTGTTTACATAAATTTGATAAAAGCACAATTGAAGTTTGGTAGAGTTGGATTGCATTTGAAAAGAAGTGTAAATGAGGTTGATCCTTTTTAATAGAACTCACTTTTAATTATTTTACATTAAAAGTTTCAAATATTTCCTTTATTTGTGTATGGAATATATGAACTGATAAACAGCAGCATATTTTGATTTTAAAAGTCTATGACTGAATGTGTTGATATTGAACTCATTAAAGGAATTGATTATGTCAGTGCTTTGTAAAAGAGGACAAGCGACAAGGCAATACGTGGATGGTGACCTCCTCCAAACGGCATTATGCATCTTTATGACATTGAAAAACATAAATTATTGATTGCATGTCTTCAACTACCATTTACACCCAAACATGGTGATAGAAGTGCCACTTGACTCTTTATGAGTCAAACTTCGTCCCATATAACACCTTGCAGTAAGCGAGAAACTGACCTGAATCTCAACCACAGTTACATGAATAATTCATTGCCTGTCTACTTGCAACTCTCTGTAAGTAATTCTGATGCCTAGCTTGCATGTGAAGTTCCTGGCAATCTATTCAATGTGAATATTTCATGGAGATTCCAAGATTAATCTACACTCCTTAATTGCCATGCATGTGCACTGGCTTGGTCCTTCATTGTTTGATCTGAGGGAAACGTGAAAAAACTGGGCGGAGAAGCAACTCAAGTTTACAAGCCACAGTTACAGTAGGAATGTCTTAACAGCTATGCTCTATGCTTATATATAGCGATGCGTCATTTACTCTGCAGAATGGCATTCCAGTAAGCATGGTTCGAATCACAGGTGGTCCTGATTTTGTTTAAGGTTTGTCAGCTCCATGCCTACTCTCATTGGTTTTTATATACCGTTGTGGTAAATGTCCCAGACCGACACAACTTTAGGCTATTTTTTCACACAGAACTTACACACTGTGATATAGCTGACATACACTTTCAGTGGAGCTTTACCTTGTCACTTATTACAAGGTATCCTTTAAGTGACTTGCAGTAGTAACTAGGTAAATTCCACACTTTGAATAAAGGAGGTATACAACAGGAATTTGGAATCTGAATTTCAGTGTTATTTTTCATCTTGAACTTGGTTCCATTAGACAAGTTCTTATATTGTGTTTGTTTTATGGTTCCATGATGATGAGTGTGGCCCAGAAGTCAGTCCCTGAAATAGAAGTATCCCCAAACTCCTTCACAAGTCTTGAGTACCGGTACTTTGAAAATGAATAGTCTCTAGGGTCCTTTCTGTTATGTATTACTAGACTATTTTACTCACATCAAACAGTCACAATGTAACACACTGAACATCGGACACCACAAACAGAACCCATCTCACATGATACAACACACACCACACGTTACACACCACATGCTACACACCACGCATCACACACTACACACATACAACACATATCTGGTCTCCTTTCTATTGAATATCCAAAGTAAATTTAATAGTTTGATATCAGAGAGTCAGTGTTAGTAGAGACAGATTGGCCCAGTGGGAAGACAGATACAAATAATGCCCCCAGTATAATCATCAGCCACATCAAGTGATTATCACTGGCTGCTTCTGAAACTGACTAATCAGCAAGGTTCTCAGAAAATGTACCACCTGGGAGGTGACCATAAATCTCGCCACTTCCTTGTAGTGAGGAGGTATGTAGGGAGATGTAGTCTCTAAATTACTTTTGAAAAAATTATGCAGGCAACCATCCATGAGGTTAGAATAGAAGCCCAGGGTCCTGTTCCACACTGTGATGTTAAGGCTGTAACAGTCATAAGGCTATGTTAAATTATGGGAGTTATGATCTCAGTGCTAAGATCACTCAGTGAAACAAAGCCCTACAATCTATTGTACAGTCGAACCCGAGTGTCTCGAACTCAGTTGAGATGAATTCTCGGTTGTGTCGAACTCATCTCTCGGTCCCTGCCAATTTCCTTATAACTGTCATCATTTCTACGATGACAGATGTGTTGAACACTCGGATAAGTCGAACTTTTCCCTTGGTCCAGACGAGTTCAACACAATGGGGTTTGACTGTAATGCCGTTACTGAAAGACCTCCATTGGTTCCATGTAGCTCCTTGCATAGGCTTCAAAATTCTTCTGACTGCTTACAAGTGTTACCTTGATCTGGCTCCATCTTACCTGTTAATATCTAGACTTGCCTCTTCGAAGGATATAGGGGCAGTGGGGTAGCCTAGTGGTTAAAGCGTTGGCTCGTCACGCCGAAAACCCGGGTTCGAATCCCCACATGGGTACAATGTGTGAAGCCCGGTTCTGATGTCCCCGCCATGATGTTGCTGGAATATTGCTAAAAGCGGCGTAAAACCAAACTCAGTCAGTCAGTCAGTCGAAGGATAGAATTACTGTACATCCATGGGCTCAGCATTCAGTACAGCTTTGGAGCAAGGCTACATTGTTACTTACATTACTTGCTAAACATTGCCACCAATAGATGATTTAACACATGCTATATTTGGCACAGCTCCTATGGTCAAAACTTAGCCTCAATACACAATTCCTTTCAGAAAGAGGTCAGATACACCACCACAACCATTTGTAAAGTACATATTCTAGAACTTTTTGTGGTTGATTCCCATCCAGGATAGTCAGAGATCTAACCTACTTGAACCACCATATCTTCCACAAAAATGTAAGTCTGACAATTGGGAGTTTAGACCACATGTGTATAGCTCTGACAAGTGTAAATTGGTGTAGCTACTATTATAAAAATAATCCCGGGCTTACACATGATTTTTGCTAAAATGAAAAAATCTAAATCTGCCCTAAAATACCTCAAATACTATAAATCTAAAGCTTTGCAACCTATCGGACTTACATGGGAAAAATAGCTTCCCAGATAGCATTGATATGTTGGCCCATAGTTGGCCCATAATCACCGGTTTGGTTGGCCATGGTTGTCAAACTGACGATGGACCCACTTGGATATGCTCATCGGCTCCACAGTGGCCCATCATGTTGGCTCATTGTTGGGCCAACGAATGAAAATTCAAACAAAACCATGGCCCATAGTTGGCCTAACGATGTGATTTTGTTGGCCTTACGTTGGCACCTCCATGTTACAACATTTAGCTCTTTCTTGACCTTTGTACAACCATGGCCCATATTTCCTTATGTTGGCACAACTTATTTCAACATTCAGCTCTTTCCTGACCTCTGCAATCAGAAACATATATAAACAACACAACAAGTTAATCAAGTGAACTATTTAATTCTTTTTTTCATTGTTATTTGAACCTAATTGTATTTCTTGAAAATATTCTTGTCTTAGGTCTTTTTGGCTGTCGCTGCTGACACGTTTGTCGAACTGCTTCTGAAAAAAACAACCCCAAAATTTCATGAAACTGTCACATATCATAATTTTAGACATGAGATCTATCGTAAAAGGACATGGTATTTGTCCTTATGTTTGATTTGAGACATACAACTTAATGATTGAAAACTTCTTGTTTATTTCACAGAGTGACGATCGGATGTAGATTCTTATACTGTTATCAAGCTAAAACCAAATGATGAGAAGTATGTACGTGGTATGTTTTGACAATCAGCAGATTGACATTAACAACAACATGTAATTGAATAACAACTGGTACATTATTGGGAGAGGCCAGATGGGGACTAAGAACAACAAATGGAATGGTGATGAAGCCAATAAACAAGGGGGGATTCAGTTGTAACAACAAGCTGATAGGGTGCTTTGATAGAGTCTATAGTTTGATTAGTTCTTCATTGGTCTGTCGTTTTCATGTGACTGCAAAATTTGGTTTTGTTGCAATTATTAGATTTTGTGTTAGTGAGCAATTCATTGGTCTCAAATGAAATCAAACAGACTATGAGTTGGTGGGTTACTGGTTGAGGCTTGTGAAGACATGTTGTAGGTGGTTCCGCTCATGTTCTAGGTCATGGCTGCTGGAGCATGTTCTTGATCAGAGGTTGAGATGAAAAGAGTTTTAGGGTCAGGTTTGACAAATTCAAAATCTTATCCACCAAGAATCAGGACTTCACAAAAGAAAACTTTTGGAAGTCATCAAAATCAGCCACCACCACAAACCTTTGATCAATAGAGACCAAGGATACTACATACCATTGGGATATGAAGAACTAATCAAACTATAGACTCTATCAAATCACCCTATCAGGTTGTAACAACCTAATACCCCACCCCCCCCTCCCTTCCTTGTTAATTGGTTTCATCACTAGATCTATTTGTTGTTCTTAGTCCCCAACTGGCTGCTCCCAATTATGTTTATTTGACAAAACATACTATGTACATGTATATATACTTCTCATCATTTGGTTGTAGTCACTTTTAGCTTGATAACGGTGTAAGAAGAATCGAACGTCGCTCTATACAATAAACAAGAAGTTGTCATCCATAGAGTTGTATGTTTCATTATTGACTCCCCAACTTCTAGAATGCTGTTCAAACAATGTTTTATTTGGATATGGCGTGTAACAAATATAACTGTGACACATATATCTGATATGATGATGTTTAGCAATTATTGGTTGTAAAGATGAATGATAGAGAGAATTGTATGTGGAAACAGGAGTGTAACTGACAAACACATAATGTTAATAAAGTAAACACAATAAATTTAAATAATTTAAAGTGAAATAAGATTATCAAAGTGGTTAAAACAGGCTACCTAAAGAAAAGTGTCAATTAAATCTTTTATCTACTCAATCAATTGCCTTTTAATAAAATATGTGTCAGTTTCTTTAGCCTAAATGATGATTCAAACAAATTATTTCACAATATATTCGCAATTCAGTATCACAGAAATAACAATGCATATTTACCAGTTGAAGGCCTCCAGAAATGTAGTGTCGTCTGCTCTTTGAATATCAGGTAAAGCTATCAATGATGACAAGTTTGGTACTCAATTTGGCGAAAACAACGCTGTAAATTTCACTGCATCATAGTTGAAAGACAGGGAAATGGATTCTTTCTTTTTGTCTGTGTAATTATTTCAACTTTCATCAAAATCTTTATAAGAAAACATGGCTAAAAATGGCCGTGTGCTCACTCTTTTATTCACAATGTTGGGCCAACGGTGGCCCAACTTTGTGAAATAGATGTAAGATCAGGAAAATAGGCAGAGTTTTTCAAATGTTGGCCTACTGTTGGACCAACATGTCAAAAGCCACCGTTACTTTTAAGTCATTAAGATAACGTTGGGCCAATGTTGTCAAACTGTTGGCCAACCAACCAACCATATACCAACATTGGCCCAACACACCTTTGCTATCTGGGTTGCTACATGCCTGGCTCTGATGGCAGAAGCACGATTAGATAATTGTCATGAAAATGTTTCATAGAAAAAGTATTTTGGGCAATGACAATATGGCTGAAATGTGCTGAAAGACCTTCAAGGGTTTTGTAATGTTGGTCCTGGGAAATCCAGGAACTAGGCTTTACAGTAAATGTGGGTGTAACAACTCATGGAATATAGTGGTTTTAAAGTAGGTTGTTCTCCAGTCACATTGTGGATCAGCAAGTACCTGCAGGGTCAAGACAGCCTGTAACGTAAACCTCTGTGCTGTCTAATGATACATTTGTTAGGCCAGTGTCGTTAGTGTGGTGTATGGTCATCAAAGATGTGATACAATGTCATCTTACTTATTAGTTTCTAGTACGCTGTAGGTTCCAAGGTAGTCTCTCGTACAGACCCTGAAGCAAACATATCCAAGAAAGCCCACACAAGTCTAGAAAATGTGGCAAGTCTAGATTTCCTCAGCTTCTGAAAATAAAGAAAGTCTCAGGGCTCCTTTTCATTATATATTTATTTTTTTTACTATGAACTTTTTTCAGTAAAATATGTTCATTTCAGAGCCTAGTTATTAGTCTAGTTCCAAGGTAACTTGTTGGCATCAGATACTCAATAAAACCATCACATCTGAAGTACGTTTTGTTAGTCTCAGAGTGATACAGTCTTGTTTGGGAAAAGGTAATCTGTATTTCAAATAATTTGACGAAATCTCTTGTGATCATTACATGATGGATCACAGGAAAACTGTAGCGCAAATAGGGCTGCACAACAGAGAGAAAAATTACCAGTCTTTCTATATGCGAGCAAAGCGAGCAAAGGTTGGCAACGTGCTTCCCTCGCTTCGGTTTGAAAAATATTTTTAATAAAAAAAATATTGCCACCATCAAAGGTAGACACCCATTTCCTAACACGATTGTGCTCTCAGATTTCCAACCTCATAATTAGTAATTACTCATGTATTTATACAATATAATTAATTCAACATGTTAAGCGCCACTCGTGGCATGTCAAATCATTCTTCGCCTCCATTACCCCTGCTGGCTTCCGGTTCCACGAAGTGAAGGAACAAGAATATTCAAAAATTAAAAAAGATATTAATAAAAAAAATTAATATCATATTGCCTAATTTCACCATTAAATTGATGGAGATTACTTTTCTTATCTGCTGTCGTTATTGTTAGACTTTTCATAACATTTATTCTACAAAAAAGCGCGTCGGGCTTTGTGGGTAAATGAAGCAAGGGAGGTAACTCCACAAGTATTCCATATGGCGGACATGTGATTCAACAAGTATATTTAGATTTAACTCCCCCTGTTCCTCGACTCAGCTGAACCGGAAGCTGGCAGGGGTGATGGAGGCAAGAAACGATTTGATGTACCACGAGTGGCACTTAAAATGTTGAAACAAATATATTTTACGTGAGAAGTTATTAAATATGAGCTTGGAAATCAGAGAGCACAAACCTGTGAGGAAATGAGAGTCTACCTTTGATGGTGGCGATATTTTATTTGGCTATTAAAAATATTTTGGAAACCGAAGCGAGGGAAGTACGTTGCTAACCTTTGCTCGCTTCGCTCACATATAGGAAGACTGGTCATTTTCTCTTTGTTGTGCAAAGAGTGCCATGTCCCTTTGATTTAGTTTTAAAAATGGCAGAAAAGTGGTATGCAGATTGGCAAAAAAGGAATATTGAAATGGATCTGGCCTGATGAAAACATCAGACTGAGCATGTCAAGCTCCTTTCATAAAAATTCAGTCAACTCTGATCAGGTGTCAGATTCTCTTATGTCCTTTTTGTGTCTTCAAATAGGACCTATTACAGGTCAAATCATTAACAAAAAGCATCATTTGACAGGGCTTTCACACATTATTTGCTGATGACATGTAGACATGCAACCTCTTCGCTTGAAATCAGTGCTTGTGGAAGAGGTCTCTACTTACCTCAGCTTACACCTGCAGCTCACTGACAGCCCCCTGCATGTATGGTTGACCCAGATCATTGTCATCAGGAACTGGTTGGTGTTGTGAATGAATTGTATGAACATGGAGTTTAGAAAGTGCAAGCATAAGTATCTTTCATATTTCAGATTCACACCATATAATCAGTGTAATCATCTTTTGTAATGGCTAAGTACAAAAACATGTGTTAACGTTGTACTTTCTTGTTTGGTGCCATGTGCTAGAGTCTCATATAGAAAAACAATAGGAGACAAACAGCTTTATTGTGAATATAGGGATCCTGTGTTTGCTAATGAGATCCTTTGTTCAGGCTCACTTTTTCGATGAGGTATATAAATTAGCAGCTATTTTAAATTTTTTGCAAGGGAGTACCTTATAATTGTAACTTTATAGAAAACAATATGTGTATTTGTGAAAAGTAATATTCCAAAAATTCTGGATGATATAAACCATATTTTCAATTGTACTCCATTGTTTGTTTGTTAGCAAAAGGAGATATTTGTAAACAAAAACAAAAGTGGCTGGCTTTAAAGGATGAGAACGACAATCTAAAGTCTGATGACACCAGGGTTATTTTACTATAGCTCAAGTACCACCATGACAACTTCACAGTTAAATCAAGTGGCTAGGTACTCATCCATTATTAACAAATTTGAAACTATCTCATGGACAACTGAATGACAGTCAGTGCCTTAGAAAAGAACTGTTTGTAACTCTGACCTCAAAACCCAGCTAGTCGTCTTCACTGTATATATCGCATATTTAGACCACACTTGGATTTTCTTTGTGTTCTTCCAGCCCACTAAGCTGGACAGACTAAACTTGTGTGTGTATATAAATTAGCTGTCATAAAACAGCAAGGAATTTTTGGTATGTGAAGAAAACAGTATTGTCATCTCATCTCATCCTTTAGTACACCTTCCTTTGTGTACTGAGTATGTATGTACCTGCTCCACAACACGGCTCAGACCTAACTAGGACTTGGTTTGAAGTCGGATAAAGCACATGACGAGTCTTTTCAACCTTTATATGATGGCCTAATTTGCCTTGGGAACAATGGTCATGTTGGGTGGAGTTGGATGAGACCCATGCTTCAGTGGACTCATTCAGACACTGACACAGGTATATACAGCAGTTGGTGATGTCTATCTACAGTGATATACACTGACGTAATACTGCTGTTGTATTGAGCAATTCTCTCGGTTGGTTGATCTCAGACAGAGTGGGAAATTGAGCAATGTCGTATCGTTTTCTTGTCAGGCCAGAGATTGTAATTGCCTGTGGGGTTTCTGGGTTGGAATATGTCGTGTGGTGAGTTTCAGTGACTCGGGTTTCCCCAGATAGGCTGAGATGCTGCTTGTGATATCAATCACTGGTTTGTCTGGCCCAAACTGTACGGGCTGTAGTGATATAGGACCTCACAAGACAGTCATGACCAAGTATTTATGTAATCATGCTTCTTTGAGATAAAAGGGTCTTGGGGTAGCCTAGTGGTTAAAGTGTTCGCTCGTAATGGGGTGCAATTCCCTACATGGCTACAATGTGTGAAGCCCATTTCTTTTGTCCCCACCATGATATTGCTGTAATATTGCTTAAATCGGCTTAAAACTCACTCACTCACTCACTCACTCACTCACTCACTCACTCACTCACTCACTCACTCACTCACTCACTCACTCACTCACTTTGCTGAGATAAAAAATTTGCAAGAAGCAATTATTTCTTCTGAAAGATTTACCTTCTTTTCCACATGGCTACAGAAAGGGAAGATGAATCCGAAAAACAAATATGTAAACCGGTCTGGCCAAATTCTAGCATTGTCCTGACTGACTGACTGAGTTTGGCTTTACGCCGCTTTTAGCAATATTCCAGCAACATCACGGCGGGGGACACCAGAAATGGGCTTCACACATTGTACCCATGTGGGGATTCGAACCCGGGTCTTCGTCGTGACGAGCCAACGCTTTAACCACTAGACTACCCCACCGCCCCGCATTGTCCTGAACATCTGAAACATCATCAGAGGCAACTCAAAATAGAAATAATACTACAACTCTAACCATTCATCTCAACTAACAGAGGATACAGCAGCATAGGTATCATTTATACTCATGAATGGCATATCCTTACCTAATCAACATTATGAATAATAATAGACAACATCATGAAAAAAACATTTCATTAATAAACAGATATTGTGATCCTTCTTTGAGAGGCATTTAGAAGTTGTAAAGATGAAGGAAAACCAAGTTCTATGGATGGTCAACTTCTTTATTGCAATGAGTGCGATGTTTCGGTGTAGGTACCAACACCGTTATCAAGCAAGTGATGATTTTGTGATGACAGTCTGAGACCAATCACCGGATTGTGTACAAGTCTGGCAGTTTTCAGATAGGGTTATAGGATGGTGGGACAGAATGCATATAAAGCTGTATTTTGGGACTGAAGTATTTTGCATTTCAATACATGACAGTTACAGTAATGTACCCAAGAGGAGTTACAGTATAACACTTCCCGATGGATCTCTGAATTCATTCCCTGACATCAACAAGTTAGGGTTTTTTTCCTTTAGGTGTATTTAATGAAAAAAACAAATATATAGTTCATTTTACTTTAACTTTTGGGGGCCATTATTTCGTAGTGTGTTGCACTCAATATTACAAAAAACTATTGATGTTAATGGTGTGTTATGGTTTTAAGGAATACATCATGAAGATGGGTATTCATCTCGAGATGAAACTAATCTGGTATCTCACTCATCTTCTGTATGATGTAATTCCAGTGTGTGACTTTAGCGACATTTAGTTCGAGGTGAGGTGAGGTGAAATTGGGTTTAACGTCGTGCTTGAGAATATTTCGCTCATATGACAACGTGCATGCGTGTGTATGTGTATGTGCGGCTGCTTGTACGGGCCCAGACTTAAGCTGGTTTTATAGTGCTAGCTCACTGAGATACCATGCCGCAGTGAAGCATGAATACCCCACTCAGACACAGTATACTGACTCCGAGTCGACCAGTCCTTGATGTACCCATTAATGCCGAGCGCCAGGCAGGGACCAACAAGTACCATATTTTAACACCTTATGGCATGACGCGGTCAGGGATCGAACCCGCGACCTTCCGCTCTCCGGGCGGACGCTCTAACCACTACACACGGAGGCGTGGTCAGATTTCTTCTGGTAAGATCACACAACACTAGTCCATGAACTAAGACTAAGACTAAAATATATTGAAAATAATACTAAAACACATTTTTCAGCTAATAGACACTGAAGTATGTAGCCCAGAGGGCAACTCATAGTTTTTGGTTATCAAAATTTGTAATTCTTAGGTGCTCCAAGATCCAATGAGTGTATCTATTAAGATTTTCAAGTTTAAGTCTGAGGCTGTTCAGCAAATACCTGAAGACGTACAGTAAGATGGCATCACAAGTTCCACAGCCATGCTGGACAGGTAATTAGTTTGTCAAAGCCCAGGGGAAATAGGCGTACCTGACAAAGTGCCACGTTTCACTTTCAGTTTACGTCTAAACATTGACAGAAAGTAAATATGAGTAATTGGCATCACAATGGTGACTCCTCTAAGACGTAGGCGTAAGTTCTTCTCAGGGGGTTTTTGATCCCTTGAATAAATATATTATTAGAGTAATGAGGGTTAGAGGCTCTTGTTCACAGATTCAGGGATGAGACGAATCAAGTACTGCTTAGTGCTAGGACTTTGTTAGACGAATGCTTTGTCTCTGAAAATATATAACTCTGAAACTTCATTTAGATTGAAAAGGAGACTGCATTGTAAAATTGAACTTAGGCAGAAAGGGCTAGGACTTTGTTAGACGAATGCTTTGTCTCTGAAAATATATATAATTTGGACAGAGGCAAATTACGTCATTTAAATTGAAAAGGAGCCCCAGTGCAAGACTGTGGAAATCCTAGACTTGCCATATTGCAGAAAGGGCATGGAGGAAGGGAAAATACAATGCTTCAGGGATTGAGAAACAGACAAGACATTCATTTAATGTTTTGATCAGTTCTCTATTCCAGTAAACAACCACTCATTATGTTAAATTATGATTTTGTTATTTTAATTTTCTGTTTTATTAAAATGTAACTGATAGGTAGTATGTCTATGTTTAACCATGTGTAGACTTCATGAATAGTAGTGACAAAGCATTTTTCTAAATAGTTGATTACCAATAATACATATTGATTTAGTTATGCCTTGTGAACAATCAGCTATGATTAATCATTGATTTTTGGAACATCATTAGTAAACCAGATTGAGAAAACTGAGTTAATGACAGTTTTGTTCATTGATTATGGTGATGATATATTTGTTAGCATCCATTACAGTGTTTGGTCATGCCAGATTCTGGTATTTTTCGAATATGGGTTATTCTTCATGATAAGGGGCGGTGGGGTAGCCTAGTGGTTAAAGCGTTCGCTCGTTACGCTGAAGACCCAGGTTCGATTCCACACATGGGCACAATGTGTGAAGCCCATTTCTGGTGTCCCCCGCCGTGATATTGCTGGCATATTGCTAAAAGCGGCGTAAAACCATACTCACTCACTCACTCTTCATGATAACCACTTCGATGTATTTTCGGTATTTAAGAAGAATAACAGCATGTTTACCATTTTGAATTTCTTTTGTATTGGATATTTAAATTCAGAAATCCCCTGTAAGTAGACATAGACTATACTCTTTATCATAATACAGATAAAGCAAAAATAATGTACTCCAACAGTCTCGTCAATTGCGTGTCAATTTCACGTCCATTTCATGTTGTGGTAGGTAATGATCAGCAAGTAGGGGTGCATCTTCATTGTTTATGAGATAGGTTGAGCTAGGCAAACAGTACGCAGGCTACAATATTGATTTTATCTACTAGGGAGCTTCACGCCCTAGGGAAGGGAACAGCTATCTTGTTTCTGGTAAAGATAACGATGTCTGTATCAGTGTGTGCACGTAACCGGTCCAAGACATCGACACTCCTTCAGTATTATGTCCATTTCAGTGTACTATGCTGCATACATTTACACTGGAATGTTTCTGTTTGGAATGTGTGTTGTGATAGTTTGTATCAAACATGGTTTGGAAGGAACGTTGTTTATAGTTTAATCCTTGCCATGCTGTTGTTTGTCCGTCCCACCATACACAGATACCCTTAACAGCTATGGGAGTAAGACTTTCTTAGATGTCTCCACTGTAAAAGATACACAGTGACTTTGAAAATCTGTTGTTTTTAAGAGCGGCCATATGATTGTTTTGTTGGATCTGGCAACCATATTTTCAGAAAAAATAGTAATTCTCACATCTTTGCTTCACCAACACATCACATATGCAGGTATTGGGAAAGACAGGGCCATGGGACATTTGCACATTAGAATATAAAATGGCCCGTTAAAATTTTGAAGTTTACTATTGATACAAGGGCATTGGCCCATTCTAAATTCAGAAAATGGTTAATAATCCTGAAAAAGGCCCATTGTCAAAGTTCTCTATCCCAATCCCTGCACATGCAAAATAATTTTTTTTATGATACATAGAGTTTTTAAGAAAGATCCAGACGTTGTATCTGCTCAGAGGTCGATATTGAGCCCCAAGCTAGTCTACAGCCAGTGGCAGAACAAAGTCTCAAATAGGACTGGACAAATGTCTCTGTATTACTGGAAGTTAAAGTTATAGCCAATGATAACCAGTGGAGCAATAAATCCAATGATGAAGGATAAAAAGGTTTCAATGATTAGTTTTACACGGATGCACTGAATTCAACGCAAATTATCTGCTAGTTTGAGAGAATAAAAACATTTTCAATTAATCTGAATGATGATATTTTCCCAGTTTTCCTGCAAAGGGCACTTAGTTTAAAAATCCTAGATAAATCCTTGAGGTCATCTGCACATCTTAATCAGACAGTGAATCCTCCCGTGTGGACCCCTCGTTGGAACAGCTCCAGACACAACTCAACCAATCAAGTAGTTAGGCTGGGAATTTGGTTGATAACCATCATACTCGACAGAATTGTTGTTCTGATATCAACCATTAGCATGTTACAGGCATGACATGGCTGAAATATTACCCCTGTGCAACGCCGCTTTTAGCAATATTCCATCAATATCACCCATGTGGGGAAACGAACCCGCATGACAACGAACGCTTTAACCACTAGGCTACCTCCACCGCCCCATTTAAACAAGAAATAATCCCATATTCATGTTTTGTATTCATTAAAAAGTGGCTGTCTCTCTATCACTTAGTGTATACATTCTGAAACCATAGGGATTGAGGAGATATTTGCCATGTTAAATGCCATGAAATCTAGTACATGCAGAATAATACAATTAGTGAGTGCAGGGTGCAGTCATCCGAACAGTCACTGCTGCATGTAAGGTATTGATAACAAATTATACCTTGGACGGTAATCGGTTTCCGGTTTTTAAATTATTACAGAGTATGCATTTCAAAAGCATGTATTTAATAGGTCAGGTCAGGTTGACACAGACACGCACGGGTAATTCTGAATCCTGCAAATAACAAGTACCGATGTCCAGCAAAAGAACAACTTATAACTTAAAAAGGTAAAATAATCTTTATGTCTAGTGATGTTTACAGCTTGAGCGTTTTGATTTAATTCGCAATCAGTGTTTCCTTCGAGTATTAAATGTGTTAGTAGTTTTCTAGTTAGATTGCAATTCATTGGGTCCGATTTTGAGCTTTCAAATGGACTGGCGTTACAAATAGTGTCTAGTGCTACAGGCCGATGGAATTCGCTTAGTTGTGCCAAAAGTATTCTTCAATGCCCAACAAGATTGTGCGCTATGTCACTAATTTGAGTATTAATCACTGGTCAGGTTGGATTATTCTACTGGTAACTGGACATATAGCTGATTGTTGCTTCAGTGAGCCGAATTCCTCAAGAAAGGAATAAATAAAGCATACAGATGTTAAGAACCAAATATAACATTTGAGGAAATACAGCATCCTACTTTTGGTACCCTTTCAACAAGTCCGATCCTTGTAATGACATTGACTTAACACATGATATCACCTTAATTTGTAGGTACATGGTTTACTATAGCTTTACATGTCACAGTTTAACAAGGAGTGGTAGTTCCGCTCTATGATGTCCCTCTCTAGAACAATACTCTGTAAATATTGAATGAGGATCTTACTGAATGGCTAAAAACGTTCATAACCTACACACATGCATGTAATACGGGAAGGATAGCCGGTTGTTATGAAGATAGAATCTTTGCTTTGGGACAGCTTTCACTTTAAAGCACCAGGCACCATTCGGATCGTTTCTATGATATATGTCTTTTATTTCTCCTGTGGGGTTCCAGGTAAGGGTTCAGGATGCTGCTAGTATTAAAACAACCTTAGCGCTAAGACTACCTTAAGTCTATGTTAAGGTATGGGAGTTACGGTCACCTTAGCGTCAAGACTACCTTAAGTCCATGTTAAGGTATGGAGTTACGGGCCACCTTAGCACTAAGACTATCATAAGTCCATGTTAAGGTATGGGAGTTACGGCCACCTTAATGCTAAGACTATCTTAAGTCTATGTTAAGGCATGGTAGTTACAGTCACCTTTTAGTGCTAAGACTATCTTAAGTCTATGTTAAGGTATGGGAGTTACAGTCAATTCTTAGCACTAAGACTACTCATAAGTCTATGTTAAGGTTTGGGAGTTACGGGTCACCTTAGAACTGAGATTCGGAAAGTTTTGTACAACGGCACCCAGGTCCCCAACTGGCTTGCCGTAACAATTGACAACATGATCAAGCAATCAGGTGGATTATTTTGGTGTATTCATGTCCCAGTTATATGGGGATTTCTTCATTATTAAACTTTGTCCATAATATTTAAAAAATGAGAAGCATGAGGAATCTAATTTTATATCAGACTATGTCTATACCTAAAAATATGTTTATAACAAACTGACTGGATGAAGTGAAATGTGTTTTGGTCGTGGCCACTTGCAGGATATGAATATCTCCATGAAGCCGAGCCAATAAACTGATATTATTGAAGGTGGTATCTTTGTAAAAATCTTTTAAATCCATAGTTTACTTAGTTTTAAGCTTGTAGGCGTACCCAACTATTATTATCTATGGGCTATTAATGTAACTCATGCTGGAGCATGGATGTTTGATTGGATTATGTGGTGACCATTCAGAAGTTATGGAGACGCCCAACTTCAAATCATTAAGCAGTTAATTTGGTTATGTGCAGGATTCTGAACTTTTTAAGTTGTATTATGTTCCAGAAGAAACAAATAAAGTATTTTACTTATGGTCAATAAAAGGGTGTGGGATGGTGTGATTATTAAACCATTTCTGAATTTAGAAGGAGCTGAGTTTAGTTTTGCGCGCACGCAGCAATATTCCAAGCTATATGGCCTTTTATCTGTAACGTGCCCGAATGTCTTGACCATGCCTTCCAGTGATCAAAAGCTTGCGCATCGTATTCAAGCCTAGTGGGAACCGATGACATGTGTCAATCCAAGTTGTATGAGCCTGACCACCCGATGAATAAGTTATGAGGCAAGTAGTTCACTGTGATGTCCCTGAACAATACTTGTAAATATTGACAGATCTTGAATGGCGAAAACATTCATAACCTACACATGCATAATGGAGGATAGTTTGTTGTAAGATGATCTTTGTTTGGACAGCTTTTACTTTAAAGCACTAGGCACGGGTTGATCGTTTTCCATGATATATGTTTTATTTCTCCCTGTGGGGTTCCAGGTGAGGGTTCAGGATGCCGTTGTACAAAACAACCTTAGCGCTAAGACTACCTTAAGTCTATGTTAAGGTATGGGAGTTACGGTCACCTTAGCGCTAAGACTACCTTAAGTCTATGTTAAGGTATGGGAGTTACAGGTCACCTTAGCGCTAAGACTACCTTAAGTCTATGTTAAGGTATGGTAGTTACGGTCACCTTAGCACTAAAATCGCTTTGTACAACGGAAACCTAGGTCCCCAACCGCTTGTCGTAATAATTGACAACATGATCAAGTGATCAGGTGGATTTCGTGTAATCATGTCCCAGTTATATGGATTTCTTCATTATTAAACTTTGTCCATAATATTTAAGAAATGAGAAGCAGGGGGAATTCATTTTCATCAAACTATGTTCATACCAAAAATATGCTTATAATGAACTGACTGATACAGTGAAATGTGTTTTGGTCGTGGCCACTTGCAGTCTATCTTAGCTGAGCTAACAAACTGATATTAAAGGTCTCTTTAAGTTCTTTTTAACCATAGTTTACTGAGTTTGTTTGTATACACAAACTATTATCTGTGGCTATTAATGTAACTCACATGGAGCATGGATGTTTGATAGGATTATGTAGACCATTCAAAAGTTATGGAGACGCCCAGCTTCAAATTACTACATTTAATTTGTCATGTGCAGTGATCTGGAACTTCTTTTAAGTTGTATTATGTTCCAGAAGAAAACAACCAAGTATTTTACTTATGGTCAATGAAAGGGTGTGGGATTGTGTGATTAGTAATGAGTGAGTTTAGTTTACGCCGCATTCAGCAATATTCCAGCTATATAGCGGCGGTCTGTAAATAATCGAGTCTGGACCATACAATCCAGTGATCAACAGCGTGAGCATCGATCTGCGCAATTGGGAACCGATGACATGTGTCAACCAAGTCAGCGAGCCTGCCCACCCAATGTGATTAGTTATGAGGCAAGCAGGGTGAAAATCTCATAATTAATTCATTTTACCTTTGGGTGGTTGTTTAATTTGACACACACAAAGTTCATAATGTGTCGTGTCAGGGTGAGGTTAACCATAGATAAGACATTTATAACAGAGAGAAACATGTAATACTATCAATAAACCTGTAACTACCCACTGATCGAGACTGTTGATATAGGTGTGGCCCCATTAAGAACGAACAAAGGATTTACTTCGGGTAGGACTTACTGACAGAACCCTGCCCCTTGATGTCAGTGAATCTAGAGCTAATAGATTCCCACAACATTTGGATTACCCTACCACACCCAGCTGTGGGGTCTTTGTCATTGTCAATGTCATGTCAGATAGGACTGGGTGCATGATGTGGGTGGAGTGTCTCAAGTTTATCATCACACAGTTAGGTCTGGCTCCCAGGGTGTGCTTTATCACTGTAGACAAGCCCGATTTGGACCACCAGAAATGTGATTCTGTAGAAAGGGGTCATCTTGTATAGGTTACACTTTCAGAAAACTAGTTTTATATTTTCGATTTTGTTATTTTGTATATGGTTCCTTGTTAAAAACCTACATTGTATCACTTCTGGTAATGACAAACTTTGTCAAATGAAAATGTGAAATTAAGGATTAAACATCAGTAGACATTTATTGTTTCATTTGTATTTTTGGAATGGATCAGTATGCCACTTGGCAGAATAGAGATGAAGAATATTGGTGGGGTCTCTCATTTCTTTCTCTTCTTTTGAAATAAACATGTTTAAATATCTCTGTTTTTGTTGGATGCAACAGTATAGAAGAGTTTTTGTTCTTAATTAATCATAACCCAAATTACACCATGGATGCTAGAATATCCATGTTAGGTGGCCATGTAGTTCAAGTGTTTGCCAGGTAAGGCCTGGGTTTGATTCCCTCAGTGGTTACAAACTGTGAAGTAAGGTCTTGCATGTCCCCCACTATAATTATAATATTGATCATGTGGGGCTTCCAGGGGGAGATCCTGTAAACGATGCTGGTCATTAGAGATGAATAATTGGATCAGGTGGTTGTAGCTGGTTGTGAGAGGTGACAAATTGTAGAAGCTGGGCGGTCAGTTTGGAAGTCAGTTGTCAGAAGGAGTGTAATCATGCTCTGTTTTGCACTAGAAGTCAGTCAGTGGTTTAGTTATCATTTACAGGCTACTGTTATATAAACAGAATAATTATGGTGTTGGCATTACACAAAACTAACAAAATGCTGCTAAGTTGCACTCACTCACTCACTCACTAACTCAGTATGACAATATGGTACTCCAGGTGATTTAAATATTGACTGAATCACACTAATAGCGTCATTTTTCAAGGTCATTTTGTAAAGCAGTCCCACACACAAAGTGACATATGTCCTGGTGGAGCCAGCATTGATGCAGGCTTGTCGGATATCGATCCACTTTAATTTCATTTCACATTCCATTCAAGCCCCCTAGCAGCTGGGGTATGCCTGTCAACAATATACCGACACATGGCCAGAAACTATGACCTTGGTCTTGGTTGAAATTTCTTCAATCCTGCAGAATTTCATGCTTTATAATAAGAATAATTGGCCGCTTATATAGAGCTGAACTCCACACTGCAGGGACATGCTCTAAGCACATACAACATGATTGACATTATTATCCTGATAACCCAAGCTGCCTGTGAGGCAATAGAAGGTTACGTGACTTAAACCACCAGGTACCCATTTTCTGCTGGATGAACAGAGGCAATTTTAAACAACATTATACAGTCAAATCCCGATGAGTCGAATCGCTGGGGACCAAGTAAAAGATTCGGCTTATCGATGTATTCGAGACATAGGGATGTCTATGAGGGTAGAAAAAAAAGATGATTCAATATTCAACAATTCCTTTATTCCGCACATCATATCTAAATATAGCACAACAATACATTAGGTGACATAGATAATGGATAATGGAAACAAACATTATACATATGAGAACACATTTCAATACTAGCACAATAAAATAGAAAATACATTTACCTCTTAAAATCCATGAACAAACTCTATCGGCAATCGATAGATATACTAGTACATGCCGCCATCTTGAATCTTATTAATATACAAAAAGATGAACTCACTTCTGAAAAAAGTCTGACATTAACGTTTGTTTCTGTGAATTTCCCTTACATTTATCCACAAATTCACGGACGCTTGCCAAGTGGGAAAAATGTTCGTTGTTTGTGCCTGGAACCGACTCGAGAAATTCCTCCAGTCCTTCACAGAACTTTATCGCTTCCGATACGGATGGTGGTGGTTTGACGGCAGGGTGTGTCTCGTCTTCATCATCAGACGAGTCGTCGTTGTGACAGGTCCTGGGACCAAGCAATGACTCGATGATGTCGGCATCAGATGAAGGGGCACATGTTTCAATGTTGTCATCGACACTTACATAGTCGGCCAAAGTCACATCACCTGGAAGTAATCTGGCTAGGGGGATGTCATCTTCATCGTCAGATTCACATGGGGCGTCGGGAGATGCGGCTTCTGTCAGAACGAATCCAGCGTGGCGGTAGCAGTTGGAGATTGTTACTGGCTTTACTTTCTGCCAAGCATGTCGTAACATACGCATGGCATCAAGCACTGTGATTACACATTGTTTACTGTCGTTGATGGCTTCTATGTAACGGTCAAGAGCTGCATTCCTGTAGTGGACCTTCAGCTTATTGATGACACCTTGGTCCATTGGCTGCGTTTTAGAAGTTGTGTTTGGTGGAAGGAACACAAGAGTAATGTTTGTGAGACCTTTGACTTTCGGGTGAGCAGGGCAGTTGTCTAAAATGAGAGCAATCTTCTTCTTTCGTCTAATCATTTGTTTATCTAATGATTTTACCCAATCACAAAATAAAAAATAAACCAGACGTCATCCAGGCAGACTTGTTGTTACAATATGAAGTCGGCAGAGATTTGACGTTCTTAAAGCAACGCGGCTTAGCAGATTTCCCTATGACTAATAAGGGCACCTTATCAGTTCCAGTCTGATTAGCACAGACAAGCACAGTTAGGCGTTCCTTTGATTGTTTACCACCGTGACATTTGACACCTCTGAACTCAAGAGTTTTGTTAGGCAAAAGACGGTAGAACATTCCTGTCTCATCAGCATTGTAAATGCAATCTGGCTCAAACTTCTGTAACACTTGTTGTAAGGATTTTGCCCAGTCATTCATAGCTTGAGAATCATTATCTACAGATTTTGATTCCCCACAAACAGCTTTGAAAAGAATGTCATTTCTCTCTTTAAACAGATTCAGCCATCCGGTACTGGCAACAAAATCTGTTATACCAAGTTGCGTTGCTAGTTCTATTGCTTTTCGGCATAGACATGGACCATTAATTGGGACATTTTGGTCCCGCGCTATCTTGAACCATTTGAGTAGTGCTTCCTCAAGTTCAGGAAACTTAGCCTCCTTTAACCTACGACGTTTTGCACCTGACTGTAACATGGATTCTTTAATCTTATCTGCCATTTTCAACCAAGTAGAAAGAGTGTTAGGCGGAATTTCAAACTCTCTCGCAATTTCACTTTTAGATTTGGTACCTGCCTCCACTGCAGTGATCGCTGCAAACTTCTTGTCAATAGTGTGCACTTTTAGAATGCGCTTCCGTTTTGGAGTTGATGTTTCCGATCGGTTTATCCCCCCAGATTGCTGGGAACATTGTAACTCCGCCATGATGTACAGATCATGAATAGTAATAACCGAATGAAAGCTGCTATATAACGCAACCGATTTGATTGAGTTAACTCAATGTCATGTGCTAATTCTTCCGCTTCCGTAAAATCACTAATCTGCCTTTTGAACTCACCCGACAATAGCGGAAAGGTGCGAGCCGCGCTGGTTTGTTAATTGGATCAGTTACATGTAGTTGGATCACCAATTAACTTCTCATTGACTGACTTCGGCTTATGTATACAAGATTACTATTGTTTGAATCTCAAGGGACCAAATTTCCATTTCGAGTCATCGTGTGTATTTATGAGACGAATTCGTGTAACCGGAACTCAAAGGATGACAAAAACAGCAGGGAATGGTCGGGACCGACAGGTACTTCGTGTTATGCATTATATTCGAGACACCGGCATTCGACTCATCGGGATTTGACTGTATATTGTACTTTAAGTCCATCACAACATTCAGCGTTATGTGTACACTAGAGTCAGGAGTATCAATAGTCTTCTTGTTTGGAGGATCAGGTCATAATATGACGGTGGGATAATCTGTTGTTCATGCTATCAACCACTGGTTTGCCGTGACAGGACTTATGTACAGACCATCATGATACAGCTGGAATATTGCTAACTGGCCAAAACAATGTACATTCTAAAATTCAGTAGTCCTTTGTAATGGGCACACCATGACGGATGATTGTCAGAGTGAATGAATGTTTCAATGGTATCTCTCTCTCTCTCTCTCTCTCTCTCTCTCTCTCTCCCCTGACAACTGCCCCTAGGGGGCAATTAGCCTAAAGAGCAGTTATCCAAGGGGCAGTTGGACAATGTTTTTGAATAGGTCACATTAACACTATTAGTTCACATCTGAACTGGCATGGACTTCGATTAAAAGATGACAAATACATACTTTGCTTTTAAGCTGGGATTTGAGATGAAGTGTGTTTAGATTAATCTGGTGGCTGTTTTAGTTAATCTAGTCTTTGACAGGGAACCCATGTCCATGCACACACAGAGAAACTGACAATAGCCTAGTATAAATATTGCTGTCAATCTCACATTACCTGACTGTCTATCAAGTCTATATAACTAGGACAAGCCAGTTCACTATCTGTGAGACATGTGTACATAGCGCGTCAATATCACTCCTGGGCTTGTCTACAGCACATGTACAGCCGAGATGTGTACCATATATAACCTACATAGATCTCTGGCTACATCAGATTTGTATTTAATGTCGTATCAGTAACATGAAGAGACACAATCTGTCATTTATGATTTCATAATGATTGTCATATATTATTGTTTTATGTTTAGTTTGATGGATAATGGGGCTATTAGGGGTCGTTTCTTCCTCACAATCGTTTTATGGGTTGTAGATTATTGTTGAAAGGACCGACACCATGGATCTGCTTGATGTGTTGACAAAAATAATATTATCAAAATAAATTGACAGTGAGTGAGTAGTGAGTGAGTGAGTGAGTCTGGGTTAGTTCTGCTTTGAGCACTATTTCAATTTGACCAGTATGTGTATGTTCCATGTAGGAGAACACCCAGATATGATGCTAAGGTGTTCACCATTTGTCGGTAGTGTTCACAAGCCAAAAAACAACGAGGCAGTTCTGGGATTCAGACCAAAGGTTTTTTTATATTCTTTAAGAATGCAACTGGACCACAGTTCTCCCTCAAAAAGTGAGTGAGTGAGTTTAGTTTTACCCCACACTCAGCAATATTCCAGCTATATGGTGTCGGTCTGTAAATAATCGAGTCTGACCAGACAATCCAGTGATCAACAGTATGAACATCAATCTACACAATTGGGAACCGATGACATGTGTCTACAAAGTCAGCGTGCCTTACCACCCGATCTCTGTTAGTCGCCTCTTACGACAAGCATGGCTTACTGAAGATCAATTCTAATCCGGACCTTCACGGGTCCCCTCAAAAAGATTTTATATGATGAAAAATATGTAGCTTACAGACTTTGGTTCTGAAACATCATCAGTAAGGTTACTAATATGTGTATAGAAAAACAATTATGATGCCCAAATTTACAATTGGTCAATCTGGACATCAACCTAATCCAGATATTTTTGTATCAGGGATGAATAACATTAAAAAATGTATATGCATATATTTCAGGACACATCATTTTTTCATGTTGATTTTGTAAAATGAATGGTTGTGTATGCTGCAGTATGTTTGGTTGAATTTGAAACTAAGAATTTTAATTCACTTGATTACATATGAAAGTATTTTTTATAAGAATCTCTTTTTTCTCAATCACAAATTTGAAAAAACAAACATGGTTTGACACAATGTTCAATCCAATTTGCAAGTTAGCCCACAGATCTGCAGTTGTTGTTTTCTTTGGGATGAAACAATATATTTTTGTTTTACTTCACCAGTTCTGCAACATATGACTCCGGCTCTGTGACAGCATCTCACCTGACACGCCTTGTACAATTTACTACTACAACAATGCCTAGTTCAATGCCAACATATTTGTATATATTGAATATTTTAATGCAAACATTTACTTAGAAATAACATTTACAAAATGATAGAGGTGAACACATTCTTGTGTGCAACAGTTGAGCTGGCTATTGATTGTCATACATTGTTATAAGTGTGTGTGCTTGTGAAGACCCAGGTTAGAATTGATCTTCAGTAACCCATGCTTGTCATAAGAGGCGACTAACAGAGGTCGGGTGGTCAGGCACGCTGACTTGGTAGACACATGTCATCGGTTCCCAATTGCATAGATCAATGCTCATGCTGTTGATCACTGGATTGTCTGGTCCAGATTCTATTATTTACAGACTGCCGCCATATAGCTGGAATATTGCTGAGTGCAGCATTAAACAACAAACTAAACCCTGAGCAATATCCCAATATCCCACATGGAGATCCCCAGGCCCAGTTAACTGTGACAATAACTGTCCTCAGTCGATGTGGATGCTACTTGAGTCTTCATCTCACTTCCATCAGCAGCGTTAAAGATGGTATCTGAGAGCTTAACATCAGTGTGACATATGGTGTCTTGAATGTCATTTTTGTAATTGACAAAATATAATCAATCATGCACAGCTGTGTCAATGTTAAACCCAGCACAAATACACATTTAACCTTCATACAAGACTTGCACAAGTCTCTAAGGTAATAATTAATAGTTTAAATGATAATTTCTCAAAAATATAAATATCCCCCTAACAAACTGGCGTACTGTCATCTTATCTAGACTTGCCTCTTAAGAGGATGGAATTACTATACATCCATGGGCTCAGCCTTCAGTAGAGCCTTGGAGCAAGGCTGCCTTCATACAGTTTGGCTGCTTTCTGCTGAACAGTAAGAGATGAGGTGAGGTGAAATGGGTTTTAACGTCGTGCTTGAGAATATTTTGCTCATATGACGATGTGCATGCGTGTGTATGTGTATATGCGGCTGCTTGTACTAGCCTAGACTTAAGCTGGTTTTATGAGCTAGCTCACTGAGATACCATGCCACAGTTAAGCATGAATACCCCACTCAGACACATTATACTGACTCCGAACCGACTAGTCCTTGTTGTACCCATTAATGCCGAGCGCCAGGCAGGGACCAACAAGTACCATATTTTAACGTCTTTAGGTATGACGTGGCAGGGGATCGAATCCGTGACTTTCCGCTCTCCGGGCGGACGCTCTAACCACTACACTACGGAGGTAGTTGAACAGTAAGAAGTGACTGTGTCCGACATTCACAATTGCAAGAGCATGTCTGATTGTCTGCCCTGGGATACAGTTGCTATGATGTGTAATATAATCTGATTCAAGAACATTTCAAGGTGTGCTTCCTTCCATACGTTATTGCTGTGGGCTGTTGTTACAGAGTTGGAGATAAGAAGCTCTCAACTCTCATAAATACCCACACTCATCTTCAGAAAGTCTGGATAAACAAAATATATTAGTTATCTATTAAATCTTGTCTAGTGTATTATTGACGATTGTCACATTATAGTGGAATATTGTCTTGACTGTCCTCAGAAACAGATTACATTTGGTTTAAAGGACAAAATAGCTGAGAAACTTGTGTGCATAGACTGCTTAAAATTAGTGACGACTCAAGGTGTTCATGAAAAGGGAGGCACATCCTGCCTTACCGCTAGTGCCCATTAAATAAAATATCTGTGGCCTACATGAGTTGATGATGGAAGTTGGTATCAAGAAATAATCCTACTGTCAGGTCGGTTAATGTCAGCAGCCGAAACAGTGACATCTCTCTGCCTGACCTGTGAGATACAGTTTACAATGACTGTCCCTGGTCTCACTTATCTGATGAAACTATTGCATGAAATATGTATTCAAGTTGATTACTTTAATGACTTGCACAGTGTTTTGCACAATGAAAAGTAAGAAAAGACTAATTACCTAAAACCACATTATAATGTTTTAATTGTTTATTTATTTTTTATGTTCTGTGTTGGCGTGTTTCATCATCTATTCCTAATTTAGATCTGTAATCATGTTTAAATAACCCCATGAAAATTCACTAGCCAGTCAAGCCAATGACTGTGGAGATTTACTGTCCCGACTGGATTTTTACTCATCATGGGCAAGCAGGTCAGTGGTTATTTCGTGCACAAATGATGACCAATCTGCCCATTAAAATGTCATTATGTTGATGCAACATATTTCTTGCCTAAAGCAAATGCTGATAACTTGTGTTTTTGGCAATCATATTACAGTTTTAGTCAGTACGTGATTTATCATGTTAATGTTGATGTCAATGTGTCATTTCTCATCAAACAAAGGGGATGGTGGGGAAGCCTAGTGGTTAAAGCGTTCGTTCCTCATGCCGAATGCCCGGGTTCTATTTCATACATGGGCACAAAGTGTGAAGCCCATTTCTGGTGTCCCCCGTCGTGATATTACTGGAATATTGCTAAAAGCAGCCTAAAGCCCAACTCAATCACTCACTAATCATACAAAAGGGCAGTAACATAATAATCTTGTTTTTGTTTACTTCAAGAAAATCGTGTAATTTTAATGGCCAATTCAAAGCCACTAAATCCGACAATTTATATGAACATGTATACGTAATTCCCCTAATTACACCGCGATATATACAGCCTCAGAGACGTGAAAGTTGTAATACATAATGGCCAAGGTACACATTAAGGTGAATTCTGCACTACAACAGGCTACAAAAAGTGCATTGTGAATAATGGTACTATAGTCATCAATGTCACCTGCTCCAGTGGACGTAAACAACATGAAATAAGGCACCTGTGTTCTCAAATTGTTCCCACATAGCTCGGTGACGTGTCAGCTTACATTAATGACATGCTAGTGGTCACATGCGTACATTGCTGTCAGTCAAGGTACACCACACGTCAATAGCAAACCCCCAAACCTGCTTTCTCAACAGATATTGTATTGTTGGGTTGAACTGTTAATGTTTTTATTTGTTTTTTATCCTGATTATGGAAGAAAAACCTGTGACATTAAGGTAGAGGCATCAGTATTGTTCAGCTTCTCTGTAAATTGTTGTTGAACTGTTGTATGTATATACATGTGTTCTGGTATGTCATCAAAGATGATCAAAAATACTTTAAGCAGTGTTCAAAATTTAAGGGGTCTTGAAATGGTATTGTAATATGTATTGTGATATATTGGGAGCTAAAGTGTTTGACAGTGACATTAATTGTACATACAGATCATATTTTCTACATACTACAGCCCTATACTATATGTTATTGGGCTCAAAATTAGCCTCGATAGTTTTGGACTTTTTACAGTATGTAAAGTAGGTTATTTTGCCAAGCAATTACAAAGGGAAACATCCATTGTGAATTAATTTCTGTGTAGATTTTAACTTAAACCATAGAGATAATCACAAAACTTGTATTTGTACCCAAAATAATGGTACTCTGAAATACATGTAAAAGCATATTCCGACCCGTGAAAATCCAGGTTGGAATTGATCTTCAGTAAAAGCGAAAATGCTTGTCATTAAAAGCGAATTACAGGATCAGGTGGTCAGTCTCGCTGACTTGGTTGACACATGTCATCGTATCCCAATTGCGTAGATTGATGCTCGTGCTATTGATCACTGGATTGTCTGGTCCAGTCTTCATTATTTACAGACTGCCAACATATAGCTGTAATATTGCTGAGTGCGGCATTAAACAACAACCAAAACAACCAAACTAAAAGTATATTGCAGTCCTGGGCCTGGAAGTTCCTGAATTTGGCTGCGTAAATATTGAAACTAGGAGCCCCACTCAATCTTCAATTGTTTTACATAAATAAGGTTAGGAAAAGGGCACCGTGACTTTCATACTTATTTTCAAACTATGGTTGTACATTTTCTTCCACCTCTCTGTAATCATTATGCTTAAGCTAAAGGTTGAATGACTTTATCGACATATTGATGGCATAGATATATATTGTTGGTAATGGTATTGATAATCCACTGACCCACAACAACGACACTGTGCAGTGATGCAGTACAATGCACAATCTCACAGCTGTCACGCATAATGCAAGCTCTTTGGTTGAAAGAAAAGTAGAAAAATGAATCTGCAAGTGAAGAATGACCTGATTGGGCAATTTGTGCAATACTGAACTGAAATATACAGGTATTCTGAATGTTATATCCTGCTTGATTCTCCGTCCTCCTGCATGACTGATTTCTCAAACCTCTACTTCCTGGTTCAGCCAAATCACATGACATTTCATAAGGTTTTATAAGTTGTAAGAACTTGGTCCAGATCCATTTCACATAAGTGGATAGAACCAAGTTAATGACACTATTGTTATCATCATTGAAACAATTAGTTTGAGTGAGTGAGTGAGTTTTGTTTTACGTCACACACTCAGCAATATTCCAGCTATATGGCGGCAGTCTGTAAATAATCAAGACTGGACCAGACAATCCAGTGATCAACAGCATTAGCATCGATCTGCGCAATTGGGAACCGATGACATGTGTCAGCCAAGTCAGCGAGCCTGACCACCCGATCCTGTTAGTCAGCCTCGTACGACAAGCATGGATTACTGAAGATCAATATTCTAACCCAGATCTTCACGGGTCTAATTAATAATTACTGTGATATATTGATGCTATTCAAATTAGTCAATATACTGTTGACATAATAGTATATAATGTCCCTATTTGCTGTGAATGTACTTAGGCTGACAAGCAGTGAAAGCACTGTGGAAGGATTTTATTTTCCATTGTAGGACATGATGGAAAGTTTACTATAAAGTTACTGCTAAATAAGCAACAGTGTGTCACGATGTCCCTGCCTTAGGTGTGACTTCATATCACAGTACTTTGGTCTCGGTACACTGATTGAACTGTTCTGTGACATTCTCCGTGTTCCATCCAACTAACAAGAAGTTGTTGCTGTCAACCAGTTTGGGTTGAACCTGCCTGACTGGTTTATCCAGGCTTGAGTTAGGAAATCAGATCTAACATTTGCTTTTGTGACAGGCAGGAATGTAATATAGTGATCAGGTGGTTTATGGCCAATGGGAATATCGATACAGAATTAAAACCCTGAATCAATACATGGGGAGACTGTCATGAAACATTCACAGATTGAATCAATATGATGTACCACACTGCTTAAATATTTGTTCAGGCCTCTCTTTTTTTTTACTACTTGGTTTACGGATCCACTGACCCGAAATGTGAAGAAAGTGAGGAAAAAATAAAAATTGTTTTGACAAAAAAAAATTGCCATTATATGCCGCCGACATGATAAAAAAACAAACAAAGAAAGTGGGAAATAATTTAATAAAAAAAAAGTAGCAAATTATACCTTTCAAATATTCCCTGAAACATAGTGGAACAGAGAAAAAGGTAATGCCACAGACTGCTCAGCTGGCATGCTGCACCTGGCATATATGATGTACTCAAGTGTGAAAATAACATCTCCATATTCCCCTTTGTTTTTTCCCTCCCTACCGACCTGAAAAAAAAATTAAAATTTGTACCAATTTTAAAAAAAGGGCCTTAGTGACAGACAGCAGTATTTAGATTGCACCATGTTATGTTGTCAGGAACCAGACAAAATCAGGACACATGGAAGCATTATCTCTTGACAGTTTGAATCCTCATTGGAGCATTTACTATGTGCTAATTCACATAGTCCAAGTGATAAAAAATCAACCTCAAGTAATATCCTTTTACACATCTTTATTTTCTTCTTCAATATCAAATCTATTTTTTGTACAAATGTAGTGATTTCAGCATTTGTCACTGACAGAAAATGTGCCTCAGTCAAATATATTACAGATCACTGATGTGAACTTACAAGCTGCATGGAAACAAAATATTTGTGTTTAGACAATATGGCATGGTTGGATCTGTGGGACAGTTTTACATGCACAGTAAGTCCTACATATATAGAATATAGAATAGAATAGAATAATACTTTAATGCCTTTTCAGGAATTTGAAATGGAGACTGATGAAGTTCTGAAGTAATGCTTGCAGTACATGTACTGAATATAAGAGTGACTGATTAAAGTTTAAGCCGTTTTTGGCAATAGTCCAGCAATATCGCAGTGGGGGACACCAGAAATGGGCTTCACACATTGTTCTCATGTGGGGAATCGAACCCGGGTCTTCAGCGTGACGTGAGGACACTTTAACCACTATGCTACTCCACCGTCCCACTGAACATAAGAAGAAATGCTCCATCAATGGTATATGTGTACATTATACTTCCCACTTGTATCTGTTTTACAGTATTTTTACAGTTGATAAAAGGAAACATTATTTCAAGAATCTTGAATGTTGACAGAAATCTGAGTGTCTCATTTGGTTTAAAATAAATAAGCATGTGTAACAAAACACTGGCATATTGCTCAACCAAACTGAATCTACATGTACAAGGTACAAACTTGGAAAGGTGTTGAGGATGTTTGTTTTTTAAAAATGCCTTGGTTTCCTGTGATCTATTTCACAGACAAGGATTTACTACAATATTTATTTCTTTTTAATTACTGTTTTCACTGACAAGATTGAGCAATTTTACAACTGGCTTCCGACAATTGATATCTGCACTATAAAAGGACTGACTGAAGTTTATTTTAGGTGCATAGTTTCAACTGGGCAACACATTGTGCCCATGTGGGGAATCTAACCGGGTCTTGTAAGCATGAAATATAGAAGGAAGTATCATGATAAAACAACTTTCATTGGTCTATTTTTAAGCATGAAATGTCCATGAAAACAGATTATTTTTTTCAATGGGCTTGAATGTTTATGTCAAAGATCAGTATGAACACTGAAGTGTATCATTGTGGTATTACATATCAAATGCTTAAAAACAATAACAAACTCTGTTTTGTAGTTTTAAAATCTCTTTAAAGCTGACAATTATGAAATAAATGCATGATTAATTGAACATATAATATTATTTTGTAAAATTCTGCATTAACATTTGATTCCAATAGTGACAAATGACAGTAAAATAGTATTTTATACATATATATACTAGCCCCTAATGATACTATGTAAGTATGTCCATTGCACTTGATAGTCACTGGGTAATATATATTCCTGTACACAGGCTAATCCATTTCAGTGATATTTACAACACACACTTGACAAGGAACTGTCAAAGTATGTACATGAAATTGATATGTGATTGTTCCAAGAAGCTCATCAATGTCAGTGAGGTGTCTCTGATTGACAGGTGCATATTCCTTGTTAATAGCAAGAATGTCTTTGTGGATTTCTCTTAGGATGATTCATGGATAAAAATCAATTTCAAATTATTTGGTAAGTTATTGTTGTAAAATAACAGTAAAACTACAGTGGACATCTTCAATTCTCAAACCAGTTCTTATCTACAAATTTGCATAGAATAAATATTTTGACCAGTGGCAACCCAAAACAGAATATATTTATGTATTTACTAGTACTTTCTAGGACCGTCTTCATAATTTGGTGTTCTCGATGATCTCTGGTGGCTCCTCTGGAGCGTTCCTCATCCCAGCGTGACCACCACGATTCATGAAGGAATTATGACGAAACAGAGGATTGTTGATGACGCTCCTGTCATCGCTCCGAAGCTCAGGTGGTACTCCCCCATGCCAGTCATTGACCGTGTCACGTTCGTCGAACCCATTACCTACATTGTCCAGTACAATCCCCTTCATTTTCACTGTCCATTGACTATTGATGTTGTTATTTGGCTTCTCTTGTTTCGGAATTTCCAACCCGGCTGGGTGAGCTCCAATCAGGAGAGGAGCTTCCAGTTTCACCTCAACTCCTCCTGTCAACTCCACCCGAAACTGGAAAAGATACGACAAGTCGATAATATCGCAGTATTCCAAGTTCGATTCGGGGATGTATGGCGGAACGGTGAGACGAACATATGACCATCGCCTTCCGTCATTGTAGGTTAGGTCATACTCATCACGTTTCTTGTTGACTATCTGTCGAAAGTTCGTGGTGTACTTCTTGGCATTGTATGTACTATGCATGATGATCGATGCCTGGACAGCTGTGATCGTACGCCGACTTTTGTTTTTCACTTCCGCGTGAACAAACAAATCTTCTCCAGGCACACCACCTTGCTTGTTGAGTCCTGCGCGAACATAAACATTCCCAAAAGTGCACGAAGCCCAGAAACACTGATTCCGTTCTAACTCCAATGGTGTTTCTATGGAATCTGGCAACGGACTCCTCCTTAAACACAGAAACGGCTCACTTGTAATAGCTTGATCAATAGACTTATCTCCCTTGACCGTTGCTTTCATTAGGTATGTTACACTCCCATATTTTCCGATGTACGAAGATGGGAGGTTTTCGGGAAGCTGGTACGCGAAAGGGAAGTCATTGTTGCCGACATGAATCCCTTTTGGTCGTCCTCCCCGAGCATCGATGACAACCTTAGATGCATTGATGTATGTCTCATTGGCGGTGTACGTCTCTCCAGTACTCTCATCGTCCCAGCCAACTGAGCCCTCCCCGACTATCGTGATGAATATTGTCCTGATGAAGGTGGGTCTGGTTGATTTGATGCAGATGGAGCCACGCACCACCTCGCCAGGTTGGTACTGATACTGCTCGTCAATGTCATGCTCCAGAGTGATTGACAACTGCTCAATTGCAGACATGTTGTATGTGTCTGGTTTAATCCGGTTGGTTGGATGCGGAGTTCAGGCTTGCTGTTTGAGCTGCTTCAACTACATCACAGCATCCGGTTCCAGATCTGAAACAGATATATCATTATCAAGTATTTTGTTGATGAAATGTTCAGTTTTGCTGTTAAAATATGGCACATTGTAATATTCTAATGACAACTTGCAGATGTACCTTTTACAATATTATGCAACTTTTTATCAAACCATAACTTGCCACCATAATATTGAACTTTATGGATAATAAATTCTTTTATTTCGTGAGTGCAATGTTTCGATACAGATTCCTATACCATTGTCAAGCAGGAATGACAACGGTATAGTAACTGTATCAAATCATCGCACTCCCAAAATAAAAGTTGTTATCCATAAAGTTTGTTAAATATTGTACGTCCCAACTTCTAAAATGCCTCTCAAGGAAGTTGCCACCATAAATTTCAAGTTTGCAAAAACAATGTATTCACTGTTATACAGTCAAAATCAGACTTTTACATTAGTAAGTGATTACTGGAATTCTCAAGTCAAACGGGAACGATTGCTGAAAGTATGTGGCGGTGTTCTGACTATTGTTCAAAACACATGAAAATTAATCCCTCTTCAAAAGTGATGTGATATATTCAGTACCCTCACAAACAACAAACTGAACATGTTTCAACCTCTTTCCAGACGGAAGTCTGTTCGGAGCCAGCTCGTTTACCTGATATGTTCTGTGTACCTGAGAGTCGGCAGTGATGGACATGAATAATACATACATTGATCCTTCACTAATTAATACCGACTTTCTCCCTCCCTGGATTAAACGAAACGAAGTAGACTAGGTTAAATTGGGGCCTCTCAATCAATAAATGTAATGTAATGACCTCCTAACGGGGACCTCGAGACAAAATTGCATACTAATCTGAATAACAAAGGGACAAAAGTTAGAACTGGTTTTGTTGCTGATGCTGTTTCTGTTTGTTGACGTTGCTGATGAACAAATGGGTTGCCTCAAATGGGTGACTGTTTCAATCAATATCGATTGTATAGTCCTCTTTAAATACGAATGCATCTTTATCAAAGAAATAGCAATTTTAAGTTAATAAAAATAAATACCTTCTTAATTTAGGGTCAGTGTAGACTAACTAAAAGATTAATACAAGGAGAAATCAAAATTTTGTCAAACAGTTATGGCGGAATTACTTCTCACCTTTTAACTTTAAAATGATTAATATTCAAGTTTTCATCTTTGGCAAGATGTAGTTTAAGAACTTTTGGAAAAAACTGTGTTATGTTAAGTTATAATATGTAAAGTTAAGATAAATATTAAGGGTAAAAGAGCATGAGAAATATTTCGAAATTGTAAAACCTTTAGAAAGTCTGTCCATGTAACCTGTAAATCATAACTTGAAGAAGGCTGTTTAGTGTTGACCAATTGTGTTGGTTTGTGCATTGTGCTCGGTCTAGTGGGCTCATGACAATAGGCTACAGGTTACCTGGCGCTGTTTTCCCAGGTAAACTCAATCAACAGGTAGTTCAGACTTAAGATTGAATATGTAATATCTTTACTTGTATCAACTTCCAAAAACTTTATTAACATGTCTGCTTTCAATCTGACACATTGGAAACTTGTAACCATGTTTACAAAACGAACCATACAAAACTGACACTGATTAGAAGGGTGGGGATGGGGTTTGCAATATGTAAAAGTAGTTTTCTTTGAAAATGATAGTGAATAATCATGTGGATTATGGTCACTATCTGTAGAATGGATTGGCACAGAGTGAGTATGGTTTTACGCCGCTTTTAGCAATATTCCAGCAATATCAAGGCGGGGTACACCGGAAATGGGCTTCACACATTGTACCCATGTGGGGAATCGAACCCGGGTCTTCGGCGAGACGAGCCAATGGTTAAACCATTAGGCTACCCCACCGCCCCGGATTGGCACAGAACCCATATGATATAGTCCTGCTGTAATAATACTAAATATCCAAATGAAGCAAGTCTAGATTTCCTCTGGTTCTGAATCTTCCATCCCTTTTTACTTTAAAAGGAGTTGCTTCTATCAAAATCATATATGTATATTCAGACACAAAACATCAGTCTACCATTGTTGGGGCTACTCTATTTTATAAACTTTTTTTATTTAATTTGTGTCAAAACATGGGCAGATGTTTGATTTTTGTTGTCACAGGCACAAAAATGTCCGAAATTATGTTGATTTAATAACACCTTCATCTTGTACATTAAATTAAAAAATCATGCTGGGGGGTTGTTTTCGCTCTGACTTTAGTGTATTTAACAGATTTCTATCTGAATTTAGCTTTAGAACTTGTCTGTTGTATCAAGTAGATCAACAAATATGGCCTCATCTGTAACATGTCTTCATTCAAGCTAAATAAGTGCAATCTTGCAGAATTTCTTTTCATGCCCCATCTGTGTGATCGGAATACAATGTTATCAACACCTTTCATTGTCCGTGAATATCAATTAACACAAGGACAGCCTTAGGGGAAATGTTGCATCACTGCAGGGTGTTGAAGTATATTGTGATAACCTGACTGGGATCAGCTCCATCACTTGTCCATCAGGTGTACATTGCACATTGTCAATATCTAACCACTAGCTATTGCAGTCTACAATCGACGAAATGTCGATGGAAATGTAATCATTCGTGCTGAAGGAATGGTTCTTTTATATGCTGCCTGCATCAAATTCACTAAGAAACTTGTCAGTCCTGGTGTTGATTGATGACTATGAAAGTGTTGACTGTCGTTTATCCCAGTAAAGATTATAGGTACTGGATGATGATAGTGGTCTAATGCCGACATGTCTGTCAGTATTGACACTGTTACACGTACATTGCAGCAAATATTGTCATAGCTCCGACATATACTGAATAAATATTTCAACACCTCCCTATTGACATAATATTGTTTATATAATGTTTGGTTAAAAATTGCATGTAGGGTATTGTGCAGATTGATTACAGTGTTCAGGCTGTACAACTGGGATCTGTGTGAAATATGAAATATACAATGACAGGTCTCAGGGGCTTGAAGTTAGCACAGCTGTTCATGTACTAAGTAAATGGACGGTTTTAGACTCAAGGCACAATGATAAGTCAGTAGCTCTGTACACTGTCTAGACTTAGGGTTAGGCAAGGCAATAGTTTTATTCGGTTCCTCCTCCACCACCATCATCATCATCATCAGGGACGGTGGGGTAGCCTGGTGGGTTAAAGTGTTCGCTTGTTACGCCAGACCCGGGTTCGATTCCCCACATGGGTACAATGTGTGAAGCCCATTTCTGGTGTCCCCCGCTGTGATATTGCTGGAATATTGCTAAAAGCGGCGCAAAACAATACTCACTCACACATCATCATCATCATCATCATCATCATCACTTCCAACTTGATGCAATGGATTATTTTCTTGATTTTAGTACCCATATGAATCCCCAAACTTCTGGACTAATATCACATTTTTACCCAGGCTGTTTAACAAATCAGATTGTGTTAGCCTTGTACAATGAATAATGAATGTTAACGAACAAGGCATATTATGTTCCTGTTCAGCCTGATGTCAGTAGTTGTAAATGACTCAGACACATGCAAGAAAGCTAACATTAAGAAACAAGTCTTTGTCTGTACTGAAGGTGAAAGCTCTCTAATTAATTTGTAATGAATCCAGGCCATCTTTACATTTCAACCAAACAATTAGTCTTTCATTTGTCCTTTCCAAGAGCCTCCCTCACAGCTGCCAAATTATAATGTAAGCCAGTTAATTATGTTGAGGGTATGTTGTAGGGGCAAGTTGAGGACAGTGAGGTGGTATGCAAATTTAGCAATATTCAAACAATATGATAGCAGGAGACACCAGAAATGGGTGTAATGTGTTTTTCCCGAGGCCAAAATCCAAACAAGGATGGTTAGTAAATGGACCAAGTTGTGTTATCAGCTGACTGGGCCACATCTTCAAACACAACTTGAGAATGTGTGTTGAAATACACCACCGTTACCTATGTTACGTGTCTCAACTCTGTGTCATGTACACATTACATATTTAACATACCTGTCATGTAAATTATGCTAGATTTCAAAAAGATTATTCACATGACTTGATAATTAAGTTCCTTGAGGCAAGAAAACACAATGCTTCATAAAAGTTGCACAGTGTAAATATATTGTGACTTAAGCTTGTTTGTGCAATCTAACCTGTTATACGAGTTCCTAAAATGTAGATGATGTCAGGTTTTACTACATCATGTCAGCACGATTTGCCTTCCATTTTAACATGTTTGTTACCTATTCCTGTTTTCGTATCTCCAAGATGGGAAGGAATTCTGATCGTTCCTGACATATTGGTGTGTGGATAGATCTATTAGGGTTAGGGTTGTGGTTACCTAACCCTATATAATTCATAAACTAATTCGATTTCATATTAATAAAACAAATCATTAATTAACAAACACTACATATAATGTTATTTATTTAAGTGGTTGGTATTATCAGAGATCCTACCAAAAGATATATTGGAAAAAGTGGAAAATCAGTTCATTTGAAAACAAACCTCCCTCACATTATGGCCCAGCCATATCTATAATGTTATAAAATTATATTGAAATGAAATTATTTTTTCTAGATACAAAATATATTTGAATATATTTTCAACTTTTGGAAGGACATTCTTTCTATTCCAATATCAAATTTTCATAAATATTCAAACATTTTTGATTACAATGAATCATGATCAGTGTCCCAGAAAATAGACTGATTTGAAATCCTGTATTGTGTTGAACATTAATAAACAGTAGTTTGAAACACCTGATTTGTCATCAAAATGAGGTTGTCATCATTGATTACACAGTGGAACAGTTTCCTTTGTACTTTGATGAAATGAAATTCACAATATCCTGGTATGGCAACCAGCATTAAGTGTCGTCTATATACCTGGGCCTCCTTTCACAAAGCACTAAGGTGATCGTAAGTCACTAAGGTAACCTTAGTGCAATGTTAAAGAATGGGAGTTAAGGTTAACCTTAGTAGAGGTTGCTTCGTGAAAGGAGCCTCTGGTTGTCAACTTCGCTATACCATATATATAAGTACATTGTATTTCAGCAGTAAGACTAATGACATTTAACATTCTTACAATTATTGTAACATTAGGACATGAAATACATTTCACTTGATCTGAAATGAACGACTCACCTACCCGACAGTCTGAGCCGGTACGTATCAGTACAGCATGAGTTGTCAAGTTTTCTATTCAATAAGGGGTGGGGTGACATCTACCCACTACCTGCCATGTCTTCTGTGAAATAAACACTTGTACCTATCACTCGTCAATTTCACATACACAACGTACCTCAACAAGTGTATTCTCTCCAGAAACTTGTCTTTGGTGGTGGTTATATTTCACAAGGTGTTGATCACTACGTGGTGGGTTTCATTCTAATCTCTGCTACCCCATCCTTACTGGGTCAGTCTGCATTATGAGGACTTGGTCGTCAGTCAAGCAAGGAAGACCGTATAGTCTGCCCACGCTATTTCGGGATCATAAAACCTGTTTTTCCAACTCAGTGAAGAAAGATCTCTGACTGGATGAATAGCTGTGCACACCTGATCTCGTTAGAGCCGTAGCCTCGGCGCAAGATCAACCGTCCTTCACAAGCACTTCAGCTGCTATGACAATGCTGAAAAAGCTTCAAATACAAACTATCATTTTCAGACTTGGTGCTTCTGTCATAGCCATTCATTCGTTAGTTGACGTGTTGTCAAGGAACCTACCTGTTTGGTACAAGTGTATCGAGGCCCCTGATTGGAGGAGACTAGACTATATGTGGCTTGTGGAGGAGTGACTCCAAGCCTGACTGATGTTGTTGTAGTGCTGGCTTGGGATATAAGCTGTCTTTAAGGAGACCTCTCTAATGAGGTTACATAATAGTTGCTTTAATTGGTGACTGAGCCATGTTCACAGGCTTAAATCTGTATGTTTGTCATTAAGAGGTTGATGCATTTCAGAAAACTTACTTAAATTTTGAAGAGTTATTTATAGGTAAATTAATTATATTTGTGAACTTGTCTGCAAATTTAATTTGTTTCTTTTCAAATATTTACATCACTGACTATTCTAGATCTGTCAGGTTGTCATCAGTTCTATAGCAGCTTCAGTGCAGTAGTATCAACCTTTAACATTATGGGTTTCACAAGTGGGTTCACATCAAATTGCATGTTTCACTAATTAACAACAAACATAAATTTCATAAAATCAGCTAATCTTTGATGGATAGTAATTTCATGTGTTTTTAACTTCTGCTATTAATCCCTGTCTTTATGAACCTTGTTCACTCTGCAAAATGGTTGAGAAAAGGAATAATCATGGTAACAATATCAAGGAGCAATGCTGGGTTTCTACTAGTGTTTGCTCTAGAAACAATTATGTATTCCATGCAAGTCAAGGGCTCCTTATCCTAACCTAATGTATAATGTACAGGTTTAAGACATCCCCAGATTCAATACTTCTGCATCAGACTGGAAGGACCCAAGGACCCTATAATTTCAACACTGGCCGGACCTTGCAGGACTTTGGGGATGATACATGATCAATACTCAAACTAATAAACATTTCAAGTTATTTTCTTCCTCCAGATTATAACTGATAAGCTAGTCATATGTCTGTACCTGTCTGTCTGTCATATGTCTATAATATGTGGCAAGTCTAGATTACCACAGTTTCTTTTCATTATATTTTATTATTATAATTTAGAAACCGATTTTTCTGTAAAATATGTTCATTTCCGAGATTAAGTGTTAGTCTAGGTTTCTACACATGTATCTGTCCTGGACTGCAGGATGTGTGAAGGACTTACACTGCTCTACAAGCTGATATCTCTTGTGATTTATGAGAAGCAGCTACTGGAACAGACATATGACTGGCTTATCAGCTGTAATATGGAGCAAGAAAATAACTTGAAATATCAGTTGTAATATGGAGGAAGAAAATAACTTGAAATATCAGTTGTAATGTGGAGGAAGAAAATAACTTGAAATATCAGTTGTAATGTGGAGGAAGAATTTAACTTGAAATATCAGTTGTAATGTGGAGGAAGAAAATAACTTGAAATATCAGTTGTAATGTGGAGGAAGAAAATAACTTGAAATATCAGTTGTAATGTGGAGGAAGAAAATAACTTGAAATATCAGTTGTAATGTGGAGGAAGAATATAACTTGAAATATCAGTTGTAATGAAGAATATAGGAAATAAAATAACTTGAAATATCAGTTGTAATGTGGAGGAAGAAAATAACTTGAAATATCAGTTGTAATGTGGAGGAAGAAAATAACTTGAAATATCAGTTGTAATGTGGAGGAAGAAAATAACTTGAAATATCAGTTGTAATGTGGAGGAAGAAAATAACTTGAAATATCAGTTGTAATGTGGAGGAAGAAAATAACTTGAAATATCAGTTGTAATGTGGAGGAAGAAAATAACTTGAAATATCAGTTGTAATGTGGAGGAAGAAAATAACTCTTGAAATATCAGTTGTAATGTGGAGGAAGAAAGAAAATAACTTGAAATATCAGTTGTAATGTGGAGGAAGAAAATAACTTGAAATATCAGTAGTAATGTGGAGGAAGAATATAACTTGAAATATCAGTTGTAATGTGGAGGAAGAAAATAACTTGAAATATCAGTTGTAATGTGGAGGAAGAAAATAACTTGAAATGTGTGTTAGTTTGAGTATTGATCATGTATCATCCCCCAGTGTTGGAAATTACAGGGTCCTTGAGTCCTTCCAGTCTGATGCAGAAGTATTTGAATCTGGGGATGTCTTAAACCTGTACATTATACATTAGGTTAGGATAAGGAGCCCTTGGCTTTCTTGCATAATTACAGTGTTCATGAATGGTCCTGTAAGTTTCAGATGTCTGTCTGACCAATTGAAAATTTGCGGGACCCATAAATTAAAAATTAAACACACTTTTCAGATCTAACATTTCTTATAATAATTATATCATAATTGGCATCGAAATTATTAACAAACATAAAATTTATAGACAGCAAACAAGTGTCACATCTCACACATAACATCTTCAGTCAGTCATTGTGAAATATACAGTCAGACACTTGGGCCGGCAGGTTGTAGACTTCCATCAGACCGTCGGCGAATCTGCCAGATTTGTCCGAGGGTCAGACGCTATTTGTGAACACTGTTGATTTGAACTCTCCCTGGGATACATTTTGCCTTAAACAGACTGAATCAGACTAACAGCAATAAGCTCTATTTTCTATCCCTTAATTATTGTCTGAACAAATTATTTTCGTCCTTGAAAAGACCCTTTGCAATGAAACAAAATATTTGAATTCTTTTATTCACATTTCGTTTTGAGCATAGGTGATGTGAACAAACTTCTACACCTTACCCCTAGACAAGTGGTGTGATCCTCCTGGATATAGTAGACATGATGATCTGGGACTGTTTGTAATTCCTTCTGTACAACAATTAGCGTTAGATAATGACCTGCCTCCACCCTCAGTCTGACTAGGTCTCTAAGCAGTGCTGGTATTATTGCTGCCTCCACAACTACCTCAGGGAGGAGGGTCCAGGAGGCTTTGCTGTCAGTAATAATTACACAGTCCAGGACTTCTGACACTGTCATTGCTGAACTCCAGTAGAGTGAGTGAGTGAGTTTTGGATTACGCTGCTCTCAGCAATATTCAGCTATATAGGGCGACGGTCTGTAAATGATCGAGTCTGGACCAGACAATCCAGTTATCAACAGCATGAGCATCAATCTGCGCAATTGGGATATGATGACATTTATTAACCAAGTCAGCAAGCCTGACCACCCGATCCCGTTAGTCACCTTTTATGACAAGCGTGGGTTACAGAAGATCAGTTCTAACCAAGTTCTTCACGGGTGAACCTCAGTACAACCCTACTGACCTCCTTCATTTACATACATAGTACTGTAAGAAGCAGTGGAATATTTCAGAAATAAATATGTCCAAGCACTATCTGTGGTGTGTAAGAAGAGTGAGTTTGGTGTTCAACCACAGTAGCAGTATTCCAGCAATATCACTGCCGGGGCGCCAGAAACAGGCTTCATACATCGTATCAGTGTGAGAAGCTAACCCGGACCCTCAGCATGACTTGTCAGTTGTTATTGTTACATCAAGGAGGTGAAGGTTGTGTGTCTTACATCAAATTCACTTGAATAATAGGTGTGAATAGTACATGGGTGTTCCAGGTGGTAAATGCCACATAGGTGTTACAGGGTAAATGGTAGATTTATGTGTTACAGAGGGTAAATGCCAGGTAGGTGTGTTATAGGGTAAATTGTACATGGTTGTGTTATAGGGTAAATGGTAAATTCATGTGTTACAGGTGGTAATGCCAGGTAGGTGTGTTATAGGGTAAATGGTATGTGGGTATGTTACAGTGGGTAAATGCCACATAGGTGTGTTATAGGGTAAATGGTATGTGGGTGTGTTACAGTGGGTAAATACCAGGTAGGTGTGTTACAGAGATGGTGGTACGTGGGTATGTTACAAAATGCCAATAGGTGTGTTACAGGGTAAATGGTTAATTCGTGTGTTACAGGTGGTAAATGCCAGGTAGGTGTGTTATAGGGTAAATGGTATGTGGGTATGTTACAGTGGGTAAATACCAGGTAGGTGTGTTACAGGGTAAATGGTATGTGGGTATGTTACAGTGGGTAAATGCCACATAGGTGTGTTATAGGGTAAATGGTATGTGGGTGTGTTACAGTGGGTAAATAAATGGTGTGTTATAGGTGTGTTACAGGTGTGTTACAGTGGGTAAATACCAGTAAATTCGGGTGTTACAGAGGGTAAATACCAGGTAGGTGTGTTATAGGGCAAATGGGACTTGGGATATGTTACAGTGGGTAAATACCAGGTAGGTGTGTTATAGGGTAAATGGTACGTGGGTATGTTACAGTGGGTAAATGCCAGGTAGGTGTGTTACAGGGTAAATGGTATGTGGGTATGTTACAGTGGGTAAATACCAGGTAGGTGTGTTACAGGGTAAGGCAAATGGTATGTGGGTATGTTACAGTGGGTAAATACCAGGTAGGTGTGTTATAGGGCAAATGGTATGTGGGTATGTTACAGTGGGTAAATACCAGGTAGGTGTGTTATAGGGTAAATGGTATGTGGGTATGTTACAGTGGGTAAATACCAGGTAGGTGTGTTATAGGGTAAATGGTATGTGGGTATGTTACAGTGGGTAAATACCAGGTAGGTGTGTTACAGGGTAAATGGTACGTGGGTGTGTTACAGGGCAAATGGTATGTGGGTGTGTTACAGTGGGTAAATACCAGGTAGGTGTGTTACAGGGCAAATGGTACGTGGGTATGTTACAGTGGGTAAATGCCAGGTAGGTGTGTTATAGGGCAAATGGTACGTGGGTGTGTTACAGGCGTTTTTGAGAGTAAGATTTGTCTTGTAAGTCTTCATTGTCCAGGGCTCCTCAGCAAACATGACTGTGTCACTATCTTGTCATCTGAGTAACCACACTTTGTTTGTTTTATATAACTTGTTCTGACTAACGCCTACATGATGTATGCTTCATACTTGTTATGTCAGGAGTGCTGCCTGTGTTCAGATTTCTTTTGGTCTCTGTAATTGTGTTTATTTGAAGAGATTTGTCCCCGTGATATGCATCTGGTCAACATTACATATGTTAGGGTACACAGATTCTACAAAAAGTTATTGACTTGTACCAAAATATCTCATTATAAGAGCTCGCTCACACACTCACTCACTCACTGTTGTCAAGAAAATATATATTTACAACTAAGCAGTCAAATTACCTAAATGTGGAAAAAGTTTACCATATATTTTGCTATGCCACCCCGGCCAAAACAGCACCCACACAATAATGTCCTAATAAGGGCATGTGTCACAGTACAGCTTGTCCTTGAATGACAGGAGTGGACATGAATGATGTTTGTTTGCCAGCAGGTCAGCCAGGGATTATCAGTTCACAATGTTTGCATGTTAACAGATCAGAGAGATCTGCCCAACAGGTGTATAAACCGGGCAGTGACCTGTGGTTCTGTACAGAGTCTACAGACACACACAGATCAGAGAGATCTGCCCAACAGGTGTATAAACCGGGCAGTGACCTGTGGTTCTGTACAGAGTCTACAGACACACACAGATCAGAGAGATCTGCCCAACAGGTGTATAAACTGGCAGTGACCTGTGGTTCTGTACAGAGTCTACAGACACACAGATCAGAGAGATCTGCCCAACAGGTGTATAAACCGGGCAGTGACCTGTGGTTCTGTACAGAGTCTACAGACACACACAGATCAGAGAGATCTGCCCAACAGGTGTATAAACCGGGCAGTGACCTGTGGTTCTGTACAGAGTCTACAGACACACACAGATCAGAGAGATCTGCCCAACAGGTGTATAAACCGGGCAGTGACCTGTGGTTCTGTACAGAGTCTACAGACACACACAGATCAGAGAGATCTGCCCAACAGGTGTATAAACCGGGCAGTGACCTGTGGTTCTGTACAGAGTCTACAGACACACACAGATCAGAGAGATCTGCCCAACAGGTGTATAAACCGGGCAGTGACCTGTGGTTCTGTACAGAGTCTACAGACACACACAGATCAGAGAGATCTGCCCAACAGGTGTATAAACCGGCAGTGAGATCTACAGACACACACAGATCAGCCCAACAGGTGTATAAACCGGGCAGTGACCTGTGGTTCTGTACAGAGTCTACAGACACACACAGATCAGAGAGATCTGCCCAACAAGTGTATAAACCGGCAGTGACCTGTGGTTCTGTACAGAGTCTACAGACACACACAGATCAGAGAGATCTGCCCAACAGGTGTATAAACCGGGCAGTGACCTGTGGTTCTGTACAGAGTCTACAGACACACACAGATCAGAGAGATCTGCCCAACAGGTGTATAAACCGGGCAGTGACCTGTGGTTCTGTACAGAGTCTACAGACACACACACAGATCAGAGAGATCTGCCCAACAAGTGTATAAACCGGGCAGTGACCTGTGGTTCTGTACAGAGTCTACAGACACACACAGATCAGAGAGATCTGCCCAACAAGTGTATAAACCGGGCAGTGACCTGTGGTTCTGTACAGAGTCTACAGACACACACAGATCAGAGAGATCTGCCCAACAAGTGTATAAACCGGGCAGTGACCTGTGGTTCTGTACAGAGTCTACAGACACACAGCTATAGAAACTTAGTTCCCATCGTCCTCTTGAGCTCAGTTCCTGTGATCACAAAATATCAGCACCAGTTTTCCATTTACATTTTACAAACTTATCAAACACTGACATTGGGGAAAGGGAGATAACTTGTATGGCTTAGAAATCAAGCAGTTATGTTTTTAGATAGAAACATTTTTTGCAGCAAAAGGTTTTTTTCAGGTTTTGCTTGGCTGTCAGTGAGATTTTCATTACTGAATTTCTCGTTAACTTGTTAATAATCAGTGGGAACAGCTGCCATGTTGTTGATATTGCAAATGCAACATTGAAGCTGGTTTGAGACTCACATTCTGATTGGTGTCAGTTGTGTAACCAGTCAAACTGGCAAGTTAAAATCAAGGGCGGGTAATTTGAGTGAGTGAGTGAGTTTAGTTTTACGCCCCACTCAGCAATATTCCATCTATATGATGGTGGTCTGTAAATAATCGAGTCTGGACCAGACAATCCAGTGATCAACAGCATGAACATCGATCTACGCAATTGGGATATGATGACATGTGTCAACCCAGTCAGTGAGCCTGACCACCCGATCCCTTTAGTCACCTTTTACAACAAGCATGGGTTGCTGAATATCGATTCTAACGCAGATCTTCACAGGTAGCAGTTAATTTGAGATTGCTGGAGTTAGTGTAGGTTTACAAAAATGCAAGCACTGGAAATATAGAGGGTAGCACTTGTCAAGATTTGTGATTAGTGATGTAGTATCTGAAACAGTATCCATGTGTAATTACAGTAATGGTCAATAAGTAGTGGTGATGGTGTGTGGTGATGGTGTGTGGTTCTGTGAATAGAGCCAAGGTCACAAATGAGTTGAAGTCAGGTGCGTAGCATGTCAAGTTTTTCGGGTAAGCCCGATAGGTTGCAAAGCTTTAAATTTCGATAGTATTTGAGGTGTTTTGGGCAAGAATTAGGAAAAAAACGTTTTTTAGCAAAATTCATGTGTAAGCCCGGCCTTTTTTTATAATGGTAGCTACACCCCTAGAAGTTAAGCAACTTTGGTCGCGGACAGTCCTTGGATGGGTGGCTGTGTTTGGCATCTTGATTCCTGAGAGTTTCTAGGACTTCAGTCCTGCCCCACAACGAAGCACACCTGACACATGTGGTTTCACCTTAGGCAAATGAGTTTGTTCATGAATTGCCTCTGTTCACCCAGCAGTGAATGGGTACCCGGTGGGATGGGTCATATGACTGTTAACCTTTTAGCGCCTCACAGGCAGCTTGGGTTATCCGGGGTAATAATGCGTCAGCCCCTTGAACATGCACAAGTGTGTGGAAACAGGCACTTTATAAATGGCCATTATTATTATAATATTATTATTATTAAATGTCACCCTTCCTCCTGAATTCCACTCATCTCACATAGCAGACATGTACATTCACACCCTACTGTTTAGCCCCATACATTATCCTCCAGATGAAAGGATCTCTGGACACTGGTTACACTGAGTCATCATCAGTATCGCAGGTGTCATACAGTCATCAGTATAGCCATGAATATACATTGTCTTGCAGGGAAATGAGTCTGTGTGTAACTTGTGGGAGTCAGATGAGCACTATAAGGAGTAAGGAATGTGAAGTTTGTGCAAACCTTACCATTGCTTCACATTGAAGCAATGTGTAGATTACAATTCCGAAACGCTGTGACACATTGCACAATAATCTTACTGTTTGTGTGATGTATGTTGAGCATTGATTGGTTTGAGGACACATTCATTTCCCATATGCTGAATCCAGGCCGTGGTTTGATTTGTTGGTTAAAATTCCGACACTGGAAGGCACTGTCGCATAGTGCATACAAACCTGTTGGGCATTGCGACTACCAGGTTGAGTTTTACTGGGAATTAGAGTGTTTGATGGCTGATGTTTCATCGATTATGTTGTCAGTGATGTTTGCTATCTTATTGAAAATTAAATATGCATTAAGTCAACACTGGACTTGATGGAGCCTGGGTGTGCTGTCGAGCAGGTTATTGATTGTAAAACTTGGCTTACTTAGTACGAGTAAGTAAAAGTCAACATTGACATGCGAAGAAACTGCTGCCCACTCTCATTATCACAAACCTGAAAGACATCACATGGGAACTTTCATTTGACAGGAACAGTTTCAAAAGATTAAACTGCATATCAACAAATACTTAATAAACCAAACATTTGACTGATAGTGATTATCTCCTAAAAGCTGGTATCCATGGGTAGAAACAGTGTGGGTGTTTCAGTTCATAGTTTGAGGTGATCTAAGTCTACTATTGAAATCACTAGTCTGAAACCAAAGTAAAATTCTGTCAGGTCCAGCTCAAAATTGTCCACATAATAACACTAAAGTCTGTTGAATATGGTGAGAGCCGTAAATAGTCTAGTTGACAAAGAAGTCTTTTACACAGACTTCTAAAGAACCATTTCAAGGTGTACCTCGCTGTCATAGGCCAGTTGTACAGGTAGCTGGACTGTATTGCAAGGCAGATGGCAAGTAGTAGAAGGTAACAGTAATTCTGTTCTTACCTTGTATACAATAAAATAATCAAATATAATACAGGAATCTGTTATCAAATAACCAACCAAAACATATTATGCATTGCAGTCATTTCTGTAGATTATAATGTGAATGTATGGACTATGATTTGTTTTTCATACCACAGTTTTACAGGAATCAAACTATATGTCTTAGGATTAACAATGTTCCCACTGCATGCCCCCTTGGGCTTAAAGAGTGGATGTCAGAATGATTTTACATTTATTTAGTTGAAGTACAGGTCTACATATGTTTTATATGATAGTAATTGTTCTGGTAAGAAAAACAGTCAAAACAGTTAGAACTGTTCATAAAAGCTTCACTAGCCCAAGTTAAGATAAAATACCTTGTAATGTTTAAACAATGGTTAAATCATGAAATATGTACATGGTAACTTCTTTGAGAGGCATTTTAGAAGTTGTATAGGCAGGGTATGAAACTCCAAAGATATTAAGCCAGACCACAGCGCTGGTTAGCAGTACCATGCAGTACTCGTACCCCATGGGACTCAGTAGTTGTACTGCTGTCAATCACTATCATTATGTGAATGATATAAACCATTATTACTCACCCGTTGAAGATATCACTGTTTAACAATTTTACAATGTTATTACACATTGTGTAATACCATCGCGTGATGTCGTACGTATGACGCCAAAGTGGTTTACAGTTATGATGTCACAATGCTAATACCTCTGTCACAATAGTATTAGACCTTGCTTGACTCGCGGAAAGCTGAGAGTCATCACACTCGTTGAATTCTTAGGAAAAAGGTACTTTGCTCGATATTATTTTGCTAATGTTGGGTGAGTAATAAATAAAATACTAAACTATATCCCGTATTGCAATACAATACTATATCTCGCTTTCGCTCGTTAGATACCAAATCATTCACTCATTTCATAAATATGGTATTACACGGGACATCGTTTAGTATTCTCTATTCCTTCAATGCCATACAGTTATTTTTATCATGCACATATCAGAAGTATTTTAGGCTCAAAACTGTTTGATAGCCCCTTGTACTAACAGTCTGGATTGGTTGACAAGGTGCTACATGCTGATGATAATGTCTTTGCATAGGGGGAAACATAACAAACTCACTGAAGAAATGTTTTCTGCCCACCTGCATCTAAATAGCTGTATCTTTAAAGATACTCAAGAAAATACCTATGTAACAAGAATTTATTCAAGACAAAAGAAATGGGGATTGTTTTGGTCTAGTGTAGTCCATGGGAGCTGTGTGCTGGGATGAGTGTTTTTGAATCCTAACGTTTAGTTCAAGTTTGATGTGGTAACTGGCTAGGTTATGATAACTGGAGCTTGTAGCTGTTATGTATGTCCTTGTTTAGTGATGCAAAGACTTACAGACAGTTGGGGGACATGGCCAGAATATCTTTCAGTTTTATGTTTGTAACTATTTCGGTTTGTGTGCCCCTTTTGAAGCATAGTAGTACAAACTGTTAGTCCATACATGGCGTTTGTGTATGTTGGCCGATATTGTTGACTAGTTGTTTAAGATTATTTACCGTCATTTTCAGAAGTCTTCAAGTCAGCTGCCTCTGGCTGTCAGTGAGGTACTGTCAACAGAACGGGGAACGACCTTCTACGTGCTGACAGTCGCTGGGGAACATGGGATACCTCTGAGCAGTGAGGCCAGCCCAAAGTCAGTGCCGGCCACGCCCACTAAGAGGTCGCTAACCCCAGCCTTCATGACAGAAGAACAGACCAATGATGACAACATGCCAGAATACATCAAGAATGTCGACATTTCCTCCTCGCTCCTCATAGAAATCAGAAAAAAAGTAAGAATATTTTGTAAACTCACCGATTCTGAATAAATCAGCTAACTCATGTATTTGACATTTTTTTCCAAAACAGAATAATAAACTCGAAAATTTAAATTTTGGCAGGGTACCTTTGCACCCCTTGACATCCAATCAGGGATCATGTTATACCTGGCCGTGACATCCCTCGTTATATCAATCACTGTTTTGTCTGGTCCAGACATGTTTATTTTAGGCTGCCATGATATGATGAGTACAAAGTTAAAAAATCAACCATAAAACGAAGAACAAATGAATGATGGAGACCTGACTGGGGCCTCCAGCCACGAACCCTCTCTTGGGTTTATGATTTAGAAGCCTTTCCAATATTCTGAGAGTATTTTACATTTCTTACTCTAATTACTTTATAACTACTCACAAACTTGAAAATATCCAGAACTGGTTCTTTTGTTCTTTCCTTAAAAAGCTGATTGGTTCAGTCCCCCCTGATGCATTGCGTGATGTTGCTGCAATACTGTAAACATGATATAGGTCAGGCGATGTTCTTACTTCGAGTTTGGGCACTTTTGACTTTCGACATAATAATAAGGTCACTTATATAGTGCTGAATTCCAAGCGGCAGGGACATACTCTAAGCGCATACAGCATAAATAGAGATTATTAACCTCGTGTGTTTCTGTATCATTAATATCATATATTATGAATAAAAATTGTATTAAGCGAGCCTTTGGCGAGCATAATACATAATTTTTATTCCTAATATATGATTTTAATGATACGGAAACACACGAGGTTAATAATCTCTTTATCATGTAATGTCATTCTTAAAATTACTCTAAAAATAGAAGCAAATCGTACGTGAATTTATATGAAGAGAATCGAGCATTCGCGTAAGAATACTTAGCGGTACACCAAGGTGAAGGTCGTTCATGACTGTGGCATATAGTTGTGACTAGTCGCTAATACAGTGCAAACATAACTCATGCTTAAAATGAGATCTTTCTGTCTAAAAAGAACAACAAAATTGGGCAGGGTTTTCCTGGCAGTGTTTCTATTTTCACTGCGGGTAATCACCTCATCAATATCAGTTTCTGATACCTGACGGAACGGATCCGTCATCAGTATTGTGATCGATAGATCAAAATCCTTGGTTGGTACCTATCTTAGACGATTGCCTTTCAGTCGTACCTCATAATCCGTACCTTCAATTTGAACGAAGTACTCCGTTTCATGTTTTCCAAAGTCAATTACTGCAGTAACGACTGCAGAACCTCGGTCATCAATTCTTACAGAATCACCAATTTTGAGAATGGGGGCAGCCATGTTTGTTTACAAACAATGTAAACTCGCGACGACGTCATCAATGAAACGTTTTAAGATTCGCATTGCGTGTATGGAGTTTTGTGAAAGTAGTTCGTGGATTGACCTTATTTGCATAGTTATCAGATTTGGATACCAAGTTTATCAGATTGCTTTATTGCACCGATAACACCCTGCATTAGATGATAATGGACATTATTACCCCAGATAACCCAAGCTTCCTATGCGGCACAAGAATAATCGGATTACTTATTCCACCAGGTACCCATTTTTTCCTGATTGAACAGGGGCAACTTAAGCCTGTCATTTGACTTTATTGTCAGTAGATCCTAGTGTTAAGGTATGGACATGTGGCTGTAGTCACAGACTGTACTAAATTCATAGGTTAGTATGGTTCATTTCATTAGAGTACCAATTCAAACGCAGCTTTGCTGCATGGTTGAAGGGAGACAACTCTTACCTCTAAACGGTAAGGTTCACTTTTGTTTGAAGCTGCATAAAAGTTTTGTCAGGCTTTTAGTAAAACAGTTCATGTTTCTAAAATTTGGGTTTATGATGATCTAGATTCTTAGAAATTATTCAACTTTATTACATTTTCAAACACTTTGGGAATTGATAAACATATGCATTGTTCAGCATATCTGAATATGTGAATATTTTCAGCGTTTGTTTTTAGGATGCAACAATTATCTGATACAGCTTTTCGTGATTAACATCTTCATTGCATTCTCACAGAAAGACTGTTTTTTGTCAACTAGAATGAATCTTGTTTGATGAATGATTAAACATGGAGATCTGTCATGTCTGCACACCAGTTTTCCATTTGTGTCCTCACCGTACAGTGGTTTCTTGCAGGATGAGGATGAGCTTCCTCAACCACCTGGAGGACTGGATGACTCAGGCTGCGGAGCGAGCCAGCAGCGTCGTCGTGGCCAAGGTACACCATAGTCACAAAGTTTAATGTGCTCTGGATCTGTTCAGCCATAACAGAGTCTTGTTTCCCTCATGATGTTATGGAATATTGCTTAAAGCGGCATAAAACCACACTAACTCAAGATAGTCAGGACATTACATTTAGTGATTTTTGTTGTAGTCTTTTGTCTTTTGAAGGTTGAAATATGTTCCCGATACCTTATGCTTGGCATCAGAGTAAATAGGTCTTGAATGTCTGTTTTCATACTCTTACATATACTACCCATCAAAAGTTAGACTTTAGCACTCACTATATGTTATGTTTATATATATATATATACGGTTACATCGAAGATGAATTTCTCCACTAACTTAAGGGCAACCATCTGCAAACTGTATGCAGATGAATTGCAGTACCCTTAAACATTATGGAATATTTAGCAAAATCTAGATTTTGTCCTTATCCTGACTCATGATCTTTTGCTTATCTCTTTCTTCTATCAAAATTTTGAATGTTAGTGGAACACTTGAATCCCTTTGTAGTTCCCTAAAAGCGGAAACAGTACCCTAAAACATTCACTCACCCACAAGTTACCTCCCTTTTCCCCACTTCTTCTACGTGAATGTTACAGTCCTGTGACCAGCCATACTTGCCACTATCTCCTTCATCGCCCAAGCAGATGGTTGGACGAGCACTGGAGTCCCGTATGCGGTATTATATCCTTTACATTTAGATCCTATATCAAAATTACGCTGTGTATGGTTTTTCGGTAGTAACTAGCTTGCATATATGTAAAAAAAATTGAAGAAATTATTTTGTCTTTTGTGACATATTTCATCGTTATGTAGTTGTTTACATTTGATGAAATCTTGCAGTGTTTGCAGGTTCCGGCTGTCAGTGGCTGATCCTCACCCCCAATGCCCGTCATGCATTAATCCATGTTCTTCCACCTTGCGTTGTAGATATTGCATTGATTTATCAAATTTGCAATTTAATCAATATTTGTCTTACATCTATAGACGTGCGATGGATCGGGTGAGGAAGTCATCACAAGTCACTGTTGATAAATCCGGAGATCAAGCCGGTAACCGTATGTTGTTTGCTACTGCCGAAATACATAATTCAGGTGCTTTGCCGAGTACGTTGCAGGGGCAGTTGTCTGTTACTGGGTCTAAGAAGAGGTCTGCTACGACCGAGTTGACGACATCGCAGAATAAGAAGAAGACGTCTTCATCATCTGCGACGCAGAAGAAGTCATCTGCAACTAGATCTTTGTCGAAATCAATTCATCCCAGTAAGACAACACATCAGAGGTCTTTTAATGAAGAGATTGTCCTGCCTGACGAAGCAGACGTGTTGCTGACCCTCCGATACTTCTACCTGAAGTACCTATTAGACCTGCCAGAACGGCAACGCAACTACAACAGCTGCTCAGCTGTTTGATGACCAACCACCAACTACGTAGACGTCAGTCATCGGAGACAACATCAGCGAAGTAGACGCACAAAACACCTCAGCGTTCGCGAACGCTTCGTCCACGGTCGGAAGAGGATAGGATGATCCTATCAGCTCTACTAACTCAGGAAAAGGACCAACACTTCATGTCGGATCACTTGGCCTCAACGTCGGCGGGTCTCACCTTATTATGTAGACAGGGTCTACTAGCATCTTGTTCCTGGAGTAACAGATTTACCCAACCGCTACTAAGAGCTCCTTGGGCGGCGCCTACTATCTTCGGATGGGGGATTGATGAAGCTGCTAAGGAAGCTACTCACGACTTAAAGAAGTCATGATGATCAAGTCTATAGACACTTTGGCCAACGTCATTCGACCATACTTCAGAGAAGTACAGCAACAAGTCCAAGTTTTCCAGTATTCAGAAGGCAAAGGAGAAGAAATACTCCAGCTTCAGGGGCGGGAAGAGCTCTTTTTGTCGCCCATCCGGAAACTACAGAGGGAACCCTGGGAGAAGACGTAATCCCAGAGGTTCTAGAAGAGCTAGACGCTGAAAATGGGTTTTGGAACAACGACACTTCCATCCCCAGCCGTTCCTGTACAACCATCGACAGTGGGTGGACGTCTACAAAGGTACTGAGAAAATTGGGGAATATTGGAGGACGACTTCATCTCACAAGTACTGTGAGAAGGGTACAGAGTGCAGCTCAAGGCCCCACCACCGTTAACCCACAGACCAATAGTATTGGACTATGCAGACGAGCAAGCAGACAAGTTAGAAGAAGCCATCAACTCGCTTCTAACCAAGAACGCGGGTAGAAAGAATATATCAACATCACCTCACACCAGGCTTTTACTCCCCAATTTTCCTAGTACCCAAGAAGAATTCCAAAGAGAAATTCAGGTTGATTTACAACATGAGGAAATTCAACCAAGACTATCTACTCAAACCAGACAGGTTCCAAATGATCCACCTACCTCAACTCAGACAACTTGTCCGTCCAGCAGATTACATGACCAGCATAGACCTTCAGGATGCATATCTGCACATCCCAATACATCTGGAATCAAGAAAATATCTAAGATTCCTATTCAGAGGTCAGCACTTCCAATGGAACGTCCTACCGTTTGGAAGATCGTCAGCTCCGTGGTTATTCACATGAATAACCAAGCCTATCGTCACTTATCTACATCATCAAGGTCTACGCAGTGCCTTTTATCTGGATGACGGGATACAGGTTCATCAAAATGCCAGTCAACTCAGACAGCAGCTAAACTTCACAATCAAATTGCTCACACAACTGGGATGGCTAGTGAACCTGATGAAGTCAGAGTTGGAACCAAAACAAGATCTTCAATTTTTGGGAATAAGATTTATCACAACACAGAATCGAATTGTGGTCCCAGAAGATCGTTGGGTCATGATACAAGCCATGATTCCAGAAGCAGCCATCTCTCCGTTACCACTATGAACATGGCAGTGTCTACTTGGTCTACTAAGCTCAGCACAGGACTTGACTCACACAGGAAGATTACAACTACGCCCGTTGCAGCGTTTCCTGGCAAAACATCAGGACAGCATCGACCTGATCTCGCTACCAGACAATCTCAAGACGTACCTGCTATGGTGGACTCACAGGTCGAATGTCTGCGGAGGGACCTATTTACAAGAGCCAGTCTTTGACACACACCTTTACGTAGATGCATCACTACAAGGATGGGGTGCTCATCTCAACAACCAAGTAGCATCAGGAAAGTGGTCGAAACTAGAACAGCATCTTCACATCAATCTGCTGGAAATGAAAGCCGTGATAAATGCTTTAGAACTTTGGTCGAGCTCACTGATCAACAGAAGGCTGATGGTCCACACAGACAACTCAACAATGGCATTCTCCATAAATCGGCAAGGATCAACGACATCACCAAGCCTACTTCAACTCACATTCCAGTTGTTCAACATCACGGAGGAAGCAAACATCTGGCTAAAGGCGTGTCACATACAAGGAGCCAAGAACGTACTAGCAGACACTCTATCTCGTCCACTTCATCCGTCACCCACGGAATGGATGCTCCACCCAGAGGCATTTCGGCTCATCATAAGGGAAATAGGATCCCCATGCATAGACCTGTTTGCCACGAGGTTCAACAAACAACTTCAGACATTCGTCTCCCCAGTACCAGATCCTCAAGCCTGGGCAATTGATGCACTGAGCATATCATGGGAAGGACTAACTGCATACGTGTTTCCGCAAACAGACCCAAGTGCTACTGACTTTGGTCGCGCCTTATTGGCCAGCGAGAGTCTGGTTCCTAGATCTAGTACGAGAACTCGGAAGTCCAACCCTCAAACTACCAGAATGGCCGAACCTGCTCATACATCCGCACACCAAGCAAGTCCACGGGAACCCACTGATGTTCCAGTTACACGTGTGGACCGTATCATAACTTGTCTAAAGAAAAGAGAATACTCCGCCAGAGCAGCGAAAGCAGTAACCGTAGTGTTACGCAGATCAACTCGCAATGTGTACGACGACAAATGGCAGAAATTTGAACAATATGCAAGGTGGAAAGGCTTCACAGCTATGAAAGCATCTCATCCTCAAGTGGCGGAATATCTATGTCACCTTAGAAATACAAGGCATTTAAAAGGTTCGACATTATCTACATATCTGGCAGCGATTAGTACAGTCGTCACTATAAAGACAGGCATCAAATTGACGAAAGTACCTGAATTACTTGCTCTGCTATGCTCTTTTAAACTGGAAGACCAGCAAAAGAAATTCAGAGCACCAGCTTGGGATCTGAACGGAATTCTACGACATCTCATGAGTGATGCCTACGAACCTCTAGAACAGACTACCTTCGAGCTACTTACACAGAAAGTTCTGTTCCTCCTTGCCCTAGCTTTGGCAGCTCGAATGTCAGAGATACATGCGCTGGATTTTGGACAAACTAGATTCTACACGAGACATCGTGCTGCAGTACATCTAGGACTTAGATGGGATTTTATTTCAAAGAATCAACTACCTGGTCAACCATGAAGTCAGAGCACTGGTGTCTACACTAGCTCTGCATGGAAATTGCTCAATATCATCAATAATGGAGGGCTGCTTTTGGAGTCGGATACGGGGGTTTGCCAACCACTACCTCAGAGACATAGCCACCATAGACGTCTCAGGCATTCACCAGTTTGGGCCTCTTGTTGTAGCACAACAACTAACAGTTCCACAAAGGCGCTGAGTTGGAAATCTCACCCTTTATCACGTTGACTTGTTGATAACTTTTACTACGAAAAAGTATTAGTTTGAAAGTCCATGCGCACAGTCTAGACTAGACTGGCATGAGTGATTTAGACTCTGTACGGGTAACGATCTTACCTGTACCTTAAGGGGTCGCATCTCATTTATGATAGCGATCTTATCATAATCTATGGTTTGTTATAGATAACTAGTAAAAAGAAGATAGTAGTATATCTAAAATCCACACAAATCTAGAAGATTCACTTGCCTGAGAGAGAAGTAAGACAAGATTATGGTCCCCCCGAGTTATAACGGAAGTTGGAAGAATAGGATCTAGGAAATGCTGTTACACAGTTCCCATGGGGGGGATACAGGACGTATCTAAGGACAGCTGATGAATGCACGAAGTGGCTTGACCCACCACCAATCCATCGGATTCTATAAGCAAAAGATCATGAGTCAGGATAAGGAAAAATATGTAATTTTTAAAGTAAAATAGATATTTTATACTTATCCTGACTCATGAGGTCAAGCCCTCCCAACCTCCCCACTGAAGACACTTCGGATTTCACAGTAGATCCAAGTGCATGGGCTATATTTAGGAGAGAGTGGCAAGTATGGCTGGTCACATGACTGTTTGCATGGGAAAAGGGAGGTAACTCGTGGGTGAGTGAATTTTTACGTCCGCTTTAGGGAACTACAAGGGATTCAAGTGTTCCACTAACATTCGCATAGAGGAAGGCAATAAGCAAAAGATTATGAGCCAGGATAAGTTTAAAATATCAATTTTACTTAAAAAAGAGTTGACTGAGGTAAGTGGCTACATTTACACTAGTGAGTCTAAACTTTTGATGAGTAGTATAGTATCAACAGTTGCTTTGTCTGGTCCTGAACAGAATATTGTAATTACTGGAATGTTGCCGAGTGTTGAATCCAAACCAGGGCCTAAATTTTTGAAGCTCTCTTAGCGCTAAGATAGTCGTAAGTTAATGTTAATGTATGGCACTTACAACTATCTTAGCGCTAAGAGAGCTTCGAAAATCTAGGCCCTGATCTGTTGATTTTACTCCTTATGTATTGGCTGTCTTTTCTAATGGAAAGTATCTATGACCAAAAGAATTTCACAGACAACAGATCTCTATGAAACCTTCATCTACTGCTGTTTCACTATCACTAGTCCTATATATGTTGGGGTTCTGTCTGACATTTGTTGGGTATTATATTGCTGTCCTTGTCTCCATCAGTGTGAGGAGCTGAACAGTGAGCTTGATCTCCGCCTCCATCTGCACCAGCCCCGAGCCCGGCGGGCCGAGTTCGACGTCCACAATGTCAGAGGAGGTATGTTCTGTAGGATACACATATCTACAGCGTTTGGAATTATGCATTAATGTCAAGGGGTCCTAGAAACAGCCTTAATGTTAAAAAACAAAGATTTAGGGGTCCCTAGATTCAAATAACAGGCCCAGGACTGACCCTTATCCCCATATTGTCAATGTGCTCAGTATCTGTCAATTGTCATGACCATTTATCATAACCTCCATTGTATGTGTGGTCATCAGAACAATCATTGTCTCTATAGTTGTCATAACCTCCATTGTATGTGTGGTCATTAGAACAATCATTGTCTCTATAGTTGTCATAACCTCCATTGTATGTGTGGTCATTAGAACAATCATTGTCTCTATAGTTGTCATAACCTCCATTGTATGTGTGGTCATTAGAACAATCATTGTCTCTATAGTTGTCATAACCTCCATTGTATGTGTGGTCATCAGAACAATGACTGTTTCTATAGTTGTCATAACCTCCATTGTATGTGTGTCATTAGAACAATCATTGTTTGTGTAGCTGTCAGAACAATCATTGTCTCTGTAGTTGTCATAACCTCCATTGTATGTGTGGTCATTAGAACAATCATTGTCTCTATAGTTGTCATAACCTCCATTGTATGTGTGGTCATCAGAACAATGACTGTTTCTGTAGTTGTCAGGAGAACCATTGTTTGTGTAGCTGTCAGAACAATCATTGTCTCTGTAGTTGTAAGAAGAACCATAGTTTGTGTAGTTGTCAGAACAATAATTGTCTCTGTAGTTGTCAGAAGAACCATTGTTTATGTAACTGTCAGAACAATCATTGTCTCTGTAGTTGTCAGAACAATCATTGTCTCTGTAGTTGTCAGAACAATCATTCTCTCTGTAGTTGTCAGAACAATAATTGTCTCTGTAGTTATCAGGAGAACCTTTGTTTGTGTAGCTGTCAGAACAATAATTGTCTCTGTAGTTGTCAGAAGAACCATTGTTTGTGTAGCTGTCAGAACAATAATTGTCTCTGTAGTTATCAGGAGAACCATTGTTTGTGTAGCTGTCAGAACAATCATTGTCTCTGTAGTTGTCAGAAGAACCATTGTTTGTGTAGCTGTCAGAACAATAATTGTCTCTGTAGTTGTAAGAAGAACCATTGTTTATGTAGTTGTCAGAACAATCATTGTCGCTGTAGTTATCAGGAGAACCATTGTTTGTGTAGCTATCAGAACAATAATTTTCTCTGTAGTTGTCAGAAGAACCATTGTTTGTGTAGCTGTCAGAACAATAATTGTCTCTGTAGTTGTCAGGAGAACCATTGTTTGTGTAGCTGTCAGAACAATAATTGTCTCTGTAGTTGTCAGAAGAACCATTGTTTGTGTAGTTGTCAGAACAATCATTGTCTCTGTAGTTGTCAGAAGAACCATTGTTTGTTTAGCTGTCAGAACAATCATTGTTTCTGTAGTTGTAAGAAGAACCATAGTTTGTGTAGTTGTCAGAACAATAATTGTCTCTGTAGTTGTCAGAAGAACCATTGTTTGTTTAGTTGTCAGAATAATTATTGTCTCTGTAGTTGTCAGAAGAACCATCGTTTGTTTAGTTGTAACAACAATCATTGTCTCCATGGTTGTCATAGAAACTCTTTCTGTGTAGTTACAGAAGAGTAGGTAGCCAGTAAAGTCATCCCTTCTGTATTGCAGCTGAGCTAGTGATGCACTCTGAACGTGTCGCCCGTCACTGTAAGGGTATCCAGCAGGCTCTCTCTGAGCTCCGCCATCGATTCAACGGCATGAGTCATGAACACAACAAGCTTGCTCAGAAGTTCCGTGAAGATATCGAAGCTCTGGAAATCATCTTTATCAATGCGACAAAATCTTCAAGGTAGTATGGAATAATTGAGTACCATCATAGGAATATGATGGTACTCATATTATCCTTATGGATAATTGGTGTAAAGTACACTCTAAAAGCTAGCACCATTAATTGACTCTGGACAGGTAATCTGTACGTCCTTGGAATGTGGTAGCAGTTACATCAAGTATCTTAAAACAAATCTGTGAAATCTTCAGGAGAAACTCCATGTCACAACTAATTTTAACCTCTTAAACTAACTCTCTTTCTCTTCAGGCTGGTGGCTCTGCAGAACCAGCTGAGTGTGGAGCTGGACAAGTTCATGTCTGTGATTCGCACATCACTCCGGCAGTTCCGCCAGCACCTTGACGAGACACTCCAGATGCTCCGCGAGTCTAATGCCAGGTTCATCAAGTCCTTTAAGTGAGTAGATCCAAGTAGACATTGTCACTGGATGAACCTACAGAATGTAGAGAAGAATAGGAGTGTTTTCTTTCCTTGTTCTGATGTGCTCATTCCTTGATCTGTGTTCCATGTCATTCTTGGGTGTTTTCATTCCTTGATCTGATGTTCTCATTCCTTGATTTGATGTCCTCATTCCTTGATCTACATTCCCTGTCACTGCAGGGTGCTTTCATTCCTTGATCCATGTTTTGTGTGTTAATGCAGGGTGTTCTCAGATGGAGGTAATTTCTGCCCTGATGAGATCGAGGAGTATCGGAAGAAACTGGAGAAGATGTCACAGAAGATTGACACGTCAGAAGGTTCCATCATGTCTGACCTGGAAGGAATGGAGTCCAAGAGACTGGAGCAGGCCACTAAAGTTGCCATAGAGTTTGAGGACAGGTTGGAACTGCAACCAGTGACTGATAATATGAGCATTTCACCTCACCTGACCACACAATCTACTAAGCTGCCTTATATTACAGCATAGGTTGCTTGAAATTAATTGTAAACCAGAGCCCGTCTGCATACTGTATTTATTACAGTGTAAAGACATATTCAGAAATAAGCATGAGAATATTGTCCCCCCTTTTAATCTGTGCAAGATATAAAGAGTAATTAATATTGCGTATGTTTCCTTTCCATTTTAAGGATACAATGTAGAGATATTATCCTTCATGACTCTGGCTCTGATCTGTAGTGTTTTAGGAAAGAGGTCTCCAACAGAATGAGTACAAATTAACATAAGGATCAGGTGGTCATAAGGATTGCTTTTTGAATGACAGATAGCGAACTACCCTGCCAGTTGTCCTTAGCCACAGGTCATATTCTGATTGAGTCATTGTGTATTGATTACGCACTTGATGTCCACAGGTTTAAGAGTCACATGTTTGACCTGATCTTCATGGAGAAGATCGCAAGATGGCTGACTAACACTCAGTGAAAATCAAGGCTGAAGTTGCTAACAGTAACTCCCAGGCTCAGCGACTGATGCAGCACCTTAATGATCTTGACCGCAGGATAGATGCCTGTGAGAAACCCAACCTTGACAAGGAGGTGAGTCTGAATTATACGAATGAACTTGACCTCAGGGAAGATGAATGCAGGTAACCTAACAAGACCGGTGTAATACCTTACTTCACCTGGGAGGTTAGTGGGACTAACCTTGACCTTGACTTTGACCTCTGGATAGCCCTACAAGGAATTAGGATTGCTGATCCCTGATCTCAGATTCAGATTTCAATTTTGCAGAAAAGTATATTTCATTTGCACTGTACTAGAAAATAAAATAAATACATCACCTTTGTAAAGGTCCAAAAGTGAAAATACATTGACTATCTGACCAAAACTATCAATAGCTAATGTGAATGATAATATGTGATTAAACACTGTGGCAGTGGCAGAAAGCGTATCATGAGCCTTGATAAACGGATCAAGTTTCCATCTTCTGTTTTCCAGGGTCGGTAGGGTAGCCTCGTGGTTAAGGTGTTCGCTCGTCACGCCGAAGACCCGGGTTTGATTCTCCACATGGGCACAGTGTGTGAAGCCCATTTCTGGTGTCCCCTGCAGTGATATTGCTGGAATATGGCAAAAACGGTGTAAACCTAAACTCAGTCACTCTCTTTTCCAGCAAATCTCATCCAGTCAGCTGAATGACAGCCTTAAAGCCCTAATGGATGCCTTCCATGCACGCTGTGTGTACTTGAACTGTATGAAGGAGGGGACCGCCCGACCCCCATCAGTTTCACTGCAGGGTAATCCAGCCACCGGTGAGTGTAGAGTGACGAAGGGGTGAGGGAACAATGAGTGGAGTGATAGATGCATCCATTGGATCAGCTCTGGGTGAAGTCTTATTAAGAAGGTCGACCTTTACCATAGCAACCTCTGCTTGTCATGAGACGACTATATTGACTGGAGAGACATGACATGGCTGATTGCATGCCATATGACCCCAACAGCCTGGGCTGTGCTCATAATATCATCCACTGGTTCGTCTGGTCCAGATTTGATTATTTACATGCTGTCAGTATAAAGGTTGAATATTGCCAAGTCTTTGGCAGCAAACAAACACAGAATGTTACTTCCGAAAGCATCCATGAAGATTTATTGGGCTTTCATTCACTTTAAAACAATCCCATCCATTCAAGGTTTCAAACTTTAAAACAATGCTCAGTTTACAGTTTAAATATTTATCTTATTGACCAATCCAAAATCAAGACCAAACTTGTGAGTTTTATACTTCTTCTGTGTATTTCTAACTCATTTTTTTCTTTAGGTATTTATGAGCTTGTTTTTCCTTTTTTGTTGATGTCAGGATTTCACAGAAAAAAGCGTCGTCTATCATTTGCCTCGTCAACTGCAGTAGTAGTGATTGGTATATTTGTGCTTTCTGTAACACTTTTTTGTTCTTCATATTCTTTTGTTTGCTTTTTGTTTATTTGTTTCTGTTTTGTTTTGGCAACTGAGGCCAATTTATTTTGTTTGTATTTGGAAAATATGGACAGTTTTGTTATGTAAACTTAATAGCTCTGGGGATTCCATGTGAGAAGATGTCCCATACGCGGATCCACCCCTGCACCCCCCTTTTGTCCTGAAAGTTTATTAAATGACCATTTGAAACTCTCGTGAAAGTGGGTGAAAATTAAGTGTGCACCCACCCCCTTTCTCGAAAGTTTGGAGAAAAAACCTCTCTTTCCTCTCTTCCCCACCCCCTTTCTCATAAAGTGGTCAGTGGTCGTACTCAGTGGTTTAGATTGTTGCTCATGATATCAATCACTGGATTTCAGCATCATATAGCTGTAATATTGCTGACTGGGATGTTAAGTAATAAACCAAACAGGCTAAAGGTTTGGCAATGTTTCTGTGGGAGATTCACAGGCATAGCCATTGTGTCATAAGGGCTGACTATATCAAGAATCATTTGGTCTTAAATTTACCACTTTGGTGATGCTCATGGTATTGACCTCTGGTTTGTGTGAGCTTCTTGCAGGCTGCCATGATTTAGCTGTAATAGTGACAACATATTAGTTAACTGCAACCAATATTACACAAGACATGCCACAATGTATTTCAGTTACATTTAAGAATAACTTCTCTGTACGGTAATGAAGCTGGAGAATAAACATTTCACATTGAAACTTGGGGCAGTGGCATAGCCTTGTGGTTAAAGCATCCACTCGTCACACTGAAGACACGGGTTTGATTCCCCACATTGGTACAATGTGTGAAACCCATTTCTGGTGTCCCCCGCCGTGATGTTGCTGGAATATTGCTAAAAGCAGCGTCAAACCACACTCACTCACTCATTGAAAACTCAGCTATGGATGCTTGTTGTAGTAGGTGATGGATCCAGGGTCAGACTTGGTCACCTTGCTGATAACATGTCCTCATGGCGTTGATGGTTGACATGATATCAGCCACTAGTTTGTCTGATGTTGACTAGGTTATTTACAGGCTGTTGGTATACAGCTGGAATAATGTTGAACTTGCATAAAACAACACTCACTCACTTTCTACTACGTTCATGAGTGTTTATGTGTCCTGTTGCAGCTGCTCGAGTCGGCTTCTCATACGATGTGACGGCAGTCAGCAAACCTGGCAAACAGCCATCGGAAGATCCCTCTGTCGGAGTCATCAAGAGCATTCTCAAGTCAGTAGTTCGTTTTGGCTGTTTGTCGTTTATGTCCTTACAGTGCAGTATAAGATCACATGATAGACAGACATGTTAGGACAAGACTAAGTACTTGATTATCCAGACACCTTTCATATCTGGCTGGATAACTGACTGTCGATATATGAGTCTGGCTGGATAACCGACTGTCTGGATATCCGAGTCTGGTTAGATAACTGACTGTCTGGATATCTCAGTCTGGCTGGATAACTGACTGTCTGGATATCTCCGTCTTGCTTGATAACTGACTGTCTGGATATCTGAGTCTGACTGGATAACTGACTGTCTGGATATCTCAGTCTGGCTGGATAACTGACTGTCTGGATATCTCAGTCTGGCTGGATAACTCACTGTCGATATATGAGTCCTGCTGGATAACTGACTGTCTGGATATCTGAGTCTGGCTGGATATCTCAGTCTGGCTGGATAACTGACTGTCTGGATATCTCAGTCTGACTGGATAACTGACTGTCTGGATATCTCCATCTTGCTGGATAACTCACTGTCGATATATGAGTCCTGCTGGATAACTGACTGTCTGGATATCTGAGTCTGACTGGGTACTGACTGGCTGGATATCTGAGTCTGGCTGGATAACTGACTGTCTGGATATCTCCATCTTGCTAAAATAATTTGACAAAAGAAGTGGAACAAGTTGTTAATGCTTTACTGATGTCTTCGACAGAAGCCAGGAAAAGCAATAACTTGATGCGTTTAGGAGGATAGTCTGGTTAGATAACTGATAACTGTCTGGATATCTCTGGCTGTCTGGCTGGATAACTGACTGTCTGGATATCTCAGTCTGGATAACTCTGCTGGATAACTGACTGTCTGGATATCTGAGTCTGACTGGATAATATCTGACTGTGGATAACTGACTGTCTGGATATCTCAGTCTGGGATAACTGACTGTCTGGATATCTCAGTCTGGCTGGATAACTGACTGTCTGGATATCTCCATCTTGCTGGATAACTCACTGTCGATATATGAGTCCTGCTGGATAACTGACTGTCTGGATATCTGAGTCTGACTGGATACTGACTGTCTGGATATCTGAGTCTGGCTGGATAACTGACTGTCTGGATATCTCCATCCTGCTGGATAACTCACTGTCGATATATGAGTCCTGATGGATAACTGACTGTCTGGATATCTGAGTCTTGCTGGATAACTGACTGGCTGGATATCTGAGTCTGGCTGGATAACTGACTGTCTGGATATCTGAGTCTGACTGGATAACTGACTGTCTGGATATCTGAGTCTGGCTGGATATCTGACTGTCTGGATATCTCCATCTTGCTGGATAACTGACTGTCTGGATATCTGAGTCTGGCTGGATAACTGACTGTCTGGATATCTCCATCTTGCTGGATAACTCACTGTCGATATATGAGTCCTGCTGGATAACTGACTGTCTGGATATCTGAGTGTGACTGAGTACTGACTGTCTGGATATCTGAGTCTGGCTGGATAACTGACCGCCTGGCTGCAGAGTCCCTGCATTAATTGATAACAACTTATTTGAGTTTAAAACCTGAGCAAGTGAAATGTCATTGTACAAATGTGTAAACCTAAACTGTCAGTGTCACGCATTTTGATTGTTTTTACTGCCATAATTGATTACTTGAATTATCTCCACAATCTACATTGCCAAACACACCGCCTCATATCATTTTTTTTATTCCTGTACAAGAAGAAACTTGTATTGAATTTAATTGGGACCTATTAAAAAACATCTGTGTTATGTACAGCAAGGAGGTCTCTTAACCAGATTTCATTAAAAATGAACAGTGTGGTATATCAAAGTGTTTGATTGTGTTGATTATAGCTTGGTTATCAGAGTCTGTGAAAGTCATTGTCTATATATCACCAAAAACAGGTACAGTAAATAAGAGTTGTGACAGAACGAGAGTAATGTGATATTTCTATGTAACAATTACAATCTCTTAATCCATTTAGAGTTTTCTATGTATGCAATGTTTACAAGTTCTACACTTAGTCTGGGCACCAAACGTGGAGAGTAATCTCTCTTTAACAAAACTTTATGGTATAAAATAATTTGACAAAAGAAGTGGAACAAGTTGTTAATGCTTTACTGATGTCTTCGACAGAAGCCAGAAAAGCAAGATGCGTTTTGGAGGGGATGCTGAGCTGGATGGTGACACGATGACGCCATCCACGACAATGATTCCACCTACTTCCACTAGCGTCACCCAGGACTTGGCCAGAGATAAGCAGAAGTCATCCATGTCCCAGAGTTCCAACAAGCTCAGCACCATCGGTGAGAAGAAGGCGGGGAGTCGACGTGGAACTCTGGGATCCATCGTCATGGAGCAGATTGTTCCAGTCAAGAGAATTCACTCAGCGTGAGTCATGTTGACACGGAACCAATATTGTAGTCAGCTGTTAACTTGAGTCTGTAATTCGTATTGGACAATATGGATAGATTGTTCATGTGAGGAAAATTTAATGTCTTAAAACTTCATGTTGTGATGAATGTAAATGGCTCCCCCAAAATGTAATTATGATTTACTAAGTATTTGGCCTTTTATAAACATTGACTGATGGTTACCTTGAAGACATGTGTCAGTCTGTCTTGTCTTCTTGATCAGGATCTTGGCAATCCTTCATTAGTTCCAAATGTAGGGAACTATATAAATGAAATGTTCAAGGATCTATTCAGCATAGTGGTTGTAGATCTATGGATATCTTTGCTCCCATACTACATAATGGACATGGATTGATCAGCAATATGAACTGGAAGAACAGGGCCTGCAATATTTCATTGTACTTTCCTGTCAGACAATTTTGAATTCTATATTGTTTTGCCGTAGAGGGTTTCAGACATACTTTCCTGTGATTGAGTTGTGTCAGTTGCCTATCTGGAGCTGAAGCCATACGTCATTTAGTCCTCCATGGTCATACCAGCCACGTTGTCCACTGGGTCTTATTCTGCCCCTACCTGTAACAGATGCTCTCAGTGCTATTTGCATGTCCTGCTACAGGTTGAGACGCAGCAGCAAGTCCAACAAGTTTGACAAGAAGTACCTGGTGTTCGGGGAGAAGGAAGAGGAGATAGAGCTCACCAACATCATGGACATCATCCGGCACACGCTGAGGGAGGCACTTGATGGGCTGCTCACTACAGCAGAGGTAGGAGCGCTGTCAGGAGGGTGGTGGGGAGGGCGAAAGTCAAATGTGAATTTTAATAGCAGAATTGCAACAGAATGTACAGACTGTGTGTTTTAGTGAAGATCGTCAGATTTATAATTATTTATAGCAAGAAGGGACTTTCCAGTTTCGTAACTTATAAAATGATATACCCAAGACCTATACCTGATTTGACCTCAAGACTGACTGAATGATATGTTGTATATTTTGCAGTTGGCATTAAATGAAATTTGGGATTCTTGTCTAATCTTACTTTAGGACACCTCTTGATTTGTTTCTAACACTGGTTAGTATTTCATATACAGTTAAAACATAGGCATTTGAATCAATGAATGTCCAAAGCAGGTGACAGAAAGAAAGCCAGTGATCAGCGTTGGGTATCATTCAACCTTCTGTCCTTGATTATCCAATTTCACAATTCTGAAATTGGATACCAGGTACCCTTCTGCCACTATAGCTTTGCATTGGAAATGATCCAAAGCTTCATCTTTCTCATCACTAACTTAACACAGGATTTTCTCGCACATGAGCTTGAAATAAACAATCATCATGTCCCAATTGCATGGATCACAGCTCATGTCAATCATTTGATTGTCTGGTCCCAACTCCATTTGTAGATTGCTGTCACATACGTAGCTTGAATAGTGCTAAATGTGAAGTTAAAAAACAAATATACAGTCGAGCTCTGTTGTGTCTAACTCTGATCTCTCGATATCTCGGTTGTCTCGATATAACATCTCAGTCCCGGCAAAACCCTTAATAATTTATCATTATTCAAGCTCTTTTAACACGATACGGATGTCTCGATATTTCGGATGTCGATATAATTTCATGGTCCCAACAAGCAAAATTACCCTTTTAACTCGATATTTCCAAAGAAACTCGATATTCACCTACCTTTCATGGGCAAGTATCCCTCTGAACTGAGGTTGTTTCCACACGTTTACACGGTGCGGCATGAATCAAAGGGATGCGTTAGTGTAAACTAATTAGGGCTAATTGAGCTGAAGGTGTCACTTGTTTGTTATTTCATTAGGATTAATTAAGAAGGAATTAATTAGGAAGTACTCACTGTTACAACTAAACACTACTGCCAATGTCAAGTTGGCATGGATTTATGTGATGATATGCCCTGGTCGGACGTCTCGAAGTTCGGATAACTCGATATTTTTCTTGGTCCCAAATATCGAGACAACGGTGCTCGACTGTATCTGGAAGCTGAATGAATGTTTGTACAGCTAGGACTGTTGCTATATTGTCCTCTATTGTTATCTATAGTGATGTTCACACTGGTTTCAGCTGTACTACCGCCAGAAGGGGAACCGCATGGTGACTCGGCCACAGGCCCTGCAGGAGACATTCGAGCAGTGTGCCGACACCCTGGTACAGAAACTCCAGTCTTACTTCAAGCAGACGGCAGAGTACCACAACCAGTGCCTTCAGGGTAGGGCAACAGTTTCTTCTTGGATATCTTAGGTGTTGTTTGAAGCATATGGACAGAAGTAAAGAAATGGCTGAATTAATATTTTGTTAATGTTTTAAGTTCTGAATAAGGTCATCATATATATTTTCTGTGTTGTTGATTGAGTGACTTACATGATCCTTTGAACAATATGCCAGACATACCCTTGGTAATGGAGTGTATGGTATGGGCAGATATAGACAAGTGTAGACAAACAAACATAGACATTGTTTGTTGATTAAACCTTTGACAAAATGTTGCCCAGAAATGATCAACCAGCAGAAAGGTAATTTATTTTTTTTGTGATTGCAATGTTTCAGAGTTTCGTAGCCAGCTGGAGCAGCTTGAGGAGAGTATTTCTCATGTACCAGGACTGGTCATCTCTGACATTGTGAAGGAGGAGATACAGGTGGCCGAGGATGCCCACACGCAAAGGAATGGTCAGTTCCTGGACAAGCTAGATGCCTTCACCAAGAGACAGGTGAGTTGTACTGACATGTACCTGAAGGCAGGAGACTGATAGTATCACTTGATATTAAGACTGTTTCACTGATGGTCAGTTTCGGCCAGAGTGATCCTTGACATTCTGACTCTTTCACTGATAGTCAGTTTTGGCCAGAGTGATCCTTGACATTCTGACTCCTTCACTGATGGTCAGTTTCAGCCAGAGTGATCCTTGACATTTTATTTCACTGATGGTCAGTTTCTTCCAGTGTGATCCTTGACATTCAGACTGTTTCACTGATGGACAGTTTCGGCCAGAGTGATCCTTGACATTTTATTTCACTGACCGTCAGTTTCTTCCAGTGTCATCCTTGACATTCAGACTGTTTCACTGATGGTCAGTTTCAGCCAGAGTGATCCATGACATTTTATTTCACTGATGGTCAGTTTCTTCCAGAGATCCTTGACATCCTTGACATTCAGACTTGTTTCACTGATGGTCAGTTTCTTCCAGAGTGATCCTTGACATTCAGACTGTTTCACTGATGGTCAGTTTCTTCCAGAGTGATCCTTGACATTCTGACTTTCACAGATTGATCCTTGACATTCTGACTTTCACTAATGGTCAGTTTCTTCCAGAGTGATCCTTGACATTCTAACTGTTTCACTGATGGTCAGTTTCTTCCAGAGTGATCCTTGACATTCTAACTGTTTCACTGATGGTCAGTTTCTTCCAGAGTGATCCTTGACATTCTGACTGTTTCACTGATGGTCTGAGTGATCCTTGACATTCTGAGTGTTTCACTGATGGTCCTTCCAGAGTGATCCTTGACATTCTGACTGTTTCACTGATGGTCAGTTTCTTCCAGAGTGATCCTTGACATTCTGACTGTTTCACTGATGGTCAGTTTCTTCCAGAGTGATCCTTGACATTCTGACTGTTTCACTGATGGTCAGTTTCTTCCAGAGTGATCCTTGACATTCTGACTGTTTCACTGATGGTCAGTTTCTTCCAGAGTGATCCTTGACATTCTGACTGTTTCACTGATGGTCAGTTTCTTCCAGAGTGATCCTTGACATTGATCCTTGTCATTCTTCCAGAGTGTTCTCACTGATGGTCAGTTTCTTCCAGAGTGATCCACATTCTGACTGTTTCACTGATGGTCTTTGGTTTCTGCCAGAGTGATCCTGACATTCTGACTGTTTCACTGATGGTCAGTTTCTTCCAGAGTGATCCTTGACATTCTGACTGTTTCACTGATGGTCACTTCTTCCAGAGTGATCCTTGACATTCTGACTGTTTCACTGATGGTCAGTTTCTGACTGTTTCACTGATGAGTGATCCTTGACATTCTGACTGTTTCACTGATGGTCAGTTTCTTCCAGAGTGATGTTATACAGTGGAAACTCGATTTAATTTTAAGTGACTCGTCAAAATTGTTTACTTATCAGGTATTTTACTTATCCAAACTTATCGAAACCTGCAAATGACAACCATTTGCATGTATATGTATACAGCAGAATAACAGACAACATTTGTAAGTAATATGGCATGTCTTATTCCATAAAATTTCATTGAGTTAAGTAATACATTTATAATACAAAGTAATAAAAATGAAACAGAATCAAACAAAATATTTATAGAGCACTGTCATACAGATTGAGCTGCGAGGCAACCTGGTAGAAAGAGTGTTGACTGATGACACTGCTGATGACTCCACTGATACCATTACCCTTCTCTGTACAATGAGTCTCACCTTTTCTGCTGTACCTCCAACATGATATTGCTGGCATATTGCTAAAAGCATCATAAAGCCAAACTCACTTGTTCATAAAGTTTGAATGTTGCTGAGAGGTGCTAACAACAAGCAGGGTGGTGGGTTAGCCTGGAGGTTAAAGCGTTCGCTTGTCAGGCCGAAGACCGGGTTCGATTCCCCACATGGGTACAATGTGTGAAGCCCATTTCCAGTGTACCCCGCCGTGATATTGCTGGAATATTGCTAAAAGTGGCGTAAAACCAAACTCACTCACTCACTCACAAACAACAAGCAAAAATCATAATGATGGGTTGGCATGTTAATCGAAGCAGCAGTAAAATAACCTTGTGGGTGCTTTACAACAACCTGTGTGAGCTGTCTCCAGTTACTGGTTTATCAATGTCGGAATAGAATCATGAAACATCGAGATTTTTATTGAATAAAAATAGCAACATGTGTGCTAACACTAATTTGAGGCTATATTTTGTTAGTGTGCGTACATTACAAGCACAAACTGAAAAATGATAAAATATATGTATGTATTTATACTGCACTGAATTCCAAAGCACTACAGTATCAAGAAGAAACTAAATATACAAATAATTAGAAACAGTTTTCAGTGTATTAATGAATAATGTGGCCAGAGATTTTGATTAGACATAAAAGTTTTTGAAGAGGAATGTTGTTATAGAACTTTTGAAAGCTTTCCTCTGGAAAACCTGTGAATTTATTAACTATTTAAAAGATATAGCATACTGTTTTCCATTTGTACTGTATTTGAAGTATTTTACATCTTGTAAGTTCTCACATCCTTAACCTTCCTTACACCCATGCAGATTCCACAAATTTAACAAAAGCATGATGATGATGGCCTATAAACATGAATTCATAGTTGCAAATGCTCATGTAGAAATGTTCAAAATTTATGAGCTTCTTTCACTCTTGAGGTTAGTACCAAAAGTAGCTGTGTGTATTATATATCCCTTTTGTTTTCACCTACCTTGCCACTCTCACTGATGCTAAGTATAGTGTTGAGAAACACACTCTCATCTGATTTGTCAGTCCCAGCCAAAGCATCATCAGTCATCCCCCATCAGGAGTTATCTCCCCTTTGACAAGTATTGAAGTTGTCCACTTCCGCTTGCAGTTGGCTTGATTCTTGTTATCTGTCACCAGGAAGAGCACAAGAACCAGCTACGTCCAGCTTTAGGTCACCCCCACCATGTGGCAGCATTGCAGGCCCTGTGTGAGAAAGAGGCTGCTCGTCACGCTGACTATCTTGCTGCCGTGGAGGAACAGACTGCAGATCTTCAGGTTTGTTTCAGTCGTGTCATTTAAATGATTAAAGAATCCTCTCACATATATTTCGAAAATGAAGACTCTTGTACTGTAAAATTTTATCACTATGTATTTGTTACATATTCCTCATATGTTATAAACTGGTCCCATAGATTTATAACAATAAATTACAACACAGATATCTCACAGATAGCTTTAGATGGGAGTTAGTCCTTCATCTGATTGACATTATCAACTGTTAACTCAATGAGAATAAATATGTGCTCCACCTAGAGTTACCTCCCCCTTGACCACAGTTTTCAATTGACCACCCCTGCCTTGAAAACTTTCTTTCTAATCTCAAATATACATCCAGTCTGAAAATTAAACCAGAACAAATGTGTCTTGTCTGCATTTCGAGTATTTAAGTTCACTATGATAGACATTCATAAAATATTGATGATTTAAGCATAATTTTCCAAATGATCAATCAACGGGACATACTTATAGCTTGTCCTATGAAGATCCAGGTTACAGTTGGTCTTTAGCCACCCATGCAACCAGTCAACTAACGGAATCGAATGGTCAGGCTGCCTGCTCTCGTTGCATGTCATTGTATCCCAGTAGTGCAGTTTGATGCTCATGATGTCAATCACTGGACCATCTGGTCCAGACTGGATTACTTACAAAACTCTGTGATATAACTGTAAAATTGTTGAGTGCTGCATTACACAACAAACAAACATACAAACTACCCTAAACATATCACACTTCCCTATCGAAACTGAAAACATAAACAGTATTAAACTTTCAATAGTGTTACCACATACCGATAAAATGTTGATCTTTAAGAAAACATAAACTCTTATGTTAGTGTTTAATGTTTACCATCCCATTTCACAGTAGTTCAAGTTGTGCAATAAACAATAACCCGTCCTAGTAGACATATTTAACTTCATTTATCCCCTTCAGAAGGGATGTCACTGAAAGCTTGTGAAGATGTAGTTACCTCCCCTTTGACCAAGTGTGCGTTGTTTTCTAGGCCTGTGCTGTGGAACATGGCCAACAGTTCCTGGAGCGATTGGCTAGCATGGGAGAAGGACAACTGCTACAGTTTGATAACCTGCTGGTCGTGGACGATGTGGAGAAAGGAAGTAAGTGTTGTTTTGTTTGAGGTTTGAGGAGAGATTGTTGACAATTAGACTGAGCTTGTCTGAGAGCATGCCAGCTACCTTTGTTGATGAAATAAGCAATTTGAAATCGCCAGTGGAACCTGAAAGTGATACAGGGAGAGAAAACACTGTGAGATCTTGTACCCCATACATACCCCTTTAAACCACTATGCCTAGGTACAGAAACACACCTTAGTCACCACAATACATATGTTAAATTAGTGATTGATCTTGTTTCAGGCATGAACACACTTTATGTCAATATAAGGCGGACTGATAACAGTTCATATATACATACGATTTATATGTGTAAGGGTTAGTGGTGTTCTGATTAATTGAAATAATCGAAGATTGGTCGCAGTGACCAAACGACCAAGCAATCGATCACATTTTCTCATAATCGAACATAAACGATTTTGGAACTACTGTTTTAGTCTTTGAAATACTTGACAATGGAACATATCTAAGAAGTTGTCAGGGCCTGAAAACATGTTTATTTCTTACAAAACTCACTCCACTGACTGAAAAGTCATGACTGAATATTTCTCTAAGACTCCAGGAAGTTTATGTTCATGATATATTAGTCATCACTTTAATGTAGCAATTTGCAGGCCGCCTCCGTGGTGTAGTGGTTAGAGCGTCCGCCCGGAGAGCGGAAGGTCGCGGGTTCGATCCCCGACCGCGTCATACCAAAAGACGTTAAAATATGGTACTTGTTGGTCCCTGCCTGGCGCTCGGCATTAATGGGTACAACAAGGACTGGTCGGCTCGGAGTCAGTATACTGTGTCTGAGTGGGGTATTCATGCTTCACTGCGGCATGGTATCTCAGTGGGCTAGCACTATAAAACCAGCTTAAGTCTGGGCTAGTACAAGCAGCCGCACATACACATACACACGCATGCACGTCGTCATATGAGCGAAATATTCTCAAGCACGACGTTAAACCCAATTTCACCTCACCTCACCAGCAAGTTGCAACATGTTATACTTTTCTGCAGTAACAACCTGGATAGGAAAATCTGAAAAATGACACTAACGAATTTTTTTCGATGATTGCTTGTTGGTAATGAAGCAATCATCAATTGTGAGATTTCAACCAATTCCCAACACTAGTAAGGGTCACTGTGTAGTGATTCCATGTGAGAGTTGGTCCCCAGGATTCTACGGTGGGCATTATGGGGGACCTAATGGATCCACTGGTCCCACTCAGTGACTTGGTGGAACCATCAAACCCTGATTGTGTTGATGTTTGTCATAATATCAATCACTGGGTTATCTGGTCAACACTCATTATTTAGTGTTAGCAATCTTTTAGTTGTAATATGACCAAGTGTGTCAGTAAAGAATGTTAGATTTAACTGTTATACATATTCAGGATTGTCATGTCTTGGTTAAACAGGGCGGTGGGGTAGCCTAATGATTAAAGCGTTGTCTCGTCACGCCGAAGACCCGGGTTCGAATCCCCACATGGGCACAATGTGTGAAGCTCATTTCTGGTGTCCCCCGCCGTGATGTTGCTGGAATATTGCTAAAAGCGGTGTAAAACCAAACTCAGTCAGTCAGTCTTGGTTAAACTTATTCCCCTTACAAATCCTGAGATCTTCTTCTACTACAGAGGTAGAAGCTACAAGGCACCCAACAAGTGAGCTGATCCGCCGCAAGAATGCCGGACAGAACCTGTTTGATACAGAGGACAAGAATGCCCTACCCAGAGGAAAAGGAATCTGGACAGGTTAGGCATTGCTATAAGTTCACAGAGAAATTGGAACAGACCTTACCATTTACAAACCAGCAAGGAACATTTTGTTTGAAAAACAATTTCTTGAAACTGCACCTAGATTCAGAATAGTTTTCTGCGCTGACTTTGAAACTCATGAGACATATTTGTACATTTGTTTTTCTATGTTTATTATCAACAATTTTGGATTACTGTATAAAGTAGGGATAAAGCCACAACACAACCTGTATACTCCCCTCCAAGTTGACTGATGTTCATCTCCCTCATTCCCTCAACCTCTTCAGTAGGTACTGGCGTTGTTCACAGTCTTTGTTTTGGAAATAAATATGGCGTAGTTTGATAACAGTGAAAAGCAAATCAAACAGATTTAAACTGGTTTGAATACAAGCAGAGGGTATGTTTAACAGGTATTCCAAGCAACGAGCTTGTTGTGGGCATATCAAACCAGCTAAAGGTGAGAAGACAGCTTCAGTAACAACAGCGAAGACCACCCTTGGACACAAGGCTACCGTCACCGCTAGGGACCAGGTTTACAAGGTAGGTGTTGCTGCAGACCATCAACAGGTGCTCTACCACACACGTTCAGCAGTGTGTACATTGGCAGAGCCTATGTCATTGTTACGTAGGAAATGATATTCGGCTATGTCTGTATTCTAGGATGTGTCTCCCACATGTCTTTCATATCAGGGTTATAGAGCTTTTGTCAGATTATTTGCTCTTCGTTCTTCACTCTTGTCCAAAACAACAATGATAATAACAATACATAGAATAGAAAATACAGAATAGTTTAAGACACCAAAGACAAATCCAAAGGTCATTTCTCTGACAATGTCTGGAAGGGCAAGACTAGTGTGTGTTGGCTCATCTTTTTGTGAAAAAATACTGCACAAAACATAGTTGTTCCTCTCCTGGTGAATAGGAGCCGAACTAGAGCTGAGCACTTGGCCTAGTTTTGCAAAGTGTTCTTAATGCTGCAAATGTTGCAAATATGTGTTAAAATATGGGAGTTTTGATAATGGTGTAAAACTATAGGCCTCCTCCCAGCTGAAACTGACCTGACTGGACACACATCCATATGAAGGATTTGTATACTGACACATATAGAATAGATATGTTTCAATAGAAGAATTTGTATTCAAGACATACAAACTTGATGATCCTCATTTTAGTGCATGTCATAGAGAAAAACATAGTCGGGCTCTGTGACATTTTTCTTTGTTTCCGAATTTTTTAGGTTATTTTTTCTTTCTCCAGGAGTACAAGGCCAAGTTCGAACACACCTTGGTGTTGATCAAAGCAGAGAAGGCGCGACTACTTCGAGCTGAGCAGCGATGGGTTGACAGCTGGAACATGTCCGTGGAGAAAGTCAAACAGCTCTACTAGACAACAGTCACAAGTCAAACACCATGCTGTCATTTGATGAACACTGATGTTTTGATCTGTATTCCTTGAGATCATATTTTGTAATCTTTCAGTTCCATCGTTTTATGTGGTCGAGGTTTAAATGAGAAACACACAGGTTATCTGAGTATAACCACCATACTTGAACAGGTAAGGGTTTATTTTTGTAACATGTCTTTTATAAAGTTAAACTTTTCCTCAAGGTTGATCACAAGATTGCTATACAATGATATTTCTTCCAAGTATTATTCATTTGGGTTTATTGATTGAATTAAGTAAAACAGTATACAATATATTTGTGTGTTGATAAGTTTCTCTATAAAGTTGATATCAATTGGTAAGAGACGAGTGGAAATTATCAAGCAGACAGAAATAATTAACTCCCTAATGTCATTATGTATCTGCTGTAAATATGTATTTCTTCCATTTGCCAACTCTGTGTGATTTAACAGTGGTCACAGGATGGCCCCAACTGGTTAGACATCAGGTTAGACAATAGTTGTGTCCCCTTGTGATCTCATTCCATGCTCTGTTGCTAGAGGTTGACTTCAGACTTTAAAATACTAAGAAATACAACAGAAATTTTCTGGCTCAGAGTATAGCTTAGACTAACAACTAGTCTCTGAAATGAACATATTTTTACTGAAAAAAGTTCATAGTAAAATAGAAATATACATAATGAATAGGAGCCCTGAGACTTTCTTCATTTTCAGACTGAGACTTGCCACATTTTCTAGACTTGTGTGGGGTTTCATTGATATATTTGCTTCAGGGTCTGTACGACAGACTAAGTATAGCACAGAATCGATACATTTTAACAGATGTATTTTCCAGTATATATTTCCCAACATAAACTTTGTGAATTGTTTTGCCCAACAGATTCATATTACTGTGATATATGATATATTCCTAATTTGTACATATATGTTGCTGAAGCTCATTTGTAACGAACTGCTAGTGTTGGTCCGTCCATTCTTGTTTTCTTTTTTATATACTTCTTTTTAGTGCACAAATGTACATTTTACTGAAAGCAAATAAGCTGTAAATGTGTGTGACAATGAACTGTGATATCCATGTTTGACCTGTTGACTGACAGTTTACATGAATAAAGAGTCTTGAGGTTGGACCAAACGATTAGTTTGTTGGTCACTTACATGGACATTGAGGGCCAGTGGGGTGGTCATAAATAACGGTCATTCATTATTCTGGAAGACTGGTCTTCAGATGGGTACTCCCAGTTATCATCAGTTGTGTTTCTAGGTTTGTCAGCAACATACCCGTGCTGGTGAGTTTCACCACAGTGGCAAAGGTCAGGGACATGCATCACTTCAAGCTTTCTTCCCCCATCAGGGGCGGTGGGATAGCCTACTTGTTAAAGCGTTTGCTCATCACGCCGAAGACCCGGTTCAATTCCCCACATGGGTACAATGTGTGAAGCCCGTTTCTGGTGTACCCTGCCGTGATATAGCTGGAATATTGTTAAAAGCCGTGTAAAACCAAACTCACTCACTCACTCATCCCCTATCACCAGATTACTGGCATACTGTTCAAAGCAGTATTAAACCCAACATACTAACTTAAGCTCACTTACATGGATACATTTGTGGAAAAAACAACCCTTAATAGTGTGGAAATATTTTTTTATAAACATACTTCACTCACTCATAGTCTTTATTACAGAAACCGCCTCCTTGGTGTAGTGGTTAGAGCGTCCGCCCGGAGAGCGGAAGGTCGCGGGTTCGATCCCCGACCGCGTCATACCAAAAGACGTTAAAATATGGTACTTGTTGGTCCCTGCCTGGCGCCCGGCATTAATGGTTACAACAAGGACTGGTTGGCTCAGAGTCAGTATAATGTGTCTGAGTGGGGTATTCATGCTTCACTGCGGCATGGTATCTCAGTGGGCTAGCACTATAAAACCAGCTTCAGTCTGGGCTAGTACAAGCAGCCGCACATACACATACACACGCATGCACGTCGTCATATGAGCGAAATATTCTCAAGCACGACGTTAAACCCAATTTCACCTCACCTCACCTCACCTCATTACAGAAACTGTTCATTGGCATTTCAGTGCACCTTATTCTGTTCCTATTTTATCAAGGTTTCAGAAAACTATATTAATCTGGTTTCATATTTTGTGTAATAGATTTTTAGAGTAACAGCCATTTGCTGTAAAATGTAAAGGCTCTGAAACACAGGTTTAGGCAGACTAAACCAAAAGCAAGGCATATGATAAAATACTGACAGAACTTCTTCATAAACAAATCCAGTGCAACCATGGGAGTTCCAGAGAGATCAAATGTTCACAGAAAATCAAAACTGGAATTTGAAAGATTGAATGCGTCTATCATGATCATTTGTGAGGACAAGTCAGATGACTATGTGTCTGAAATCAAGTACACAAAATCCACAAAAATCCTGCCTTATCTCTGTTCATGTCTTACTTGAAATGTAAAGAATACTAGTCTAGTCTCCGTCACACAATTAATGTATCGCCACCTGTCAATCAAACAAATGACCTGACCAATGAGGAACGTCAAATTATTAAATCCGTATCCCGCTGCAATCAGGTGACAGCCGACCACCATTTTGTCCGACATCAGCCGTCTGGCGGACTTTTCAAAAGTAAATCAACGTTTACCGTCAACTTTTTTATCATGATGAAAGGTGCAGCTGGGGTACTTGCAACTCGGACACGCGGTACCCGGAACGACTTGCTCGTGGTATCACCTGTATTCCATTTCCCAAGCCTGCCAGAAATTTTGCCAAAGAATACTAGTCTCCGACTCTGAGTCCCAACTTGTTCTGACTGTTCACCTTGATAGCTAGCTCCTTTAATAAAGTAAGGGGGTTGTGGGGTAGCCTAGAAGCGTTCGCATTTCATGTGGAAGACCGGGTTCGAATCCACACATGGGTTCAATGTGTGAAGCCCATTTCTCTGGTGTTCCCCACCGTGATGTTGCTGGAATATTGCTAAAAGCGGCGTAAAACCAAACTCACTCACTCATTTCAGAGGAACAGATAAGCTGCGTATCTGCGTAAATTACGCAAATGTTTATGTGAAAACTCAATTCCTATTAAGTCTATTGTGTACAAGTACGCTTGAATTTTGGTAAATACTCAATAAATTTGATCTCATATGCGTACACACAAAAATGTCAAGTCTAAGCTTGCGTACCGGTGGATAGATAGAATAACTGAGGTATATTGAGAGGTTCTATTTCAACACATGAAGTGGGCAACTTGCAGTCTTTCTTATCGTTCCTCAGGTTTAGTCTCTATTCTCCTACATCTCAATTCGCCTATATCCCATTTCGCATACAATAACACTGTAGGCTAATTGGGGTTAGAAAATGCACCCCTACTCTTATAATGAACCTGACTCACTGGTCAGTGCCATACTAATTAGGTAAATCTTCCAAATTATCCTTACTCATGTCTAAATTACTTTTTAACGACACACATTTTGGAAAAAGTAAGCATAGATGGATAATAATATTAAATATTTTTTTTGACGAAATTGGACTTAGTTATATCTGGAATTCCCAAAATTTTGAATGTAAACTAGAAGAGGCGTATAAGCAAGTGTGGTTGTCTAAGGTAGAACATTCATCAAAAGGTATCTTACATAGATTTAATATCTAACTTAGATTTAAGGTTGAGTAAATATTTGGATATTTTAAATGATAATTGTTCAAAGGCAGTGTTACGTTATAAAACAGCAAATCATAACTTACCCATTAAAACAGGCCGCTGGAACAATATTCAACAACGTGATAGAATATGTAAACTTTGTAATGGTAACGACATTGGCGATGAATTTCATTATTTATTTATTTGTTCTCACTTTATAAATGCAAGAGTTAAATATTTAAAGCCATATTTTCATTCCAAACCAAATTTTCATAAAATGTATACATTATTCAATAACAAATAGAAATGTATTCTTAGAAAACTCTGTTTTATCTGTAATATTATTATCACAAATGTTTTTTAAGAATCTTCGGTAAAAATACTCCATCTAAATATTTCTATTATCTTTATGCAATCTATTTGCAGATAGATTTGCAATCTATCTATCTATCTATCTATGTATCTGTCTATCTATATAATGTCTATGTAATGCATTACTTTTTCATCTGTATATATGAAATACTCGACTGCACACACTATGTGAACATATTTAAATGTAACATATATGTAACCTCATATGCCGTTGTCTGTGGCCTGAGTTGAAATAAAGTTCAGTTCAGTTCAGTTAAAATAATGTTGTTTTAAGACTGTAGGCGAATTGGGATGTAGGCGAAATGAGAACATGCCGCTGAAATATCAGTCTGGAATGCTATGAAACGTCATTTCCTGATTAAATGGTCTGTGGTTATCGACATACCAACTAAAAACCGGTTTGCAAAAACACTGATCAGCGTAGAAAGTAGTGCGCGCTTGACGGAAATCTCATTGATCTTTTGCCGAGTCGTAGTATTAAAATTCTCAAACTTTTTACTTCAGACTACATTTCCCATGGGTCTCTTCTGGCTGGGTCAAATATACAGGTGTAAATATATACAGGTGTAAATCGGCACCATCTTGATTTGCAAGGATAATGTCTTATCTCCCACCTTACCTATTACCATGTTGGACTGCAGAAACTGTCACAGTGAATTAACTAATGACTTACTGTTGATTGTGACAAGTGCTCACTGATATATGCAGCGAGGTGAATCACAAAGTAACACGGTTAAAGAACGGCTTTCGTACAAGGAGATACCAGCTGCTGATTACTGTGAGACTTAAATAGGGAGCAGGACCAGGGACCGTGGTCGTTGTGCAGCAGTGGCTGGCCGTTCCTGATGGAAACCTTGGCTTGTTTGACTGTATATTTGCATTCCAAGGCAGACTGTTTAAGAATTTTGGATCTTATGGAACTCTGAACAGTGTATGGCGGTGCGTTGGGGAATCACTGAGCCAGTGAGCTGCGTGTTTGTTGATCGGTTCTGTGGGGCCACGGATAGCTCAGTGATTCCTCTAACGGACGCTAACGCTCAGATGAGATCCATATCTCTGACCCGTAAGAAGCGACTAAAGGGATCGGGTGGTCAGGTTCGCTGACTTGGTTGATATTTGTCATCGTATCCCAATTGCGTACATCGATGCTCATGCTGTTGATCTCTGGATTGTCTGGTCCAGACTCGATTATTTACAGGCCGTCGCCATATAGCTGGAATATTGCAGAGTGCTGTTTTAAACAACAAACCAAACCAAATCCATACCTCTGACATGCCAATATAACACGCCAGGGCAAGAAGATAATAATGGTGCAACAATCCTGCTGTGAAGAGTTAACTCCCTTAGCCGTGCCAGGATCCACTGATCCTGTTTGCTTCCATAGTTCTCTTCATAGTGATGCTTTGTGGGTTCATCATAGGGTTCATTATAGGTTTGATTAACTTAGTAATTATCTGCAACCTGTGTGACTTGTGTGTGCCTTTCTATTACACAATGGATATTTGGTACGTGGACTGAAAAAATATTCACAGCTGTGTCAAGTAATTCTAAAAACCTATTCCTATTACGTCATTCATGTCAGTGTACAGTAACAAACCTAATTTGAAATAATGTTTGTCGAGTATGTGTGAAACAATTGACGTGAACGATGTTGTCTTGACAGTGAGGTAAATCTGAATTTACGGAAAACTCGTTATTTCTCATGATTTATGCTTGTTGAAAACCTTTTCTTTTACCAAACATCGTTCATAAGGGACCACAGTATTTCCTAGCGATTTGCTTACTCATAAATACACCATTTCTTTACAGAGGAATGTGATCATTGTTGTAAAAAAATAAAACATCTTTATGAAAGTCCCAGCATAAAAAAGGCGATAGTTCTTTATTATTTATCTTCCAATTCCTGTCGCCAATTACCGAGACGTGGCATATTTGATTAACAAGGCTGGGACGCACAGTGACTAGCGGCAAATGACTTTTTAATGACGTATGGGGTTTCTTCTTTTGACATTTCACATTACCCTGCAAATGAGGCGGCCAGTGTGCCCCCTAAACAAGACAAAGGCCCCGGTGTCACTGACTAGATTAGCTTCATCAAATAGTTCATTCTAGTGGGAGTTCTATATATATTGGATGTTTTGGGGGCTTTTTTCATATAAAACAAACTGAGTATGAACTTCACGGTAGAGCATAGGTACACTGTTGTATCTGTACAATTCACAGTTAGTGTAATGATCTGTTTACAGTTAGAGTGACCGATAACCTTAACAAACGTTAGCCTAGTGGTTAAAGCGTCGCAGGCCGAATACACGGGTTCGATTCCCAACTTGGATACAATGTGTGAAGCCATTTCTGGTGTCCCCGGCGGCGATATTGCTGGAATATTGCTAAAAGCGGCGTAAAACTAAACTCATTCATTCATTAAGAAACGTTATAATATTTAGTATGCATTTTAAAAAAATAACTGCAAACCAATAATTGCATTGAAAATATAAATAATCTCAATGTAGTTTTTTAGCCTCGGGTATATTGGTAGGATGGTGCTGCTTGAATGAGTGAGTATTTTCATTCGTGAATAGCTAATGAAACATGTCTCGCACGTACTTGCAAATCACATCTTTGTGTCAGTCAAATTATATATTCTTTCTTCATCATGCGATGGCGTTACTGTTAATTTGAAGGACAAGTTTCTGGTGCCTGATGTCTCGGCAAACACGTGCACAAATAACACGACATGCACGACCTCGTCTAGAGCACGTGCACATTGATTGGCGTGTCACAAGAAGCATCTCCTGCGAGCGTAATAATAAGAATGTAAATATCACATATGATAATGGAAATTAACCAAATAAGGAACCAACGACAGTTGCTTCTTGTAAAATCCAGTTCCAGTGCGTGAAACTCGAAATGAATGAAACAGTATACAAATATTCATGCACATGCTAAAGCAAGAATTAATGATCTTTGTTCGTGTCATTTGGTATAATTTTTCAACACAAAGGAAAAAAGTATAATTCAGTTTTGAACAAACATGTCAACGTTGTATAAATTAGAGTTATTTGGACAGAAATATTACAATGCCTCTATATATTACAATCACCCGTCAATATGACAAGATAATACAGCCACACGGAGCACTGTGTAGTCAGGCGACTGTAACTCTTGACAGTTATTCCCTGTTTCTACAGCTGTTCCAGCTATATATGAATAAAGCAGAATAGTTTTGAATACCATTAACTCTTATTGTCAATATAAGCATAACACACGCAGGAACTATATACAGCGTTCTTTCATATAATATTCGTTGAAGCCGTTATTCTTTTGAACATGTATGGCAGCTGGGGTATATGACAGTCCGAATAATCATAAATTTATTATATTCTTTAAATTCATTTTATTAGCACATTTTTGCTGTTTTGAGTTAATGTCCATAAATGATAAATTCATATTATGTTTAATCGGCGCCCCGTACAGCTTGACAATTCCACATGTACACAATACATGAATAATCCATCAACGAATGTAACAGGCATGGAAATGTGAACATAAACGTCGGAAGTCTCTGAACAGTTATGCCTGCGAGGAATATGTGCTATAAAGACTGACTCACTGTAGGCTTGTAAAATAAACATTAAACATTGTATGTGTACATTCTGTGAAGAATATGACATTTTCCCATTGATTCCATGTGGGCCTGGTGGTTAACGCGTTCACTCGTCACGCCTAAGACAAGGTTCTAATCGTTACATAGGTACAATATTTCAAACTAATAAATAATTCCAAATTTTATAAACATAAAAATGCAGTTTGACGAGGGCGCCTGAATGTAATATAGCCGGACTAGGTCTGAAGGATGAAATCATGATCAATGTCCGACGCCCATGGAAATATTATAAACACCCGATGCCCATTTCAGTCGTCACTAAACGGGGTACTTGCGACGTGGCCCAGTGCCTCTGTTGATGCCATGAAGTCTAAATAAATCACGAAGCCTCAGATTGCTGACAAAATGATTTCAATCTCAGTCCTTTCCTCCTGCGCCACGCCCCAGAGATTAAACGGCATTTTCAGCTTCCGTTGCCAGATTCATGTTTCGCCACAGCACAATATTTATGTATTTCTAGTTTACTCAAGGCGCGTGTGTTGCCCATTTAGCGCAACACACAAGGAACTGTAGTCGGCTGCGCTCGCCTACAGTACAGGGGCAGGGTGTCATTGCGTTGTGTCGGTTCTCCTATTGATGTGTCCAACGACCCGTGTAAAGCCCCTTCAATGGGGAGTCTGTGAAGGACTTAACGCTAAGGTGTCAATGTAACTGCATGAGTAGGCATGCCATCCGGGGTGACTTAATGGATTTGGGATGGAACGTTGTTGGACAATGGCTCCCGTAATAAGCATGATAATTCCAGATATTTGTGACAATGACACCAGTGAAAGAGTTTAATTAGTACAAATTCTTCTTAGGAGTGTTGTAATATTTTAGGCTATTTAGAGGTATCAAATTACACTGACATTCTCTAATTGTATGACCTATGATGTCGGTGGGGTACCCTAGCGGTGAAAGCGTTCGCTCGTCACCCCGGACCCGGGTTCGATTCCCCACATGGGTACAATGTGTTAAGCCCATTTCTGGTGTCCCCCGCCGTGATATTGCTGGAATACTGTTATTGCTAAAAGCGGCGTAAAGCCATACTCACTCACTATGATGTCGGTACAAGACAAAGTTCTTTTTTTCTTGACAATCATGTTAACCTATCAACCGTTTTACATTTGTAGGTTCGCTAAAAATATCAAGTTTTCCCGCAAGTTTGAGAAAATAGAGTCAGTTTGTGGGATGATATGAAGGCGCACCTGAGAGTCACCTGTTCGTTGACATGTGTCAAAACATTTCCAAATATGGAACATTGTTTCAAGAAATGCACGAAGAAGTTGTGTTCGCCACGTGTTGCACGATCTGTCAATCAGATGTATGGTATGCTTGTAAGTATCACTTGGGTAAATCGTAAATACGGGTATTTGCTGGACGAGTGTGATTACTCAGTGGAATAGTGAGTTTGGAACGCGAATCAAGACAACCATTTCTTCTGCTAATTCAGGTTTTGTGATCTTCGTCTATTTGACGAAAACTGCCGTTGTTTGTTGTTTAACGCCCCACAAAGCGATATCCCAGACACATGACGACAGTCTGTAAATAAGGGAGTCTGTCCCAGACAATCCGGTGATGGACGTTCTGCGAATCGATCCACGCAAGTGGAATACGATGAAACCAAATCCCGGGCACACAAGCGATCAATGCTCTACGAATGTCGTAAGTCTATGTTGAAATATACCCTGACAACCCGATCCCGTTAGTCGCTTTTTACAACAAGCTAGAGAAACAATTTTAACCCAAATCTTCACGGATCTTGACAACAACTAAATGATAAAACTGTACACTACATGTTTGTCAAAAGGTCCAGCCTTTAAACTGGAACATAGAGTACTGTCAACTGTTGTACAGAAATGGTCTGGGAGATGGTCTCCCCAGGCTACTGGAACATGTCGGATCTGATCTTTCTTAGGTTGTTGTTGAAAGCCGCACTCAGCAGCATTCCAGCTATATAGCGACGGTCTGTAAATAATCGAAACTGGACCAGACAATACAGAGATCAACAACATAAGCACCGATCTACGCAATTGGGATACGATGACATGTGTCAACCAAGTCAGTGCGTCTGACCACCCTATTCCGTTAGTCGCCTCTCACGACAAGCATGGGTTACTGCAGGCAAATTCTAACCCGGATCTGCACGGGATCTGAACACGAGACAAGCCAAAGAAAGATTTGAGGTCGCAAAGACATCACCAAGGACTTCATTACACGTTCTTACATCAGTTTTTTTCAGAAGATAGAGTAAGCCATATATATTAACCCTACGATTTGAATGGTCTTATGTAGAAAGCACGCCCATGCTTGGAAACATGGTCGATGGCCGAGGCTACTTCAAGAAGGTAAATGAGAGAATGCTGCATTTCCTACAGGTAAAGTACAACTATATTTCCTACAGGTAAACACAACTTATAATATCCTGGGCAACAACCTCACTGGAAGGCTGCATTTCCGACAGGTAAATTACAACTATAATATCCTGCAACAACCTCACTGAAGCGACATATCAAACGTTTTCACGAATGAGTCAATTTCCTTGTTCATGCAAAATTTATTCTGATAATCTATTCTCTTCTCTTGTCCAGATTAAATGTACACTACTGTTTTTAACATGGAATTACTCGACAGGTGTTATTTTCAAAAGGCTGGAGCTGTGTTAGGTCAAGTGGAGATGAGAATGATTGATTTATGTTGCAATCCAGCCTGACTGCAAGAAATGACATGACTAGCTGTGAATGGAGTACAACAACGATAATAGTCACTGTATACGCATGTAAAGGTCACCCCGTTTCCCAATGTGGAAATCTGAAATGTTTTCTACACGCGAGTGGAAGAGAAACACCAAATCACGCGAAGGTGTGTGACCTGGGCTGTGACGTTGACGATATCCAATCAGGGACCAGTTATGTTGTTCGAACCCCCCTTGAAAATGACTTAAGATCACATTGAAGAATCTTTTTTGCGTTGATCAGGGGTTCGTACCCCTGAACCCCTCCTTTCAAAATTCCTGGATCCGCCCATGTCAGACATGGACATTTTCCTACATATAGTACCCATGGTACTCGTGTCTTCATTTCTGGTTTATTGTCTATAAAAATAAGAAATGTGATGACTGTGATCGTTTGACAATGAAGGACTGATGGTGCGTGTGCATGCCTCCGTTCACTGGAATCATCCTGTGAACATTCGTGAACTCGGCAAACGCTGGCAAAGGTAGGGAAATGTTGTGCCTCATCTATGCGAAGCTCGGCTAAACAGTTCTCAACCTAATTATGGTGGTCTGCTTTGATGTAGTTTGTTGCTGATCATTTTTCAACATACTTCCCTCCGCGGTCCACCTGCTTGTGTCAATGATGTGCTGGAGTGCCTGGGTCACACTGGTGTACAAGGCTCCCTCCACAGAAGATCTGACGTCATTCCTCACAACTCTGTCTCTCATTAGGGATGCCAACTGTATGGACTATATGAGTCGTCATAATGGTATCATGTATATTATCCATATGTCCTTAGAGGTGGCAGTTGAAGGTTCTCCTGATCTGGGAACATCTTCGTGGGGCAGCGTCTTCCCCTCATGAACACAGCTGCTTGCCACTTAACCGTGGTAAAGGACTGACTGACTGAGTTTAGTTTTACGTCGCTTTTAGCAATATTCCAGCAATATCACGGCGGGGGACACCAGAAATGGGCTTAACACATTGTGCCCATGTGGGGAATCGAACCCGGGCCTTCGGCGTGACGAGCCAACGCTTTAACCACTAGGCTACCCCATCGCCCCCCCGTGGTAAAGGAAGCAGCATCATTGTCCAAACTGAACACTCATGGCTGTTGATCTTTCATGGTCCATGGTGACAGCCAGCTTTGTCTATTTTCGCTGTTTCTTTCAAATGCAGACCATAAGCCTAAGAGGTAATTTAGTCATACATGCGGACAATTAAGGTTGCACTGTCCATCCTTCGTATTTAGGCTCAGAACTCAGACACACTTGTACCAACATTACATCTTTCAAAATTTGCTTGTTCACCATGTCACACTCTCGTTTTATATGCAAAATAATGAATCGTAAATAGTTTTACAGGATAAGATCAAAATAGCATTTATATTTCCATATCATATTCAGCATCCAGGTTGAAAAAAACGTGTTCAGAAACATAAAAGAAATTGGAAGAGGTTTCACTTACCAAGTAATTTGGAATTCTTCATCACATTAAATCTGAATTAATCCATAATAAAATGAATAATGTGTGTCTTTATATTGCGCTCACTTCCATGCACAAGGTCAAATGCTCAAAGTGCCAGCAGTCTTTCTCTTGTCAATGGATCAGTGTAACTACAACCCAAGCATCATGCGAAAGGCTTAAAGGTTGACACCGGGTACTCATTCACTGCTAAGCTAACGCAGTCACTTGCCTAAGGTGAGTTGTCATGTGTTACATGTTATTCGTATTTTCATACCGCTGATAGTTAAGTCAGTCTGTATACGGGTGCTTCACACAAAACGCATGATACACACTGATTGGTCATTTAGATGTGATTGCTGAATAAATGTTATAAGCATTTGGGAACTGGTTGGTTTTCAACTCTTTTCGAAATGGTGATTTGATGTCGTGAAAGGACGTTCTAACTTAGCTCGCTTATAGACGCTTTACATGCATGGAGGCTTTTGCAGAAGCTCTTGATCTTGTGAACGCAGTACTCTGGTTGGTGACAATGGGATCTCGAGATATTCAGGTGTGGCATGATGTATTTGGAACAGAGGTGAGGTGAGGTGAAATTGGGTTTAACGTCGTGCTTGAGAACATTTCTCATATGACGACGTGCATGCGTGTGTATGTGTATGTGCGGCTGCTTGTACTAGCCCAGACTTAAGCTGGTTTTATAGTGCTAGCTCACTGAGATACCATGCCGCAGTGAAGCATGAATATCCCACTCAGACACAGTATACTGACTCCGAGCCGACCAGTCCTTGTTGTACCCATTAATGCCGAGCGCCAGGCAGGGACCAACAAGTACCATATTTTAACGTCTTTTGGTATGACGCGGTCGGGGCTCGAACCCGCGATCTTCCGCTCTCCGGGCGGACGCTCTAACCACTACACCACGGAGGCGGTCCTGTAGATAAGGAGAGTGATCCCCAAATTTGAAAACAATCCTTTCAACTGTGTAATTCTTAATGGAGGAAACATGAAGCCAGTAAAGTTGCATGAAAACTGGTGTGATATGGTGTTAGCTTTACCTGTAAGGACGCAAGCTGTAGACGATGAAAATACATATATTTGGTTAGATATCTGGTTTGTTGTTTTACGCCTATCTGCAATATTCCAACTATATGTCTGTAAACAATCGAGTCTGTACCAGACGATACAGTGATCAACAGCATGAGCATCAATCTACGCAAGTGGGATACGATGACATGTGTCAACCAAGTCGGCGAGCCTGACCAACCGATCCCTTTAGTCGAGATAAAAAGGCTTATTGTATGTTTCTATCAGCACATCTGAATTTGATTCGGTTCGAGTTTGTATTGTGCGCGCTAATAATGTGCCAATGTGCTGAACGAGCTACCTTATTACTCGGTCAGTGGATAGGTGTGCACTCGATTTGCATTCTCCAACTTCTTGAGGAGTATACAACCTATGTTGCCTGCGAAGGACTTGAAGGATAAGACAACATTATTTGCATTTGAGTGGTGAAAAGTATGACAATGTGAAATATCTACATCCTATCTTTTTCATCTAAATTAAAAAACGTAATGAATCTTGATTACTATAATAAAATAGAAAACCCACGCCAATACCAAATGGTAGACGTTTTGCAAATATGTTTAAAGTTTACTTTATCAACACTGACACCTCCGCCGAGATTGTGTAACTTACTTTCAACACAGGTTGATCTGTCTCCCAAACAAGGCTTTATTACGGGGTGTCGTCTGCGGCTGTGAAATAAACAACGCCATGTGACCTGTCACGCGGCAGACTTGAAGAGAGGCTGAGCTCGTGCTTCTCGTACACTGTTTGAAGTACAAACATTTACGAGAAACCTCTGCGGTAATGTGTAAGTGTATTTGCTAATCAAAATTGTATGATCAAAATTATGTGGAATTTTAGAATAAGGAGAGTCTATGTGCCCCTTTGATCAAAGAAGAAATGTCCGAATAGGCAACACGAACAGCCAGTCGGCCTTTGATATGGCGATTCTGATGTCACTAACGTACACCTTGGTTGCAAATTGTTAATCTTTTAGTACATAAATCGATATGTTTGCATGACAATAAATCAAACGAGCTTCACACAATCCAGTTCAAAGGAACTGTAACATTGTGAATAAAATGTACGGTATATAATTCGAAATACTTTGCCCAGACTTGTTCCTCCCATTCAAACGTCTGGAAACCGGAATTAAATTAACCGAACTCTAAACCTATAAAATCGTTTCGTGAGAAAATAAACTGTTGGGTTGTATTCCAACTAGGCAGGTTATATTGATCGAGACGAAATTGTAAACTTTTATTTCCGAAATGCGTTTACTTCCGTGCTGGTTAATTGAATAAAAACAAACAAGGGTAGCTACGCCGTACAGTTAGATCTAATCTCTAAATGACATCCTGTCTATTCCTTTGCTTCATTTCTTGAAGCATGCGATTATAGTCCTTTATGCTTCGTCTTAGGCGATAGAACTACAGGCAGTCATTAACATCGCTAACGATCCTGACAAATAGGATCGCGAATGGGTTGTAAAAATGTCACAATTTTCCCAGTATGGTTATTGGCAGGATGTTTAGCTAATCTTTGTTGACTTTTTCCAGAAACTATATCGACTGGCAAGATGTAATGGGGTAAAGGGGTATTTTGTAACATGTAATGGACGATGAGAAAACATTGTAAAATTGAATCCGGTGTGGATTGCATGTGATGGTTTTCAGAAAGGACACGATTTGTTTTGAAAATAAATGCAGTTTGTTTGTGTTTACCCATTTCAGCTAACATGGTGACTGTGTTGTTTCAATATCCCCATGCGTGTTGTCATTTCACTGAGTTGAGAGTGGATTGGAGAAATACACATATAGACCCACAGAATAAACAGATCGTATTAACACAAAGACGACGCTAATGTGGGTGTCCGGGTAATACTGTAGCGGGTAGACGTGATTGTGTGTCTGTTGTTTAACGCCGCACTCGCATATAAACACACACACACACTCACACACACCACCACCAACAACAACAAAACACACACACACACACACAGTTTCTCTAAAATCTGTATCCGCCCCTGACTCGGCAGGATGACGACGGCTTGAAATTCAAATCTGGACTAAACAATCAGGTGATTGATATTGTGAAGACCGATCTATACACGACAGGGTACGTCGTTAGCAGTCACCGAGTCTGACCACCAGCTCCATTCCGTCGCCTCTTGAGACATGAGTTAGTGAGTTTAGTTTTACGCCGCAATCGGCAATATTCCAGCTATATGACGGCGGCCTGTATATGTTCGAGTTTGGACCAGACAATCCAGTGATCAGCATCATGAACATCGATCTACGCAGTTTGGATACGATGACGTGTCAACCAAGTCAGCAAACCTGACCACCCGATCCCGTTAGTCGCCTTTTACAACAAGCATGGGTTCTACCTGAATCTTCACGGGTATAAGGGTTGCTATGGATCAATGATGACCCGGTACGCTAGTCGTGTGGTGCCGGGGACACCTTCTACCAAGAGGTGTGGGTGGCGGACCCCACACAGAGATTCCATCTCCAATATATCAGTCTTTGACACAGCTGTGACTGTGATAAATAAACCTTTAATAAAAATACGAATTCAACTGGCCAGCACTGTTGACGTAATGCATGAGATTCTATCATTGACACAATGAACAGTGTCACTGTTGGTGAATATTATTTAACGCCGCAGCGTTTGTCGAGTCTTGCTTAGAGAAACCAAAGACCGACAGCATGAGCAATTGCAAAACGTCACGCAGTTTACTCAGCAATGTTTCCGTGGCCACCCGATCCACCTAGATGACGGGGTTCTAACTAAGACTGTTCAAGGGGTCAGTGTATGCAATGACGTTGCATTTGCTATGTTCTGGTGAGGCTGATTTTGGGGCACGGTGGGGTAGTCTAATGGTTAAAGCATTCGCCGAAGACCCGGCTTCGATTCCCCACATGGGTAAAATGTGTGAACGCCATTTCTGGTGTCCCCCGCCGTGATATTGCTGGAATATTGCTAAAAGCAGCATAAAACCATACTCACGCGCTGACATCGGAATAGTTCTAAGTCCTGTGCATAGAGCTCAGGTCACAAATCAGTTGAAGTTACGCAACGTTGGGCGCGGAAACTCCTTGGATGGGTGAGCGCGTTTGGCATCTTAACTCCTGAAAGACTCCTGCCCCGCAACGAAGTGCATATAATACATGTTTTCTCAACTTAGGCAAGTAAGTTTGTTCAAGATTGCCTCTGTTCGCCCAGCAGAAAATGGGTACCCGGTGGGTATCATGTGTTTATTAACCTTCTAGCGCCTCACGTTTGGGTTATCCGGGGTAATAATTATAGCGCTTTGAGCAAGATATTTGTCCTGGATTGGCGCAATAGAAGTGGAAACAAGCAAATGTAGCTAATCATATTCCATAAACAGACATCAGAAATGTATCATGCCCTGATTGGTTTATAGGTAATATAATGCTGGTCAACGTTCCCTTGGATTAGGGTGAGTGAGTTTAGTTTTACGCCGCACTCAGCAATATTCCAGCTATATGGTGGCGGTCTGTAAATAATCGGATCTGGACCAGACAACCCAGTGATCAACAGCATGTACATCGATTTACGCGATTGGGATACAATGACACGTGTCTAACCAGTCAGCGAGCCTGACCACCCGATCCTGATAGTCGCCTCTTACTACATGCATGGGTTACTGAAGATCAATTCTAACCCGGATCTTCACGGGTCCCTTGGATTAGGGAGGATTAAGACTGCCGAATATTCAAGCCACTTAAATTAATTAAGTTATATTTCTTAATTAAAACATACATTAAGAAGCTATATGAAAGTGATTACCCTGGAATTATATCAGGGTTAGGTAACCCCAACCGTTACCCTGTCCACAAAACATTTGGCAGGACCAATCGGAATTCTTTGATAAGGATTTTGGTGGTAACAGGGACAGAGACTGTGAAGTAAGCTAGGATGTTAAAGGTTCTGTGGGATGCGCCATACACGTCATAATGTTCCGAGTAATAATGACACAGCACACCCTGGTCAGCTAATCATTTGCACGTGCTTGGCTGTAACCAGTTCATGTTCAACCTTACAAACCAAGAATGAGAAACAAAACGCTATTGCAAAATGTTATCAAGGTGTTTTCTGCAGAAAGAATATCTATCATATATTTCACCGTAAGCACAAAGGCGCATCGTTGCATAAACAGCATGGCCACATTGACGACATAGTAGCATTCTAACCTCCCTACAATTACATGGCGTTCTGAACGTTATACACGACGAGAATACGACACAACATACAATCTTAACAGCTTATGTGAAGGGGAAAACATATGCACATACATATATGGTGTTAAGCATATGTCAAGGTCAGATGAAATGTTGTGGATTTAACATAAAATCTCTAACCTGACGTAGGGGCAAGGAAAAGCCCAGAACGCTGTGTATACAAAGAAGAAGTTGACATCCATAATAGTTTGTCTTAATAAAATTTCTAATGCCATATTCAGATCTGCGATTCGTGATATGTGTTTTCATGAGTTTTAATTCACGATGAAAGCAGACAAACAGTTTCCCATGAGATATTTCATTATGAACATCGTATCCCATTCATAGCTGAGTCATGTAGACTGTCTATGGAGGTTCCAATTCTGTACCTCAAATGGCTATGCCATCCACTGTTATAGACACACCCCAGTCGTTTGTACAAGCCCAGCTACCTTCTCGACTGGTTTTCAAACCCTCCACGGGTGAATGTACACAAAATGTTAAGTGCTATTTAATAATAACTTGAAATTTGAACATTTAGCGTTTAAAGAGACCTTGAAGTGGCGCTTGCACTGATGGTGGCCATGTTAAACTCGGGATGACACGCATATCAAATCACCCCATGTTATAATGGACTCCGAACGAGAAAATTAACGCAGGCGATGTAGCATAACATTCGAGGGCCATAAAATACTTGCTCTAAAGCTCGTATTTCTTGCCGTAGCCGTGGGCGAACTCCAGTCAACCGCGCCCTCTTCACCCGAGCGCTGTTCATGCGTGAAACCCGTGCGTAAAACGGTCAAAGGTCAAGTAACCACACAGAGGACGGGTATTGATTTTTTGGTGCGAAATGAATACTCGGGGAATCTTCAACAAAGTGTCGAATGCATGCAATGCAATTTTCTCCTTCCAAGCGTTTCTAAATTAGCCAGCTTGGACAGCAGATGCCTCTTTTTTCCCGCCCAACGGCCTCTCCGAATTGAAATGGCTTCAGCAAGAGACGACAGTGTCTGCCAGCGAGCGGGTCTTCCTTTCGTGGCGCGTCTGTATGTTCATGTCAATCACGCGCTGTAATTTCTCGTCTGCCGCCAGGATGACTGGGGCCTGTAGTCCTTGTGATGTAAAATGCAAGAAAAAAACCGTTTTGAGTCTGAACATAAAAAAAGCAAATTTCTCGTAAATTAATCAACGGTTGGTAATTCAGTCTTTCCTTGCAGTCTTTCAGCTTGCCCCAGCTCCTGACGACTCGTTCGGCTTTTGGCTTCTGTCAACTATCAGCATCGCCCACAGACTGTTGGCAGGCAGCGGACACCCTTGATCAGGACCTCCTCATCATCAGCTACATCACAGAAGCTTCGGATATATGCAGAGGCAAAACCCAATATCGCGGACATGGACACATCAAAGGTCACATATCACGCAGACATACGAAAAACTCAATAACTAGCGCGCGCGCACGCATGCACGCACACACACACACATACACACACACACACACACTCGATCCCCTCGCTCTCTCTCGGCTAAATTAAACTAACTACATGTATAGGAGCCCAATCAGCAATAGACATGGACACATCAAAGGTCACATGTCACGCAGACTCACGAAAAAAACCTCAATGACTATCACGCACGCGCGCGCGCGCGCACACACACACACTAACTAACTAACTATGGGAGCCCAAATAGCAATAAATATTCCTCACAAAACAAAATAGGAAAGGGAATAAAGCACCCTTAATGTGTTATACACGCATCTGTTGCTGTGCCGGAACAGGAAGCTTTATGTAAAACGTACATCGTGATGCTAATTATGAACGCAATAATGTTTCAGAAATATTCTGCCTAGTCCTACTTTTGACATTTTCGTTGATTTATTATACCGATAAATTATTTTGGTGTTAATTTTGAGCGGCAAAGCAACCAAGAGAAACATTTCATGACTGACAGATACAGTGGACATTCTCCAGTCACTGACGAGGACTGTTATCGATGTTAAAATAATGTATCAGGTAAATTCAATGTGTTATTCAATGCGTTATTGAGTACTGCTTAAGTGATTTTGTTTTTCTTCAGTTATTATTATTATTAGATCACGTTTGGGTATAAATCTGGCTTGAAATATCAGACAAAGGGGTGTTTTGCTGGAAAGTGTTCGTGACAATCGATGTACGGCCAAGCTCTCTGCCTGCCTAACATCTCCATCTCACACAAAGTATACAAGATGGTATCTGTGTAGAATAACGACTGCCATGACATCCACCCATTGTTGCCAGTGAACGTAATGACTAACAGTAACAGTTCATCCTCGTCTAATCTGCTCTGTGTACCAAAGTGGAACCTCAAATCATTTGGCTACAAGTCTTACCAGAACATGGCATCGGTCGATTGGAATTCTCTCCCTGATGACCTTAAGCTGTCTCCAACCCTTGAAAACTTTAAGCATCACCTCAAAACCTTTCTCTACAAAAAGTTCTATGGACTTCAATAATGCCTTATTGATTGTTAGCGCTATGAGCATACCTGGTGTGGAGTTTGGCGCTATATGAATGGACACATTATTATTATTTATTATTATTAAAAAAGCTCTAATTCACAAATGGTTCATGTCTTCAAGTTTTCATGCCAAGCCAAAACTTAGAGATGTATACTGTCAATATATACTGTCAGTATACTGTCAATGCCAGCTACAGTAAACCAATTACACCTGTTGAATCGAAAACTTGCTCCTTGAAATAAAGTTTATTCTTAAAACTGAGTTTTATTTCTATACTGCTTGACTTATGAACTCTACAAGCTATATTTTGCTTTTAATAATGCATCATTTATGACAAAACAATCGTATACCAATATATGTATATCAATGTCATGTCCTTCAATAACTATGATTTTATCAAGATCTAAGCAGCTACTTTAACAAAATTGTTTCATAGATGTCGGTTATGTGAATAATAAAACTAATATTTCCCTACCATACTGTATTGTTACATAAATATATCCAATATTCTAGTGTCTCTTAAGCCAATACATGGCTGGATGTCAGTTTCTTTTAAAAGAGAGTTTTTAACTGTTGAACAACTGACTGTAACTGACTTGTGATACTGTAATAATATACTTGTCCGTCTGTCCTTAACGAATACTCTGTTCTAACAGTGAGTTTAGTATACTACTCACACTTTGCTAAGGATCACAAAAATTCACAACTTTACTTAAACGTAGATTAATAATTTGAAATTGTATCCATTTAAAACTGTATAAATAATGATATGGTAACACATCTTTTGGAAAACAGACACTTTAAGCTAACCGTATGCACTTGATACATGAGTAACCATCAAAATGGTTTTTATGGCACCCACCAACCATTTTGCAAATCATGGCATGGGCCATTGACAAGTACACAACGCCTGTCAATAGCAGGTAGGGGATCCACAAGATGCAGTGACATACTGAAAACATGGATCCATGATTACAATAGGTTTAAGATATTTAAACCAAATTTGACCCCACATCATGGTTTTCTGTTGAATCAATGATGTGATCCTTAGGAAAGTGTGAATAGTATATTACGCCGCAGCAATATCACGGCGGGGGACGCCAAATGGGCTTCACACATTGTACCCATGTGGGGAATCGAACCCGGGTCTTCGGCGTGACGAGCGAACGCTTTAACCACTAGGCTACTCCACCGCCCCTCTGTTCTAACAAATCACAGTCCACTCGAAGATTAATTCAACCGTTCTTGTAATAACTCATTCTGGATGTAATTAACTAATCAGAATAGCCTGCTATTTTGTATGTTGAACAAAAAAGGGGTCAAGAATATTTTTGTTGATTTTATTATGGAAAGACTAAACAAAATGGAAACATTCATTATCCCTATTTTGTGGGAAATATATGGTCCCAGGTCGAAACCATTAGAAACTTTATCTACCCCTTGTTATTCTCTGTATGTACGGTAGGGTAAAGGTTAATCGACTCAGTAGTAGTTACAAAATATAAATACACTGCAAACAGAATATGACAAAAACCCTTCGGCTAAACACGAGTTTACTTGGGGCAGATTAAAGGTCTTTAACCCATGACACTTCAGCCTGAACTAAACTCCAGTTGTCATAATAACTCATTATCCGTACATTGTTTTTGTATCTGACATCATAATAGCTGAGATTATTACCTGATGATTATCCGTTTATACAACTGTGACTAAGTCCTGGCCGACCGTGCCTTTGGCTAAACACATAGCACCTTTACAATGTCCCGAGTTGACACGAATATCTGTTAGAGTTATCTGCCCTTAGCGCGGTCCGAGAGCGGCAAGTTGTGTCCGCAGGGTACGGATTGAGTGTCGTCCCTATGTCTACACGTGACCAGAAGGATTTGTGTCAAAATATGTCGCAGAATTTTGATGACTGTATGAAAGTTATGTTATGGTTGTGGGTTACAGAAATGTTGCTGACGGATAGGCGATATTTGGATTGTATGGATGGAATCAAAGGTCGACCGTTCTGAACGCCTATCGCCTCTCTTACCCTCATTATTCAAATTGGCATCTGGTTTGCACCGAAAGCTTCAAAACTAATGTCAAAGGTGGTAAATCTACAAACAAATCTTAATTATAGTTTAAAAGGCAAAATATAAGATATTTTTGCTTACAGCACTATATTGAGACAAAGTGCGGTAAAGCTCAAGAGTTATATGAGTACATATCTCATGTGATAATATACGATATAATGTACAAAGTATATGCATAATATACGATATAATGTACAAAGTATATGCATAATATACGATATAATGTACAAAGTATATGCATAATATACGATATAATGTACAAAGTATATGCATAATATACGATATAATGTACAAAGTATATGCATAATATACGATATAATAATACAAAGTATATGCATAATACAAAATATATGCAAAGTATATGCATAATATATACGATATAATGTACATATATGATATAATGTACAAAGTATATGCATAAGATATAATGTATATATATGCATAATATACGATATAATGTACAAAGTATATGCATAATATACGATATAATGTACAAAGTATATGCATAATATACGATATAATGTACAAAGTATATGCATAATATACGATATAATGTACAAAGTATATGCATAATATACGATATAATGTACAAAGTACATAAAATGTATATATGCATAATATACGATAGAATGTATATGCATAATATACGATATAATGTACAAAGTATATGCATAATATACGATATAATGTACAAAGTATATGCATAATATACGATATAATGTACAAAGTATATGCATAATATACGATATAATGTACAAAATATATGCATAATATACGATATAATGTACAAAGTATATGCATAATAATATAATGTACAAAGTATATGCATAATATACGATATAATGTACAAAGTATATGCATAATATACGATAAAATGTACAAAGTATATGCATAATATACGATATAATGTACAAAGTATATGCATAATATACGATATATAATGTACAAAGTATATGCATAATATAATGATATAATGTACAAAGTATATGCATAATATACGATATAATGTACAAAGTATATGCATAATATACGATATAATGTACAAAGTATATGCATAATATACGATATACAAAGTATATGCATATATAAATGTACAAAGTATATGCATAATATACGATATAATGTACAAAAGTATATGCATAATATACGATATAATGTAAAGTATATGCATAATATACGATATAATGTACAAAGTATATGCATAATATACGATATAATGTACAAAGTATATGCATAATATACGATATAATGTACAAAGTATATGCATAATATAATGATATAATGTACAAAGTATATGCATAATATAATGATATAATGTACAAAGTATATGCATAATGTACAAAGTATATATGCATATATACGACATATACATAGTATATGCATAATATACGATAATGATATAATGTAGTATATGCATAATATACGATATAATGTACAAAGTATATGCATAATATACGATATAATGTACAAAGTATATGCATAATATACGATATAATGTACAAAGTATATGCATAATATACGATATAATGTACAAAGTATATGCATAATATACGATATAATGTACAAAGTATATGCATAATATACGATATAATGTACAAAGTATATGCATAATATACGATATAATGTACAAAGTATATGCATAATATACGATAAAATGTACAAAAGTATATGCATAATATACGATATAATGTACAAAGTATATGCATAATATACGATATAATGTACAAAGTATATGCATAATATACGATATATATAAAATGTACAATAGTATATGCATAATATACGATAAAATGTACAAAGTATATGCATAATATACGATATAATGTACAAAGTATATGCATAATATACGATATAATGTACAAAGTATATGCATAATATACGATATAATGTACAAAGTATATGCATAATATACGATAAAATGTACAAAGTATATGCATAATATACGATATAATGTACAAAGTATATGCATAATATACGATATAATGTACAAAGTATATGCATAATATACGATAATACAAAGTATATGCAAATGTACAAAGTATATGCATAATATACGGTATAAATGTACAAAGTATATGCATAATATACGATAAATGTACAAAATATATGCATAATATACGATATAATGTACAAAGTATATGCATAATATACGTTATAATGTACAAAGTATATGCATAATATACGATATAATGTACAAAGTATATGCATAATATACGATACAATGTACAAAATATATGCATAATATACGATATAATGTACAAAGTATATGCATAATATACGATATAATGTACAAAATATATGCATATGACAAAAACGAAGTTCTTTTTTTATACATAATTATATGTACATTGTACATACACAAACTTTAATCTGTAATGTTCAAAAGACTTTATTTTTATGTTTACAAGAATGCTTCTCTGAACATATTCAATTAAAAGTTTTGAAAGGCATTTAGAAGTTGGACGAACGTTTTAGAGCTAATTCTTGCTCCGAGTTCATCAGCTAACCATGTTAGCTCTGTGTCGGAAGAGACGTCTCCATCGTCTTTGTCGCCAACTCAACAACAAAAACAACAACAACAAAATCTTGCTTATAAGAGTTATTTGACTTGGGGGCTATTATAATGTCGTACCAGTCAAAACATTTGTAACGAATGTATGTAGGACCTTTACGGCCATAGTATGGAGATAGATCAATGTACACTGGATAATCGAGTGTGACTAAGGTGAAGGTCGTGTGTTTGGAATGGTCTTGCTGACTGGCTGTTGTCGTCATCATTATTGTTTGTGTTTCAAAGACTGGCTTTCCAGACGTGAGATGGACTGGTAGATGGATGGATGGATGGCCATGGACAGATAATGCTGAACACGGTGTACAATATCCACGCGTCCACCCCATGAATGTAGTGTTGGGTTAGCGTGGTAATCCACAGTCGGATTATCCCCAGTTATCCCTGCCACAAGCTCGGACCAGTCGTATCAAAAAGAGGTTCAGACATTCATTAGTCTTTGTCTTGGTTCATATTCCAGCTTTAAGTAAACACTGATGGCATGTCGGACAACTAAGATAGTCTCAGAACTCTACGTAGAAGATATTTTTTGACGACCCGGGGCTCCTTTCACGAAGAAGCCTTTCCTAAGGATAACCTTAACTCCCATTCTTTAACATTGCACTAAGGTTACCTTAGTGACTTACGATCACCTTAGTGCTTTGTGAAAGGAGGCCCTGGACACTATTGGGTCGCAACACTGTCACCCAGCAATCCAAAACAACGTCAGCCTTACACTATATGTTAGCATATCGCCGGCCAGTCAAATGTCCATGCACACTAACGAAATAATCCGCTTGTCATGTATGACAGCCTACATGTGGCACTTCCGTCCATCGATATCAATAATTATTGCTCTGGAATACCATTCGTCGCTACGTCGACAATAACGTGATTCGTAATACATCTGTAAACTTAGTGCATTGCCATTGGAGCACAGCCAGTCCCTGGTGATGCCGATCCTATCCAAACCTGTGCCACTTTTGGTAGGATGTTAGAATCAAACCCTTCAAATGAGTCCTTGCTTTCAGGATGTCTGCACAGAGCAGGGGTTGAGGCTCGTTTGCCTAATACTGTAAGGAATTCTTTATTGGTAACTCGAGCAAGATCCCGGTTAGAATTGATCTTCAGCAATCCATGCTTGTCGTAAAAGGCTACTAACGGGATCGGGTGGTCAAGCTCGCTGGCTAGCTTGATTGACACATTTCATCGTGTCCTAATTGCGTAGATCGATGCTCATGCTGTTGATCACTGGATTGTTTGGTCCAGACTCGATTATTCAAAGACCGTCGCCATGCATATAGCTGGAATATTGCTGAGTGCGGCATTAAACAACAAATCAACCAACCAGCTACGTAGTACAATAACACGATCTTGTGCAGGGGTGGTTTTTGAAGACCTGCAACACCCAGGTCTCATTACAACCCCACCCTTTGACGCTACTCCTCAGCCGGGAAATTACACTTTTTGATTTGCCAAACATTGAAGGATATTGAGTTCACCCACCCCTTGTGTCGTATCCACGATTTGCCATTTTATCAGTTCATTGAGATACTGTTTCGGAAGGATAGCTTTGCATGAGCTCAGTCATTAGGGAGAGTGACTTTCCGGACCGAATTTCCTTATACGCACACACTTTGTATTCTCTGTGCACCTACTCTTCATGCATAATGGTAGGGGGCGTTAGGGTAGCCTTAGTGGTTAAAGCGTTCGCTCGTCACACCGAAGGCCCGGGTTCGATTCCCAACATGGGTACAATGTGTGAAGCCCATTTCTGGTGTCCCCCGCCGTGATATTGCTGGAATATTGCTAAAAGCGGCGTAAAACCATACTCACTCACTCATAATGGTAAGTCCTTCCGTGCCCATGCATTGACAATGTACACCTCAAACTGCTACATTCAAATGGCCAGTTACCTTATTGTACGTCGGCAGTATATCATGTTTGATGTATGAACACAACAGCGGTAGAAAATTAATACTGGTCAGCTATATCACCAAACATTTTAGACAGGACTCCGTGGAGTTATGTCTGACTAATAGAGTGTTATATCCTTGTTAACGGTAAATTGCGTGTGACATTGTGACATACATTGGCAAACTCGGACCCAGGCTACAATAACTTCCAATATGGTATCTTCACACAAAACAATAATCTTGAAACATACTCAGTAAATATCCCTCTCAACAGGCCTATTAAATTACTCTTTGTCCAAACATCTTGTCATCGCCTGTCAGTTGAAGAAGGAATATCACTCCAATAAGATGTATAATATTTTAATGATGTTCGTAAGATATATATCCCTTGTAATTATAGAATTCAATCAGATATAAATTTCGTAGAAATTCGTTTTCTCAAAAGTATCTTCCTAGAGGAAATTGTACATTTACAGATGTCATTATGAACACTGATAAAGCATCGATAACCCCCTGTTCTTATTGTGTTCTCCGTCAGCCTCATATGCTGAGGTCATCGATCTGAGCAACAAAACCCGTTTCCAACAATCCTTGGGATAACACTTTCTTAGCAATTTATAAAGTACTGGTCCACTTTTTGAGAGTTGAGTCCATATGGGATTCGAACCCACACTCTCAGATTGAGGCATTCTTGGTTAAATCGAAAGATCGTGGACATCTATAACCAAGTGTAATGCCAATTATATGATGGGAGCCTGATTATACATATTCTAAATATACTTGTCCATTCATGCTAACCGTTAGTATGAAAACGATTTCCACTGTATACAGAGCAAGATGACCAAATTATAACATCGTAGTAATCCCGTTTACGAGAATGGACAATGAAGTCCTTCACATTCCGACTGGTTCATGACACCATCTCTGCGACATGAAGATAGATATTGTCGCGGATGGAAATGTTGGGGTTACAGTTTTAAATCGCCAAAGATATATTTTTTAATCTTTGCGCAGTGCATTCTTTTAAATTATCCAGTTTTTAAGTCAGTGCTTATGTGAAATAGAAATAGCGCCAAATCACAAAAACAACATAAAAATGAGAATATGCTTCATTATTTTATGAAAATGAGTGTTTATGCGTTTAGCAGATTCGTCTTTGAGAAGTTGTCTATTGCAAGCCAACGAAATGTCAGAGTTTGACATCGCTGAAATTATATTTGTCTGTGACATGTCATTTCGATCAAGTATCCTTTGCCTAAAGAAGAACCTCTCATCTTTGAAACTTAAATCTAATTCAACCATAAACAAACTGAGACACTGTAAAACCTATTCAATTTCATTGTATATGTGCAGATTAGGTGGTTAGAAAATCCAGCATCACATATCAACACAGACGGTGTGTCTGGCCATTGCACGGTAAAGTGGAAATAGATCCTTTGAGCCCCAAAAAGGATTCATTGTTCCCTGATTATGAAATAAATCATTAACGCGGGTTCAAGTTCCCCTTTTGTCCAACAAGTACCCCCTAAGGGTTGGGGCTTCTCAAACACAGTAGCATTGTTGACTTTTACAGGAGTCCCGTTTCGCAACGCGGAACTGAAAATAGGACGATTGGTCAGTGATAACAGTGGTCATTGTGTCCACTAACGACTGTTGAATGAAGACAAGGGTCGTATTGTGTTGGGTAAATGATACATTTGTCAATCTCTACCGTAAAGGCCAGCAATTTCTACAGCTGGTGTTAGTGTCATTGAAATCTCCGTTTGTCGAATTTGACGCAACACTTGGTCATCCGAATAGGCAGAAGACTTTCGGTAGACATCAGACGGAAGATTGATCGATTTTCATAAATTATCACGCCACGATGCAAGTCCTGTGTCAAAGGGTGTAAATTCTGTGTCGGAACTTTCGTCTAAGTTGCAACATTACATGACAGCTGCCAATCAACACAATGCAAGGAAGATATCACACTTTGAGATCGGTTTGATGTACAGCCAAACTGATTAGAGATGTGTTATTCCTACTTTGATGGAATGAGATTTAATGGCGTTGATGTGTTAAATCCATAGTTTTCATACCGTTATATGTTAAACCCGTCTGTCTCATCAAATTGCAATCGGCATTAACTGAATGCGGCTTGGTGGCCGGTAATGATGACAAAAACGTCCGATTAAATATTCAGCAATACGCAAAATCTGACCGTGATTTGAGGTGAAGAGTCACCATCTTCTAAATAAAATAAAAAAAACATGAGGCGTGAAATGTTCTTGACTTCCAAGCCATAAGGAAAACCAAGTTCCATGGATAGTCAACTTCTTTATTGCAATGAATGCGACGTTATAAAAAGTAGGTTCGAACACCGTTACTACGCCGAAACGTCGCATTCATTGCAATAAAGAAGTTGACTATCCATAGAACTTAGTTTTCTTTCATCTTTTCAATTTCTAAAATGCCTCTCGAAGAATTCCAAGCCATAGTTTATCTTTTGACATATTTTCTGATCGTGTTGTGTCTGTGACGTTGCTGTTTTCCTATGCACGATCGGTCTTCTAAGCCTATATACTGTATTTCTTTCATGCGTTCCAAGGTGTGATATAAATGGTTACACACTGTAGCTCGTTATGATATATATGTTTTATACTGCTTTTGGTCAGAATATATCCATTTAAACTGTAGCATGTTATGACGATAATATTGATATGAGATGAGTTGTACGCAGTACTCAGCAAAATTCCAGCTATATGGCGGCGGTCTGTAAATAATAGAGTCTGGACCAGACAATCCATCGATCAACAGCATGAGCATCGATCTGCGCAATTGGGAACCGATGACATGTGTCGACCCAGTCAGCGAGTCTGATCACCCGATCCCGTTAGTCGCCTCCTACGACAAGGGTGGGTTACTGAAAATAAATATTCTAACCCGGATCTTCACGGGAGGTTACAAGTAATGCATACTAGTATGTAATTAGATACCGTAGGTTGCTATACTATATCTGTCTTATGCTGTTTTCTAGTCATGATAGGGGCGGTGGCGTAGCCTAATGGTTAAAGCGTTGGCTCGTCACGCCGAAGACCCGGGTTCGAATTCCCATATGGGTATAATGTGTGAAGCCCATTTCTGGTGTCCCCCCGCCGTGATGTTGCTGGAATATTGCTAAAAGCGGCGTAAAACCAAACTCAGTCAGTCTAGTCATGATGTATCTATTTATTCACTGTAGCTAGTTGTGATATATCTGTCTTATACTCAGTTGTGTAGATCGATGCTCATGATGTTGATCACTGGATTGTCTGGAATATTGAAGACGGCTGGAATATTGCTGAGTGCGGCGTTAAACAACAAACCAACCAACGGTGTTATACTGTTGCTAGTTATGATGCATCCATTTAAACTATGAGCAGCTAGTTTCAATATGTCTGCTTGATACTGTTTCTAGTTATAACATATCTGTCGAGACACTGTAGAGAGTCGTAATATGTCTATTTTATACTGTTCCCAATTATGATAGATCTGTCACGTGATGCTGTTCCTGGGCATGATATACTTTTATTTATTTAGACACTAGCTTGTTGTGACATGTCTAGTTAGCTGCTGTGGCTGGTTGTGATGTACTTGTTTTATACCGTTTCTGGCAATGATATATCTATTCATTCACCGTAGCTAGTTGATATCACTGTTTTTGGAAAATAATATACATCTGGCAAAACTGTTGTTATATATATGCCCACCCTATAGCTGCGCACAATATGACCTGTGTAATTAAACATTTTATGAATGTTAATTGTATGTGTGAACCCTACTGCAAGATGTTATATATATTTGTGGTCTCACCTTCAGCATTGAGTTTGTTCAAATTTGCCCCTGTTCACCGAGCAGAAAATGGGTACCCGGTGGGATAGGTCAGTGACTATTACCTTCTAGCGCCTCACAGGCAGCTTGGGTTATCCATGGTAATAATAATCAGATTGTGTTATGCTTTGAGCATGTGCCTTGTACATGGAAAAGGTGCATTATAAATTCACAAGTATTATTATAATTATTATAATTGTGACAGCCAGGACATATTCATCCATATACTCTTTGTTGTAAATGCACAGCTACCAGTGTTGATACATCTGTTTATAGTGTACCGAGCTGTGATATATCGGTTATCCTGTACCTAGCTTTGATGTATCTGTTTACAAACTGTCCATGACTCTGTTACATTTGTGACGTATTTCTAGCTGGTATATATATGTTAAAAGCTGTTTCTAGCCAAGATATATTTGATGACAATATCATCCTGCTGTGACATGTCTGTCCATGTTTCTTGGTCTTCCTCGCCATATTCATGCTTCAGGTGCATTTAGAACCAACACAAGTTATTTCAAACACGAAATTTCATTTTACCTGACGAGTGCAACGAGTAATACTCGTTTCTTAAACTAAACTCAACCGATTTCATGTAAGAGACAAATATGCAAAGTATATGCATACAAAAATGGGGAAATATGCACACATGCAAATGAAATGCTTATAATTTGTGGCAAGTACATTTTTCTCAACCATATTTCTAAAGTATAAATTATTCATAGGGAGTGACATTTAAATACAATGTATTTCCTGATAGAAAATGCACTTTTCCAAACAATTACGATTTGTGCTTTTTGTGTTGGCATTCCCTTCTCATGCGATTTTCGTTCAACAAAATTTACTTAGCAAATTTTGCATGTACTGACACAGAGGAATATATATCAACTATAAGGGACCTGTTACAAAAGTCACGCTTCTGTCCACGATGACATCCAGCCCATGAGACCTTCGTCCACACTGATGCTAATAAAGTCCATTTGCAATAAGAAGTTGATGAACTGTTTTGAAGATAGCTAAAGATAACAGCTCAACATGGCTCCTGATCATGTCAAATCTACAAATTACCGGCAAATATCCTTGGGCAGTTCGAGGAAAAATGTAGTAGGGATGTGACTTTATTTACGTAATAGACCTCGGTTAAGCCTAATTTTGAACCATGATGGATTAGTCGTGTCACATCTTTTATCCCCTGGGGTCTCTCCACAATCAACCCCCGACAGGCACCCTTTGTCTGTCAGCTACCCTGGGGCTCGGAGGTGGGGGAGGGGGCGCCCGAGTGGAACATTGCACTAGCCTGCTGAGTTTTAGGTGTACATTATCTAGATCAACGCACCAGACACGAAATTGCTTAATATATTTTTAGTCGTTTTATCCAGATCAATTCAAGGAATATATGGAGTACAGAGGCCTGATAAATTAAGACCGTTTGGTACGAGAATTGCTATGTCAGGAATTCGAGCCAACATAGGCAAACTTGATCGTTCAGTATTGTTTAGGATTGTCGGAATGTAAACCATTTATACAATATATGTACACAATTAAATAATTTCTCCTGCACTAAAATAGTGGCGTGTATCTGATTCTGTATGAAAATGGACATGGAACAGAAAAATGAAAAATGTTCAATGTGAAAGGAAAAAAAAAAAAAAAAAAAAAAGTGTTCGAGCGTGCCAGGATTCGAACCTGGAATCTTCTGATCCGTAGTCAGACGCGTTATCCGTTGCGCCACACGCCCAGCTGTCGATCGTGGTGAAAATTAAGTTATATATAGCAACAGACTCAATGCTTCGAAACCCCCGCCGCTGTGTTAAAAATAGTACAACTGACAACGCATTTGCCCGTTTATTTAGGACTTTTCTGCACGAAACTACTTCTTATAACATTTCGGTTTCAATGCTACCCTAAATACATCCTATTTATGCATAGCACATAGTTTTATACTGAAATTACAGTATTTTACATTCTCACAGCCTGTGAATGCCGTATCCATATTTCTGTCTTCTGGAAACATTGAAACATTGTAGGTTTGAGTTGATAATATTGAGCTGAAAACAAATACCAGACCTATGGCAAAGTTAAGGTTCAGTTTGAATATAGGTACTCGCAGGCTAAGCTATTGCGGGATATTCTTGTGTACTCATTAGATATTTCAAATTCATTTCTCATTGCGTAAAGATTTGTGAAGAATTTGTGACGGTGCTTCAAAGGTCTCAACTGGATCCCATAGGCTTTACAAAGAAGATCCCATAGGCTTAAGAAAAATGTGAATCTAAGCAAATTCAAATTCTATATACCACTTATGATGGTAGCATCGGAACTGAACAGAACTTCATTCCCTGAACATTAGATTCAGGACAGGTCTACTGACAGAAGTTTGAAAGTGAAAGAAAATTTTAAGGACGATTTTCCTATTAACCTTGAAAACATCGGCATCAAACTGTTATATCTTTATCATGTAGGATCTGACTGATTGTGTGAATCAATTAACGTCATTCGTCCAAACAATGGAGGTTATTAATCAGACCGGACTTCTGAAATCTTTAGAAGTTGCCTCCAACTTTGTTTTGCATAGCCTAGATATGTGTAATATGTACATAAGTAATTAAGTATCAAATTCAATAAGTATAAATGTCATAACAGCAGGCAAAGGTCTACAGTGTGTTCGAACCCGGTGCGTGTAAACCACAGATGGTGATGATCGAGTGGTGTAAGCAGCGACCAAGTCTAGCGACGATGTTAAATTATCAGCACGGTTTGAGGTGTTCATATTATTCGGAATCCAAGGGATACGAAAATGGATTAAATTACAAGAAAATATAGCAGTGCTGGGTTTGGTCTGCTATTTTGTAGGATTTTCATGACATTGAATTTCTGTTAAGTTAATGCATACTCTACTGTATTTGGAGCTAAGATATCTTTAAGGATAGTGGTGTAGCCCAGTGGTAAAGCGTTCGCTCGTCACGCCGAACAGCCGGTTTTGATTCCTCACATGGGTAAAATGTGTGAAGCCCATTTCTGGTTTCTTCTGTCGCGATACCGTTGGAATCCTGCTAAAATTGGCGTAAAACTAAATTCACTTTAAGGATTCACAGAGTATTGGTGCTTAATCATGCTACGGATTGATGGACCTCATGTAGGCTTTCTTAATTATAAAAAAAACGGTAAAGTTTTACATTTGAACTTAAGTGGTCATTACTCAAGCCATAGTGAAATATCCACTTATTATATTCTCCTTAACGCTTCTCTCCAATCTATAGGAACAGACATTTTGAAGTGTGGTTTTCCTTTTTGATTCCATTGAAAACGACATCAAGCTACTTTGGTATATAAAGCTATATTGTTCATGTACATGCGCACGTAAAAGAATTATCAATTTATAAATCCATATCTACCCTCTTCTTTACAATTATAATTTCATTTCAGTTTTCAGTAAATTTCATACAAGTTGTAGTTACCTTTGCATTTGCTTGAGATAAAATGGTCTTCAGTTCTATGCAAGGTGTAGGCTATTTCATGCCACTCTTATTTAATGTTTTCACGGTGAGACTGACCTACCCACATACCCCACCCTGAACATCTACTAAAAGTCTACATATATCACAGTTAACTTAAACATCCATATGTTACGGGGTACATAGCAACAGCATAAAACGCCAACATAATTACCACCGAGCACGAAATACGCATGCGTTAAATGACATCTCATGTTATTTTTTTCTTTTATCTACGTTACTTAGTGAGAAGGCCTAGATATATCGCTAATGTAGGTAAAACTGTTTAGGGATATCTATGTCCGCTTAATCTAATCCGCGACGCGCTGTCTGCTATCGTAAACGACAAAAACATTTCTCAGTCCATTTAATTCACATTCTAATTTCACGCATGAATTCCTCATGGTGTAATGTCAATCCTCACGAGCGCCTCTTGTCAACGCGGAACCCGATTCCATTTATAACTCCGTGCAACTCGTGCAAAGCAAGATAACGCCTGATATAAAGGTGATGTGTTGGATCTGTCACTGAACAAGAATATTAATACAAGAAGGAGGCTTTTTATCATTCTGTGACATGTATACGTATTTCCGAATAATATGGAAATTTCAGTTTTAGACTGTCAAAATTCGAAAGCTTAAAGGACAAAGTATCATCTACACAGGTTAACAGTCCTATATTAAGGCCATCAACTGGAAATTCGAAATCTGAATGTTACGAATCTTTGGAAAACTGTCATAAAAATTTCAGACATTATGCAATGGCCTACCTCTATAACCGTCACATAAGAAAGCCTAACACACGTGAAAAGGATATCTTATTATATCTTTCTTCCGTTTTAAACTCTATGTCCTTATAAATTCTCTTAATTCATAAAATCTTTGAAACCTTTCTCGTCGACTCATTTTAGTCTTAAAATGAACAGTAATGGAGCTATTTACGTAATTTTCGTGGTTCGGGGACAGGTGTGTTTTTCTTTTACGGTTTCTGAAAAAGTATATAAAAGCGTGTTGGTGTCAAATAATTACACATGCCTTTGAGATACGAAATACTGGAACCCGTGAAGATCCCCATTAGAATTGATCTTCAGCAATAATTCTTGTCGGAAGAGGCGACTAACGGGATCGGGTGGTCAGACCCGCTGACTTGGTTGACACATGTCATCGTATCCCAACTGCGTAGATCGATACTCATGATGTTAATCACTGTATTGTCTGGTCCAGACTCCATTATTTACAGTCATAGAGCTGGAGTATACCGTTGAGTGCGGCGTTAAAAAATAATATATAACGTCCTTTTCTTGCAGACATGTGTCCAACAAATACAGTTAGTTAATTTACATATTTTA